>NC_090922.1:385281575-385626575 GCF_040938575.1 Ambystoma mexicanum
TTCTCTTCACTGCTGAATCCCAATGAGGCTGAAACATGTCTGGCGATGCTTGTTGTTTAATGCAGAAAGGATATGACCTAGCAGTATTGGCTGGACTGCCCCTTTTTGGGTTAGACCAAGCCAGATTTGCATATTATCTTTTCCTTTCTGTAATACCGTAGCAGACTAAAGAACAATGGTTTGGAGGGTTGCCCATAGCTGCTCCAGAGGTTAAGATTATTTGTACACCTTACAGCCATCACCTTTTTCCTTGACTAAGATTACCATGCATGCCATGTACTTCAGATATTTTTAGAAATTGTGCTGCCAATCCAAAAATGTCAAATTATTTTAATATTTTCATTTGTTTTAGGCTGACTAAATTGCATTGTATGATATGATGTATATGGTTGTGTATTGTATTTTATTATTGTACTAGGCTTTAAAGAATTTTTTATATCCTGAAATGCACTCAAACTTAACTTAAAATGGTTTCCATGCGAATCGGACAACATGTGAATAGTAAGGTCTTTTGTAATTCATGGGGTGAATGCAGTCTACTCAGCGATCAAAATATATAAAGCAAAATCTGGTGCAATCGCTGGATAGCCTGCTAGTGTTTGGCCATTGCCCTGTTTGAACTTTATAGGGAGAGTTAAGAGGACTTTTTAGAAAGGATATTGAGCATTGTATACAGTGCCACCAATAAACCTCTTGATTTGGAAACTAAAGTAACCCCAATAAATACACAATTGTAGTTTGCCCCTTGGATCTTATGGCTATCTGTGTGGAGTAATAAGAAGGCACATTTCTCACATTTATTTATGCAAGACCTTCTGAATTTGGATCACATTAACAAATGGCATTGGCTAGATTATGTTAAGCAGTGGGCCTTATGAGTTTGGCAGTATACGATAAACCGCTGAATAAGGAGTCGGTGCTAATTCCGTTGGCTGAATTTGCCCCAGCGGAATTAGTCCCACCAGAATTATCACCAACATCTGGCAGAATTAGCGCAATGGCCAATTACGCAGATGGAATTACCACTGAGAGAAAACGATACTTTCACTGCATAACACCACCAGAAACACAGTCCAGTTACCTCCACATGAAAGGTGGTGGTAAATGCGCACAGGTGATGAAAAGCAAGTGGCAGGTGCACCCAATCCACCCTGAAATGCATTTTATGATATGATGTATATGCTTGTGTGTTGTATTTTATTATTGTACTAGGTTTTATAAAATAATTTATATTCAAAAATACACTCAAACTTAACTTAACCCAATCCACCCTGAAAGACTATAAAGGGACTGTACCTGACCCTAACACACTTACCAACAACATGCAGCCACTAACCGTTGCGAAATGGGACATGCATCTCCCCCTGCTTCACATTGAGCTGCAGAGGCAGGAACAGCAGCACAGGTCAAAGGGCGCAGAGAGGAGGAACAGACACCATGCATGGCGAGGGCACATTGCCCGGGTCAAGCCCTCACCCTTGACATCAACTGACACCCAGCTGATTACTCTGTACCAGCTGAATAGCCAGGCCATTGTTGAGCTACTCGCCCTGATCCATGATGACATACAGAGCTGGATCAAAATCAAAGCTGCCTTACCCCCGCTCCTGAAGCTTCCTTGATACTAGCACCTTCTAGAACATTGTGGGCATGCAGCATGCCATGTCCCAGCCAACATTTTCACATGTGCTTGCGCAAGTGCTTGAGACCAAGGTCCACAGAGGGATCCATTTTGCCCTTCCATATTGCTTTACAAAAAAGGGTTACAACAAATTGGGAAACCCCATGTTCTATTTCTGCGGTTAATAAGAACTTTCCCCAAAAATATTGGCCATCCAGCAGTGACCCAAATTATTTAACCAAGAACCCGACTCGGGAAAGTTTGGTGATCCAGGCAGCCACATCCACCAAACAATCTGCTAACTTACCATTCCTACAGACAGGGATGATAAACGGGTGGAATCTTGGGCGCAGAAATTATTTACTGCCCGTCGCATGGCTTTGAAATCGGCAAATGCCACTTGCGCCTTGTCTACATTTTTTTTCATCCTCTGGGATTGCGCAGCAATGGTGGCTGACCACATCCACGAAGGGGAGAGAGAGACGGCTTCCTGGCTATCATCAGGGATGGTAAGGAGGAAATGTGTGAGTTCCTCCAGTCAGGTGTAACGCTCACCTGACTCCCACAGGGGCGCTGGCCTGGTTCGCGCTGCTGTGACCTCGTCTAAGGTGATGCGCAGGGTTCGGAAGACGGACTGGACCGGGCCCCGGATCTGGCTTGTCTGACTCGCAGAAGTATCCTTCTGTAGGTGAGAATAGTAGGTTAACTGTCTGCGGGGTAATGCAATCGGCCTCCCACTTAGCCCTCTCACCCTCCTCAAAACCCTTCTGTGCTTCCCCATAGCGTCTCACCTTAGGGTCTGGAAGGACAAGCTCTCCATCCTGCTTCTGATGCAGGGGCGCGTTGGTATCCAGTTACGTCACTGGATTTTCGGATGGGTGAGAACCAAACTTGCTTGGCTTCCAGGTAAGTTTTTCTATAAGTGGTTAACCTTGTGTCCATGCATTAATGTTCTAATGCTAGTGTCTTTTTCCCCATAGGGGCCGGAGTACGGAATGCGGGGGAACAGGCACCGACCCGAGGTGAGCGGTGAAATCCTTGTGGAAATCAGGTAAGTCTTTAATTAGTGTTTTGGTAATGTCTTTTCATTCACTCATTAACGCTGATGTCTTTTTCCCCTTAGGGGCAGGGGTCCGAAAATGCCTGGATGCGGCGCGGACCCGAAATGAAAAGGGAATGACCCAACAGGTAAGTCTTGACATGGAGTTTTAGCTTCCCTTTTCCCTTCTTTCTCTCACCTTTGTTCTTGTCTTTTTCTCCCTAGGCGCGGGGGCGCGACTGCGAATCCGGATGGTCGCTGCTGAACATGGAGGCGCCCTGTAAAGGTGAGTAGAATGCCGCGCTGCAGTGATCGATGCGATGTGCTTTTAAAAATAAATGTCTTCCTTTTCAGGATTGTCGGCGAAATGTCTCTGGGATGCAGATTTAGCAGGTGAGGCCTTTTCCTTCTTCTGTTCTCTTGTTCCCTTCCTTTGCAGGTGATTCAGGATGCTGGCAAGTGTGGCAGAAGTCAAGATGCAGGAGCAGACACGGTGAGCGTCCAGCTGCTAGATGCAGAACAACGCGAAGCACGTGTGGCTGATCGGGTGTGGTTTAAATAGCCTTGGAAGAAGTTCCTAGAATGTGACCTTCCTCCAATCAGGTATGTATCCTTCCCCGACCACGCCCGGGTGGTAAATGAGTCCCACAGGTAAAGTAGTTCCTTTCAGACCTCAAGGAGGCCGGGGTTCTGCAGCATGGTCTGCATCAGGTAAGGGCACCCAAACACTTTCATAATGAGCCTGGCGCCTATGGCGCCAGGACTGACGTTTTCTATGAGCCTGGCGCAATAGGCGCCAGGACGCTGTCCAAAGGGCCCCTATAAGGGGTTGCTGGGACCTTCCCCGGGGACTTGATATCCGCTTTCGGGGACGCAGGGCCTGAGCCGGCTCCCCGGGAGCGGGCATCGTGACAGCACTCCCCCCCAAGGCCCCTCCTAAGGTTGTTCCCTCCGGGGGTTTTGGTTTGTTTGGGAAGAGTCGGTGGAATTTCCTGACTAATCGAGGTGCATGCACATGGTCACTGGGTTCCCACGACCTCTCCTGAGGTCCGTACCCCTTCCAATCAATTAGGTAGAAAAGCTTTGACCTAAACATTTTTGAATCTAAAATGTTCTTCACATCGAATTTGAATTCCCCATCTATTTGAATAGGTTCTGGAGGTTTGAGTAGTCGGGTTCCGGGGACCACTGGTTTCAGAAGTGACACATGAAAAACAGGGTGAATTCGCATATTAGCTGGTAAATCAAGTTTAACCGCTACAGGGTTAATTATTGCCGTAATAGAATAAGGTCCCAGATATTTTGGGTTAAAAGTTCGAGGCCCTTTGAGCGGTAAATGTCTGGTAGCTAACCACACTTGATCTCCAATCTGATACGGAGGTGCTTCACTCCGATGTAGGTCAGCATTCTCCTTGTATTTTCTCTTGGCTTGTTGTAAATGCGTGGTTGCCTCTTTGAAGGCTCGGGTAATGGTAGAATGCAGATGTTCTACTGCGGGCACTCCGAGGTTCTGAGGTGAGTCGAGGTTTGAGATTCGAGGGTGATGTCCAAACAAGGTATAAAAAGGACTATGGCCAGTTCCAGAGTGTACCAAATTGTTATATGCGTATTCGGCTATCCAAAGAATGTCTTTCCAGTTGCTTTCAGATTGCTGTAACATACACCGTAAGTACTGCTCAAGGGTCTGATTTGTCCTCTCAGTCTGACCATCGGTCTGAGGGTGGTGACTGGTCGATAATCTTACGTCGATTTGTGCCATTTGACAACATTTGCGCCAGAAGTGGGAAATGAATTGGCTTCCCCGGTCAGAGATTAGTATAGATGGGAATCCATTTAGCCGAACAATATTTTCGAGGAATTCTTTGGCTAGGACAGAAGCTGAAGGTAAACCTTTCAAAGGAATGAAGTGGGCCATTTTGGAAAACAAATCCACAATTACCAGAATGGTATTGTATCCCGAACAAGGAGGCAAGTCCGTAATAAAATCCATTGATAGGGTGTGCCAGGGTGCTGGCGGTATGTCTAGAGGTTGAAGGAGACCGGCTGGTCTTTTCTTTTGACCTGTATTTTGGGCGCAAACACCACAGGACATCACAAAAGATTTAACATCTTTTTGCCAAGAGGGCCACCAGAATTGTCGTTTCACCTTTTCCATTGTCTTGGCAATACCGGGGTGTCCCTCTATTAATGTATCATGATAACCTGAAATAACTAGTTCGTGTAAATCCTTGTGCGGCAGGAATAAGCGTCCTTGGTAATAAGGTAAACCATTATCTATGGTAAAGTCTGATCCCCTTTGTATCCAATCCTGTAGGACTGTAGGGTCCAGGAGTTGTTTCACTCTGACTTGAATGTCTTCAAGCGTCTGTAACGAAGTCATGCCTAGAATTCTCTGTTCGGGAATTATTGGTACTGGTTCTGAGTTTGTATCAGATTCTCCCATTCCAATTCGGGATAAGGCGTCTGCTTTGCCGTTCTTGCAGCCAGGTCGATAGGTAATCACGAAATCAAATTCAGCGAAAAACAAAGCCCATCGGAGCTGCCGTGATGACTGAGCCTTGGCGGTTTTCAAATACTGTAAATTCCGGTGATCAGTGATCACCGTGATGGTATGTCGAGCGCCAAGCAGGTAATGCCGCCAGGCTTTAAAAGCAGACTTTATGGCTAACAGTTCTTTGTCAGTGATTGCGTAATTAATCTCTGGTGCAGAGAATTTTCTGGACCAAAATGCTACGGGATGCAGTTGATTGGTTTCAGGATCTCTTTGAGACAGAACTGCTCCCATGGCTAGGCTGGATGCGTCAGTTTCGACGACATACGGGAGATCTGGACGTGGGTGTTTCAATATAGGTGCGGAGGTAAACTTAGCTTTTAAATCCTGGAAGGCCTGCTCGGCTTCTTCAGACCATTCAAAACGTTTATTTTTCCTCATAGGTGCAGTAATGGGTTGTACTATGCGTGAAAATTCCGGGATAAACCTGCGATAGAAATTGGCAAAGCCGAGCATGCTTTGAACCCCTTTTACAGAGCTAGGTGATGGCCATTTGAGGATGGCATCCACTTTTCTTGAGTCCATTCGGACTCCTTTGGATGTTAGGATGAAACCGAGAAACTCAACTTCTGTGGTATGGAAAACACATTTCTCCAGTTTAGCAAATAGTTTGTGTTGGCGCAGTTTTTCCAGAACTGCCCTAACGTGTTTTCTGTGATCAGATTCCAAAGAGGAGTACACTAGAATGTCATCGATATAGACGACAACACAAACATCGATGAGTTCCCGAAGGACATCATTCATGAAGAATTGGAAGGCAGCAGGCGCATTGCACAACCCGAAAGGCATTACCTGGTATTCGAATAATCCATATTTTGTACGGAAGGTTGTTTTCCATTCGTCGCCTTCTTTTACTCGCACCAGATGATATGCCCCCGGAGATCTAACTTGGTGTATATGCAAGTGTCCTTCACCTGGTCAATGAGTTCAGGAATCAGAGGCAGAGGATAACAGTTTTTAACCGTTATCTGGTTCAATGCGAGGTAATCGATACAAGTTCTAAGGTTGCCTTCTTTTTTAGGCACGAAGAACAAAGCCGAGGATGCCGGGGACTTTGACGGGCGAATAAAACCATTGGCGAGGTATTGATCCAAATATTGTCTCAAATGCAGGTTCTCAGGTTCGGTAAGGGCATAAATCCTGCTACAAGGGGGTTGTGCACCGGGCACCAGATCGATTTGGCAATCATACGATCGGTGAGGAGGTAACGTGTTGGCCTGTTCCTTTTGGAAGACGTCCTGAAAGTCCTGGTATTCCGGAGGTAATTGCATGGAGGCAGAGGTTACAGATGCTAGATTAATCTTCAGGTTTTCTGGGTAGCATGTTTGTGCACAATCCGGGAAGGTTATTCTCTTAGCTCGCCAATCAATTCGAGGATTATGTGTCTCTAACCAAGGAATTCCGAGAATAACCTGAAACTGTGGAGCCTTGATTACATCAAACACAACTGCCTGCCGATGGCCGTCAGGACCAATAAGAGTCACCCCCGTAGTGGAATGTGTTACCGGTCCAGAGGCAATTTCAGTTCCATCGACTGTGGTGATGACATCTTTGCTGGTTTTAGGACGGAGAGGGAGGTTAATCCTAGAGGCCAATTCACGATCCACATAGTTTCCAATAGCCCCACTATCGATGTATGCCTTTATTGCATGCAACCGCTTAGGCTTTTCTGGATCTACGAGAACCATTGGCACAATGAAATGCGAGGTCTGAGGGTTAGTTTTCAAGCTCGGCAAGCGGACCCCTACGCTTGTCGGGCTGAGTCGTTACCCGAAACAGAGTCTTCATGGTTTTTATCAGCGGCTCCTACCGCTTTTCGGGGCGGTTTTGCCGGGCAATCTCGTAGAAAGTGTCCAGAGTTCCCACAATAAAGACATAATTTTAACTGCCGCCTCCTTTCACGTTCCTTTTGAGTTAAGGGTTCTTTAACCCCTCCAATTTGCATAGGCTCAGAGACATCAACTCCCTTGGGGTTAGCGTGGGTCTTGACCAACACCCGGGTCTCAAACCTGGACCGATCTGTTTTTCTGTTTTGAAGTCTGTGATCCAATTGGACCACTAAGTCTATATATTATGTGCATTCTTGGGGCGGATTTACAACTTGGGCCAAGACATCTTTAAGTTCTCCGCGTAGACCTCGATAAAATAACGTGACTCTTTTATCCTCTGGCCATCCCGTTTCCACAATTAGTCTATTAAAGGTTGCAATATAGGATAGGAGGTCCTGATTGCCCTGTCGCAGGGATAGAAGTTCGTCATCCAGAGCCTGCCCCTGAGAGTGTCGAGCAAATAACCTTTCCATGCTTGCTTGAAATCCTTGAAAATCACGGAGAATCGGGTCATCTTGAGTAACCAGTGGAACTGACCAATTGGCAGCGCAGCCGCTGAGATATGACAATACAAAGGCTACTTTGGTCTGATCATTAGGGAAGGCCCCAGGTCTGCATAGGAAGTGCAAACAACACTGATTCATGAATACGGCGAATCATTTGGGGTCCCCAGCAAAGCGTTCAGGTGGGGCCAGCGGCATGTTTCCAGGTAGATTAATCTGCACAGGGTTACTGGGAACCACAGGAGCGGGGTTCCCTCCGGAACAGGGTAGAGGAGTTTGTCCAGCTTGACCTTGCAAAAGCTATCTGGCCAGGTCATCAGTTCTTTCCTTCGATATTATTAATTCCCTCTTGAGGGCATTAGTCTCTTGACGCGAGGCTTGTACTTCGGCCCGTAATTCCCCCAGTAATTGGGCCAACTGATCAGTCTCAGAAGTTTCCATAGCGCCTGGGTGGGAATTTGTAGGAAGGCTTCGCGTTCTGTAACGCTCACCTGACTCCCACAGGGGCGCTGGCCTGGTTCGCGCTGCTGTGACCTCGTCTAAGGTGATGCGCAGGGTTCGGAAGACGGACTGGACCGGGCCCCAGATCTGGCTTGTCTGACTCGCAGAAGTATCCTTCTGTAGGTGAGAATAGGGGGTTAACTGTCTGCGGGGTAATGCAATCGGCCTCCCACTTACCCCTCTCACCCTCCTCAAAACCCTTCTGTGCTTCCCCGTAGCGTCTCACCTTAGGGTCTGGAAGGACAAGCTCTCCATCCTGCTTCTGATGCAGGGGCGCGTTGGTATCCAGTTACGTCACTGGATTTTCGGATGGGTGAGAACCAAACTTGCTTGGCTTCCAGGTAAGTTTTTCTATAAGTGGTTCCCCTTGTGTCCATGCATTAATGTTCTAATGCTAGTGTCTTTTTCCCCATAGGGGCCGGGGTACGGAATGCCGGGGAACAGGCACCGACCCGAGGTGAGCGGTGAAATCCTTGTGGAAATCAGGTAAGTCTTTAATGAGTGTTTTGGTAATGTCTTTTCATTCACTCATTAACGCTGATGTCTTTTTCCCCTTAGGGGCCGGGGTCCGAAAATGCCTGGATGCGGCGCGGACACGAAATGAAAAGGGAATGACCCAACAGGTAAGTCTTGACATGGAGTTTTAGCTTCCCTTTTCCCTTCTTTCTCTCACCTTTGTTCTTGTCTTTTTCTCCCTAGGCGCGGGGGCGCAACTGCGAATCCGGATGGTCGCTGCTGAACATGGAGGCGCCCTGTAAAGGTGAGTAGAATGCGGCGCTGCAGTGATCGATGTGATGTGCTTTTAAAAATAAATGTCTTCCTTTTCAGGATTGTCGGCGAAATGTCTCTGGGATGCAGATTTAGCAGGTGAGGCCTTTTCCTTCTTCTGTTCTCTTGTTCCCTTCTTTTGCAGGTGATTCAGGATGCTGGCAGGTGTGGCAGAAGTCAAGATGCAGGAGCAGACACGGTGAGCGTCCAGCTGCTAGATGCAGAACAACGCGAAGCACGTGTGGCTGATCGGGTGTGGTTTAAATAGCCTTGGAAGAAGTTCCTAGAATATGTCCTTCCTCCAATCAGGTATGTATCCTTCCCCGACCACGCCCGGGTGGTAAATGAGTCCCACAGGTAAAGTAGTTCCTTTCAGGCCTCAAGGAGGCCGGGGTTCTGCAGCATGGTCTGCATCAGGTAAGTGCACCCAAACACTTTCATAATGAGCCTGGCGCCTATGGCGCCAGGACTGACGTTTTCTATGAGCCTGGCGCCATAGGCGCCAGGACGCTGTCCAAAGGGCCCCTATAAGGGGTTGCTGGGACCTTCCCCGGGGACTTGATGTCCGCTTTCGGGGACGCAGGGCCTGAGCCGGCTCCCCGGGAGCGGGCTTCGTGACATCAGGTCTGGATACTGCAGATAGTATTAGTAGATCCATTGCGACTAGTACCGTGCTACGCAGATTTGCGTAGTTGAGGAAATCTAGGTTTGCACCAGACGTGCAATCAGGATTACTCAATATGCCTTTTGGCTGCTCGAGATTTGTTTGGTAGCAAGGCTGATGAAAGTGTGGAAAGGCTACTGACCTCAAAAGCGGTGACTAAATCTCTCAGTGCCGCAATTAGACAGCCTCAACATTCCTACTCCGGTGCATCAACTTGGAAGGGTAAGTCCTTTCGTTTCTACTCCTCAGTTGGAAGAGGGGAAGGACAAAGAAGACATCCTCGACGTGTACGAACGAGAGGTACTAAATCAGCCCAAGCAGCGGCAGCTTTGCCCTTAGCCACTGCTTCAGCCACCACTAAACCTCTCTGAGGCCTTAATCCATAGGACCCCAGTGGGAGGCAGGCTCCCACAGCATCCGAAAGAATGGCAAGACATGACTTCAGATGCTTGGGCACTGGAAACGGTGGCCCAGGGTTACTGCCTTCCTTTTCTAAAAAGGCCTCAGGATCATCCACCGGGGAACAGCTCATTGAAAATTTCAGTCCGCTCTTTATGCAGGACATTTTGACCCTGCTAGAGAAAGGTGCAATAGAACAAGTACCTTCTTTGGAGAGGAACAAGAGTTGGTACTCCACATATTTTCTAATCCCCGAAAAGGACAGAGGATTGAGGACCATCTTGGACTTAAGCAAGTTCCTCAGGAAAGACAAGTTCAAGATGGTTACCCTTTCTCAGATCCTTCAGGCCCTCCAACTCTAAGACTGGATGTTGTCATTGGACCTTAAGGATGTTTATTTTCATGTGTCAATCCATCTCAACAACAGAAAGTACCTGAGATTCGCCGTTGGCAGTTCTCATTATGAATTTTGAGTTCTGCCGTTTGGCCTGACCACCACCCAGAGGGTATTCACCAAGTTGATGTGCTGGTCTCAGGAGAGGCGGCATTCAAGTCTACCCCTCCCTGGACGATTGGCTGATCAGGGCTCATTCTCCTGAACAGACCCTGGAGCATCTCAGCGTGACTTGCCACTTTCTCCACAAACTGGGATTCTCCCTCAATTACAAGAGGTCAAACATGATACCATCTCAAAGACTCAAATTTATCGGAGCAGTCCTGGATGCATCCTTGGGAAAATCCTTGCCACCCTAGGTGAGGGCACATCACATTCTGCAGATCATCACCAAATTCCAGAGTGCCCAGCATCTTCCAGCCTTCGATTTTTTGAGGTTGCTTAGCATCATGGCATCTTTGCTTTTTTCTGGTGCCAGGGACTCATCTGAGATTGAGATCCCTGCAATGGGCTCTCAGGACTCAATGGTCCCAATTCTCAGGCAAGATGTCAGACCAACTTCAGGTTCCAAATGGGGTCATACAGGATCTCATGTGGCGAGCCTGTGAGGACAACATTTTGAAGGGAGAACCTTTTTGGCAACCATGGTTGGAGATAATGGTAGTGATGGACGCCTCACTCCCAGGGTGGGGAGCCTACACATCAATTTTTTGGAGCTAAGAACAATCAGACTTGTGCTTAATGCTTTTCTGCCCTCGGTACGGGGAAGAATATCCTGATAATGACAGACAACACAGTGGGCATGTACTACCTCTACAAGAGAGGATGTATAGGGTCAATACCACTGTTCAGCGAGGCAATGCAGCTCTGGTTCTGGGAAATTCAAGAAGGAATCTCTCTATCAGCAGTTCACCTAGCTGGAGAGGGGAACACACTGGTGGATGCTCTGATCAGGCAGAGCACAGTCTCCCATGAGTGGGAACTAGCTCAGGAAGTCCTTCAAGAGATGTTCACCCTTTGGAAAACCCCTCAAGTGGATCTGTTCGCAACAGGTATCAACCGGAAGTGCAAGCTATTCTGCTTCAGGGAATTTCCTCCAAGAGGAGCTCTAGGAGAAGTGTCCATGGTGAACTGGGAGTTTCCACTTCTGTATGAGTTTCCTCCAGTGCCGGTCATTCCTCATGGGATCAGGAGGTTGAGAAAGTTTGGGAAATCCATGATCCTAATTGCTGTGGATTGGGCCAGGAGGACTTGGTACCCGGACCTTCTGGACATGTCCATCTGCCCTCCGATAGGTCTTCCACAAAGAGAGGACATTCTCTCCTGAGAGGAGGGCCAGGTTCTGCATCCTGAGGTCAAAACACTACGCCTTCACACATGGTTTCCGAGAGGCTGAGGTTCAAGGATTGGGACCTCCAGTACGATGTAATAGAGATTTTGCTTTTGGCCAGAAGGCCAGCAACAAAATCCTGAAACCGCTGTAATTTGAACACATTCAGCAGCTGGTGTAGGGAAAAGAATGTGGATCCATTTCAGTGTGATGCACCTAAAATGTTATCTTTTCTACCAGATCACAATAATAAAGGGTTATCTGGCAGTGCTTTCGATTTTCAAGCACTCATCAGAGGAAACCTCATACTTTAAATTCCCTTTAATCATTCAGTTTCTTAAAGGATTCACTAATGTGTTTCCTCCTACTCCCTTTCAGGTCCCTGTTTGGGATTTAAATCTTGTATTCAAATTCTTAACATGCCTCCCTTTTGAACCCATGCATTCATTTCCATTAAGACTATTAATACTAAAAACCGTTTTGCTAGTCGCAATTACATCAGCCCGCAAGGTGAGCGAATTGCAGGCACTATCTTCTAAACATCCCTATGCAGTCTTCTATAAGGATAAGGTGATTCTTAAAGCAAGACTGTCTGCCCAAAACAGTCTCTGACTTCCATTTGTCCTAAAAGATAGTTTTACCAACTTTCTATCCACCTCGTCATCCAGGAAAGGAGGAGGAGAGGTTACATAGACTAGACCCCAGGAGGGCTCTCAATTTTTATTCGAGTTTTGACTCGAATGTCAAAAATTCTCCAGGTCAACCAATTATTTATCAGTTACACAGGTCATAAATTGGGTTTAGCAATAACAAAACAGACTCTATCCAGATGGATTATTCTGGCTATCCTAGAATGCTACAGATTGGCTGGTAAGGATTCGCCCAGAGGGTCTAAGAACTCTCTCAGCCAGGGGCATGGCTACTTCTTCCGCTCTTCAGAGAGGAGAACGAATTAAATACATTTGTGTGGCAGCCACTTGGTCTACTATACACACCTTTGTAAAACATTACTCCCTGGACACTTCTATGACTCAAGAGGGAGCTTTTTGAAAAGCTATCTTGCACTTTGTCCATGATAACTGCTAAATTATTTGCCCACCTCCAAGACCATTACTGCTTTGGGATGAGGAATACATGGAAGGACACAAGCCATTCAAAGAACAAGTTGCTTACCCCTGGTAACATTCTTTCAATTGGATGTCCCTCCCACGTATTCCTCATCGCCCCCCACCCTACCCTACTGCAGAATGTATGTGTTTTATACTCTACACTCTCTGAGAGTCTTCTAAGGTCTATGGAGGTACTTGTAATTTCTCTCATCAAGGAAGAACAGAACTGAAGCCAACGGGCACTGCGTGGGCTACATATACTGTGGATGACTGTGGATGACGTTGACAATTGGACAGAGGCCCTCAAGGGGCATCGAGTCATCAACGCTTCTGCACAGTGCCCTCTGTCGAGAACATTTTTATCCGAAGGAGCTGAAGCTGGAAAGATAATTATCAAAGATGAGGAATACGTGGGAGGAACATCCAATCGAAAGTACATTACTAGGGGTAAGTTTGTTTGTTTGTTTATTTTTTGTGCGCACCGGACCCTGAGGTAGCAGGGCGCATTTGACAAGAGGGCTTACAACTTGGTTACAGAAGTTACAATATACAGAGCATGGAAAAAAAACAAATTTTCTTAGCTCCACAGGGTGAAGGTTTTGGCCGTAAAGTACAGATACAAAGTGGTTACAGAGGTTGTAACTGTGCGGAGCATGGTAAAGGCAATTCTCTTAGCTCCACGGGTGAAGGTAAGGCAGTAAAGTACATATACAAAATGGTATGCAGACAGCAGGTCATCATATAGCTGACGTATACAAGATAGCAAATCTTTATCAGGTATATTACATGTGGTGGGTGCGTAGGGAGAGTGAGGGTTACATAGAATTCTCAATGAGCCATTTTATTGTGTTCTTTCTGAATTTGTTGAACGTTTGGTCAGATCTGAGAGCGTGAGGTAGGGAATTCCACAATTGAGCTGCCCTGACTGGGAAGCTGGACCCTCCAATAGTGTTCAGTTTAAATCTAGGCGCTAGAAGGCAGGTGGGACTGACTGTTCTTGTTGGTCTAGTGGAGATTTTTCTGGTAAAACGTTCTGTTAGGTAACGAGGGGCTTTGTTATTTAAACATTTGTGGATGAGGGAGGCAGATTTGAGGTTAATTTTTTCCTGGGTAGAGAGCCATTTGTGTTTCCGTCTTATTTCGGAAATATGTACTCTTCTAGGAATACTTAGGGCCTCTCTGAGTGCATTATTTTGGAGCACTTGTATTATATTGATGGTTTGTTTAGTTGCCCCTATGTAGAGGGAGTTGCAATAATCTAATTTTGATAGGATAAGCGCTCTGGATAGGATTAGGCAACAGTCATCTGATAGGAATTGTTTCCCGGCTCGTATTAATTTACATGTATAGGCCATGGATGAGGCCAGTGAGTTTACCTGTTTGGTGAGGGATAGGGTTGAATCAAGGTAGAAACCTAGCGTTTTTACTTCTCTGGCGACCTTGATAGTGTTCCCATTGATGATGAATGCTGAGTAATTTGGCTTGAGTTTAGAAATGCGAGCAGCGGTGCCCATGATGATGAGCTCCGTTTTGTCATCGTTCAGGCATAGGCCATGGTTGGCCATCCATGCCTGAACGGTGCTATAGACTCTGTTCACCAAAGCCAGATCTTCTCCGTAATCCCCAGTAAGTGGTAGGATAATCTGGGTATCGTCTGCGTAATTGGTATAGGTGATACCCAGATTATCAAGATCGTCAAAGAGTGGCTTGGTGAAAATGTTGTAACTTGTTCTTCTAGTTTTTCTGTGGAGCCAATATGCAGTGTGGGTTGCATTTCTTTTTTTAACATTGTTTGTTTCGTTGAATTGACGGCAGCGGTATAAGGATTACATGGAGATTAGCCAATGAGGTGTTCTGGTTTTGGTTTACAGGAAGAGATGGTAGTGGCTTTTTCGATTGTTGTGTGCAGTGAAGATGGCTATGGCTATGGCTTTGAGGAAGCAAAGTGTATGGATTTTGGGAGATTCTTCAATTCAGTCATTGAAGGTGTATGCTGCAAATCATGGCATTTTTGGAAGTATTGGATTGGCAGAAGTGGAAACTTTGTGGCATGCTGTTTTTAGCTTAAACTGGGTAAGCTTGTTCTCATTCTCATTCTGTGGGAGTATGGCTCATCACTTTAACTGTCCAGACATTGTAATTGTGCATTGTGGAGGGGACAGTTTGGGGTATGTTACTTCAATTTATATGCAGGTTGCCCTAAAGGATTTCTTGAAAAGCCTAATGGAACGGTTTCCTGCTGCAAAGATTATTTTTTCTGAAATGAATCGGAGGCAAACATGGATATGCCCAAACTTGTTCAGTCCACAAATGGAAAAATCGAGTCAGTTTGTTAATAAAGGTGTATCTGCTTTTTTATATGCTGCAAGAATGTCATCTTTTGAGAATAGACAGTCTGATGGTGTGATTTTCTTTGTGAAGATGGCGTTCATGTTATACATGTTGTGATTTTTCTTTACAATGCTAGGAATGCATTTAAAATGTTCCTATAAGAAAATTGTACAGTAAGATGTACAGTGTACAGTAGCCCTGTACATAAAAGCAAAAAAAGGTGTTTGTTAACAAACCCAAAAAAAACAAAAACCTAAAAAGTTACTTTTAAGAGCCACCACTAAAAACTAAAATAACTGAAATTGTGTAAAATTTCACCCCCACTCCCCCCAAGCCCTTTTAGTAGCACGCAACATTCACGGACACCAGGGTTGTCCACGAATGGCACATGCCACATCCAGATCTTTTGAGGGTACCTGGCATGGAAAGGGGGCTGCAGAGACCGTGGACAGTCATGGATGTCCGCAGGCATCAGGGAATTATCCAATCAGGTTTCCTTGGTGTGGTGTACAGGAAGAGAGGGTAGCAGAAGTTTTGTTTGTAGTAGTTTTGAGACCAGTTAAAATGGCTATGGCTATGTCTTTGAGGAGGCAGGGTGTATGGGTTTTGGGAGACTCTTGGATCTATTGGCTGAAGGTGTATGCTGAGCACTGTGGAGTGGCTAGAAATCTTGGATTTCATGAAATTGAAGTGTCATGGTTAGGAGTGTGAGGAATGAAGTGGCCTGACTTACTGCCGTTTTGTACAAATATGGTTCACTTACAACATTCAGACATTATTATTGTTCATTGTGGAGGGAACAGTTTGGGGTACATTACTGGGATTTCATTGCAATTTGCAATGAAGGATACATTTGGAAAGTTGACGGAAATGTTTTCAAATTCGAAAATTATGTTTTCGTGCATTGCTCATAGACAAATGTGGATACGCTCCAATTTATTATGTCCACAAATGGAAAAAACAAGGCGCAATGTCAATAAATCTGTGTGTGCTTTTTCAGGAAAATGTTCAAACTGCTTTGAAGCAGTTTTTGTGAAAAGAAAATGGAAAAACAGGAAAAAAATAAAATATTCAGTTTATAGAACCAAAAATGTAAAATTAATAAAAGCCAAAAATACAAAAAAGGTTATTTTAAGAGCCACCAAATGATTTTAATTCTCCCACGCCATGGCTGGAATTTTGTAGCTGTCCGTAGACTAATGTGCTCTCTGCGGACTATGCAGCATTCACAGGGGCCTTTGATTTTTATTTCTCACTTCTATTTTTTAACTGTGAAAGCTGGCATCTAAAGGAACAGTTTGTTTGTGTTATGTTGGTTTTGTATTTTTTGTGTGGCTTTTTTGTGGGTTTTTTTCAAGGAGAGGTAAGGTAAGATCAGGGAGGGGAGGGAGGAAAGGGGCATCAACCACAGAGACGCAGGGGCAGGTGGACAGAGGAAGATGTTGGGTGGGTCTTATATTTAAGGTAAGGGGCAGTGTTTCTCGAAAGAACTACAAAACTCCTCCCCCTGCAGATTGGTGCATCGCAGTACATACATAGTACTGTGACCCTCGAAAAGGTAAGGGTCAACAGTGTTCTGTATCACCTGTGAGGTTGCCGCTGCAATCCTCTGCCCCAAAGGAGTACCCTTTGTGGTGACAGGAGCAGATGAAGAAGATGGGGTAGAGGATGTCAACCTACTTTTCCCTGAGAAAGGTATTGCCTTGCTCAGAGCACTCAGGTGGTTAGATTTGGTGTGGCGCCTCATGGATATTGTCCCGTAGGAATGCAACCCATATTTTCCACGACTGAGTACAGTGCATCTGACTTTGGCTGCCCAAGCCTTCTGGACATCCCAACGGCCGTGAAAGATTACCACACCCAGGACTCACTCCGGGTGATGGAGATAGGGACTTCCTCCAACTCATCTTCAACTTCCTCCTGATCTGTATCATTGTGACTGTTCCCCTGTCCAGGCCCTTCAGATGGTGATGGTGGTGGTGGCGATGGTTGAGGAGTAGGAATGGCTATAACAGATGCCATTTTCAGCAAGATTGCAGAGATCCCTAATAGCTTTCCAAAGCAGGTGCTGTCTCCTGGATAGCCAGATTGAGAATGAGGAAATGTAATGGGTAGGTCCCTTTAGATGAACCATCCGCAGACAGCCGTGCAGTCCACAGAGAGCCGAGTTGCAAATAGGCCTTGGAAAGTTATGAAAAGTTGCCAGATGAAGAAGAATGGGTCTGGGAGCTGTGGATGGGTAAGGTTCCAGCTTGAAACACCGTAGATTGGCTGGAAATGCACTTTTAAACTGTCCATGAAGTGCGGACACCGATTTTGGACAGGCCGTCACGCTGCGGTCACATGATGACATCCGGGGAAGTCCGCGGCCATGACGGCCGTCTGCAGATACCCATCGGGGTGAATCCCAGGGCACATGTGCTGGGTGTCCGTAGAACAGTAGCAGTGTCTGCAGACTAATTAAAAGTGCATCATGCAAAATCGAACATGTCTGACATCGTGCCTGTCCAGGGGCACCTCCATTTTTAATACGGCTGCCCCGGACAGTCGTAGTGTCCACCGACCCAAAATGGGGCTTTAAAAAAAAAAAATCACACAATGATATACAACACATTTACAGTACAGAAAAATACATTTATTCATGATAGGGATGGGGTATCGGAATGGGAAATATAAATACGACAATTCATTTGGATGAAAAGTTCCTACAAGGGGTTGTATTTATAATGTTGTTTACAAGATGTCTCGAGTGATCGGGAGACCTATCCTGAACTACTTGATGTATTAAAGATTGTAGTCATCTAAACAAAACATTGTATTGGAGTGCTGTTGTTAATACGGAACCTAATCATCCATACACATAAGCAAGGGTTGCAGCATGCACCATAGCAATATAATATTTTTAATCTGGTAACTTTGAATAGTAAAATAATGAATGCTACCTTATCAGATTTTGAGTAATGTTAAATATTGAATAAATAGCTAATAATTCAAGAGTTACTACCTACTTGTGTTAGCACAAACAATACGTATGTAGACCCACAATGCATACAAATCAGAGACACATACAGGGAAACTAAAGAAGAAGGAAACATCATCACCAGAAAATGCCAATAACATTAAAGTTCATCATCATGCATACAAAGGAATTGTGTGTTTGAGGCCTGCTTATTGTCCCATATATGTGCACCATGAGCTGAGACCAAACCCTAAGGAAAGCTTTAAGAACATACAAGACGGTTAACGTCTAAATGTATAATACATTTTCGATGTTCATATGCTGACTGTAACAAAACCGCCTGGCCTAAATATGTCAGTGAACAAAAACAAATTGTCCAGGTATGTGATGTCATCAGTGATGTCATCAATGGCATCTTTGATGTCCTGGGTGTTAGACTTAGCAGTGTACGTTGGTGGCATGAGTTATGGTTGCTTAGCTTACTATAACTGGCAAATTTCTAGGTTTTTACTTGTAACCATAAAATCACTTTAAGAATGTTTTTTCACTGAATTTCATAGGTTTTTATTAGTACAACTTAAACATAACGTCACTTTAACAAAGTTTTGTTCACTGAATATATATATATATATATATATATATATTTTCTTCAGGTATATAAACATTGAAAGGTGTCTTCTTTCTCAGAAAATATTGCTTAAACATATCTGTATTGATTATAATATGTAACACTGATATGAAATGTTAGTATAAGGAATGCTTAAGAAGGAGAATATGGTTATGTTATTAAAAAAGCAAACCCTGATGCAGAATAAAGAATACTCATTCTTTTTACTTCAATTAAGTGCATTCAGAATGCACGTAGACAGCATAAAATAATGGTGGGGTTATCCATTTTTGAATTTTAAATGAACACAATTATGTAATCATTAAATTATTTAATGGGCCTCATTAAGTTTATTTCTGGCTTTAATATCACATTACTCATTCTAATTAACTGAACTGTTAAGATTTATTTCACATTGGTCAGCACAATAAAGCGCGCAGACGAGGCTCGGGAAGCAGTGCAAATTCTCCACCACAAGTGGGAATAATGCAGCGAGTAGGGTTTCATGCACACATAGACTCCAGGCACAGCCTGAGCAAAGTGTGGCACAGTTAAGTGTTTCACCCCCGAAACAGGTTCTCCATAGTCAAGAGCAAAGGAAAATGGAGTATTCCGTTACTGAGTTTTTTTTTTCAGGCGATTTAGAGAATAAGATGGGAGGAATGAAGCATAGGCTCCAGGCACCTATTTCGCAAATGGATTTTTAATGAAACTGCATTTTCACTTTCCTAATGGTCTGCAAACATTCAATCCAGTTCCCATAGCAATGGTGTACTCCAGGCACTAAACGAATTTAGAGATTTGATCACGTGGGAGGTTTTGTTTAATCATAATCTAGCATTTCTACCCTGGTGTCATATGAAGTACCCCTTAGCGTACAAATATAATGATGAACCCGAAAATAGCACCCATGGGACAATCATGAGCTATGTATCTGTGATGCATTGCTTTCCCTGGAGGAGCAGAGGAGAGTATTCTAGTGTAACAACGACGGGTATGACACCCCTTTTGACTGACCTGTATGGTACCATGCACTACTTTCTAAATTGTGTCCAATATAGTTTAGTAACAGAAAATAAGAACAATAATAGCAATTATCATTAGTATTATTACTAACTATTATTTGTATTATTATTGTATTTGTCAAGCAATGGTAAAATTCAGTATACAAAATGAGTTTGTGAAGGTAGCAAGAACAACCCATGTTATGAGAGAATAGAGAGAATGTACTAAATATTAGATTTGATTTCTCATCGTGGTTTCTTTATTTTATTGTACCCAGTTCACAAGCTGTAACGTAATTATCATTAACCAAATGAATTGTGGAAGTGGGACAGGATGTTAACAAGACCCGAAATGAACAAGGAAAAGGCACTGTTCAAGTGAGTCTGTGTAATTCAGTTCCAGATCGAAACCTGCATGGGACAGACCACACAAGGTTCAAATACAACGCCTGTAAAGATCTCTGTGCAGTACTTCATCCGTTGAGGTTTTCCCCAGGATCCATTCATTCTTTTGGCTCAAGAGCATTTCATGTAGAAACTGATACACACAGAAATAGTAACAGGTCACTTAAAAGCATAAAAAAGTAAAAGCAAATGTATGAACTAATAAAATCAAAAGACCATTCTGGAAATTAAAGAGAGTTCCAAAGCATAGTTATATATAATACAGATGCAACCTTATCACCCCGGCCCTGATCGACCTTAACTGGCTCCCACTGCACGCACAAATCACCTTCAAGTCTTGCTGCATCATCTATAAGGCAGTCGCCCTCAAGTCACACAGCTACCACGTGGAGAAACTCTGCATCTCCGGGTGACAGCGCACCACCAGAAGCCAGGATACAAGGCTTCTCTGCCCATGCAATAAGACTATGGAACCTCTCCCCGTCGCATAAAACTCGCCCCCACATTCCTAAAATGTGGAAAAAGAACTTAAGACCCTACTCCTCAACACATAGGCCCCTCGTGCCACCTGACTCTCTAGACGCCGCCCGCCCCATTCCTCCACCTCGCCCAGTACGGCAGTCCCCTTCCTCTGTCCCCCCCTGTATCTTACCCCTGCTGTATATCTGTTCTGTTGTTACCACTGAAAAGCGCTCTATTATGCATCTGTAATGTTGTACACCTCTGTAAAGCACTCCGTTGATTCTCAAACTAGGTCAGCACTCAATAAATAAAATAATAATAATAATAATAATAATAATAATAATAATAATAATAATAATAATAATAATAATAATAATAAAAATATAATGCAATGACCTTCCATCCTTAGCGACATAGCTTTTGCTGTAATCTCATAAACAGTTATGACATTTACAGCTGAAAAAACCTAACTTTCACTATTTGGCCCCAATTTGATTCAGATGTGCTCTAACTTTCCAAACTACGAAAAGAAAAGCTCCCACATTTTTCGGCGGCCTGGTCGTTTAAATAAGCAAAGAAATGAATGCTGCATTTGTAGACCATTAATTATAATTGGGCCTCATTAGAAGTTGGGCGGTGCATGTTAAATGCAGCAGCATTACTGTATATCGCAGCATTACTGCATCATCCAACCATAGGTTAGGTGGACAGTTTGAGGATCACCTCCAGCCACGAGCTAGAGGTAAATCGACCAGCTTTTCACCAAATGTCAGTGGAATTACCACAGCAGAATTACTGGTGCGGTAATTCCGATGAAAATGCCCCATTGAGTCCTATGGACTAAAAAATGAAATGGGGATTTAAACCGCCACCACCACTAGTAATCCAGCGGTAATACTGGCGGACAAAGTGGTGGTAATGGTAATACAGTTTGGTGGTATATGGGCAGATTTACCACCCAGATACCACCAAACTGTATTACCGTTACCACCACTTTGTGCGCCAGTATTACCGCTGGATCACAAGTGGTGGTGGCGGTTTAAATCCCCATTTCGTTTTTTAGGTCATAACTTATTACGCCTTAGTTACTTGTCCAAGAGGCAAATTAGTAAAAAGTGAAGTGTTCTAAGTCATTTTAAAGATGACGTCTACAATAACAAGTGCAGTGCATTTTATTATGATTTAGAGACAGATTATTGCATCTAGCCAGTGTTTAAAGATGTCTTTCCTGTGGCCTTCTGAACAGCTGCACGTAAGGCTAAATTCAGGCATCTAGTGCATGAATAATGCCCATTTTAGAGAATTCAATTTGCAGAGAGCGTTCACATGCCCAGCTTCTGACTTCTTTACTTCCTGAGCACCAGGACTTATTTCTGAGCAACACCACTTATAGTATCAGACTTGTTGCAAATATGATGTGCGGTTTTGGCAAAATAATTTTTCTAACATTCAGTTTTATTTATTTATTTTCTTTATTGGGCATTTGTAAGTCGCTTATACATCAAGAAAATTGTGTTTCAAAATGCAAATGCAGAGAGAGAGAAGAGACCAGGGAAAGAGGTAAGTGCTAGAGGATCCACGAAGAGTGAAGTGCTAGGGAGGTAGTTGCAAGGCAACGGTTAAGTGCGAGAGCCTGTTGCTAAGGCAACAGGTAAGTGCCAGGCAGTGAGCACTGGATGGATGAGGGGACACCACCCCATCAATAAGTGCAGGCCTGTGAGACAGAACTGGGCGAGTGGTGCCCGAAGTCAAGTGCAGGGGGAGAGCAGATGCTGCGGACAATCGGACAGAAGGACAGGACCTCAAAGGACACATAAGGGCCCAGGCCACCAATCATGGCTACTGTAGGGTTTAGCACGGGAGGGAGAGGGCGAAGGAGGAGGAAAAGAGGAAACTCTTGAGGTGCTTGTGGAACTTAAGCAGATCTGGCTCAAGACGTAGAGAAAGGAGGCTTTTCCAGAGAAGAGAGTTAGCTGAGGAGGGGGAACGGCTGCCCGCTCTCTGCTTGGAGAAGCACTTGACAAGCAGATAGTTTGAGCCAGAGGATCGGAGTGATCTGGAAGGAGAGTATTTGGTGAGAGCAAGTTGCAGATAGCGTGGTCCCCGGTCCCAGATAGCCTTATTGATGATGCTCAGGGATTTAAATGTGATCCTTCCAGGAACTGGGAGTGAGTAGAGAGATGTTATGGCTGGATAGATACAGTCCCTGGGCCTAAGGCAAGGATAAGTCTTGCAGCCCTATTCTGGATTATCTGAATGGAGCGGATAGCGGAAGAAGGTAGTTTAAGGAAATGGCTGTTGCAGTAGACCAGCTTGGAGAGTACCAGAACTCTGCTGACATTGAGATTCTGGGGAAAAGTAAGGAAAGGGAGGATGCATCTGAGGAGGTAGAGTTGGAGATGAGCCTTCTTGGCAAGGTCCGAGATGTGAGGAATGAAGGAGAGCGAGGAGTCAAAGATTAACTTCCAGGTTTCTGGTGTCAGAGGAATTATAGTGGGGAGAGCCCACTGAGGGTGGCCAGAGTGAGGGGAGAAAAGAGGGAACAGGAGTACTGATAGGAAAAATCTCAGTCTTGCTGGCATTGAGACAGAGGTCATTGGAGATACACCTTGAATGGATAGCAGACAGGCAGTCAGGAATGACAGAGGTCAGAAGAGATGCAGAGGGTAGTGTGAAAACAAGTTGGGTGTCATCTGCATAACACTGGAAGTGTGGTGAGAAAGTGGAGATAAGGTGAGCGAGTGGAGCGAGACAGATGTCAAAGAGCCAGGGCGTAACAGAGCCTTGGGGGAGGCCCAGATGGAGATAGAAATGGGAGAGGAGAAAGAACCCAGGATAACCTGGGATGGTTGGTGAGTGAGGAAGGTCAGTCAGTCCAGTGCCCTCTCCGAGATACCAAAGGTTTCATGGAGCAGTTTATAAGGATGCATTGTGAGATACAAAAATATTGTCAATGAGACTTTCCCATGTAAAAATATTTTTGTAAATCAGGCCCTTAGTCTCACAGCAAACAACTAAAGTGAGCCCTGCCAGCGCTGTTGTGCTAGTTATCCAATTTCATGAAGAACAATGCTCGCCTGCTGGTCATGATAGCACACTGCTTGAGACCGGCTATATTACATTGATGCAAGAGGATGATTTACTTGAAGCGTATAGTGTGGGGAGCAGCCAGCCAAGGTAACAGGTGCAGCTAACTAGTTCAGCAAGCAGGTGAGCATGCAGTTGTGCATATATGTCAGTATGATGCGGGTTTTGCAGCACTTCTGCAGGTTAGAGCACTCAGTAGGCACATGCTGACCCTTGATTATCTGGGCCCTTTTTCTACGAGTAGGAAGCCAGCATGTGATGCACCAATGCGCAGGCACGTGCCAGGTCACCAACAGATTTCCAAACCCATACTGATAAAAGACTGTAATATATATTGCAAAGTCATCAGTAACATTAGTATGACAGAGGTTCAGCTGGCTATGCCAACGGTGAAACCAATGTTTCCGAGGATTTTGTGGACAACGTGATGACGTAAACATGCTTCCATCGCATGTTCAACTATTTATTATTTTACACATTCAGCCTTTAAAAGTTGTTAGAGACGATTTTGTATAGCGTCGCAAACTCATAAGTTTTCATAACTAGAGTACACAACGCATCATTTGCTGTGTCCCAAAATGCAGACGTGATGACGAATCACGTCATAACACGTGACTTACATTCAATTTACTATTTAAGTTGGTAGAAATGGCGACTGTGATTCAAGAATTAGAACGCGGCCCACAGACGAAAGCCTAGGTAAGATTTTTATAAGTAAATGAGTAGTAGTTACATTTTAAACAACAGCTTAATGTGAATCACTAATGGAATTTGGTCTTCAAGTGACCCTTGCCAGAATAATAGGGTGTTGCATAATAGTCGCTACCATTTTAACTAAAGGTGAAGACAAATAAATTAACAGCAATTTTGGGCAAAGAGTTCTGATATTCAATGATACCAATAGAAGGACTAACACAGATCATCCTTACATTAACAAGACATATACTACCAAGAGGGACAATAGCATTCTTTGCTGGTCAATCTGTTAAATTGAGTGCTTAGCCATTGGCTTTCTCTACAGAAATAATTGAACTATCACATCTAACAAGAAGGCACTACTAAAAGACAAGTTACAAGAGAATAATAACGAATTATAGGGTGAGTAGAAAACCGACCTGACTGGATGGGGTTGTTAGGTTTGGAAATGGGTTCAATGTAATTACCAATCGATTATTACTATGTCTACATAGGACCATCGAAAGTGTTTACTTATTGCATTAATTAAGGACTTTGTTACATTAATTAAGGACTAACAAGAGAATGACTCTGTTATATCAATTAAGGCGCTGGATGCAATAAGTTATGTTGGATTTCATATATAGTTCATTGAAACTTTGGTTTATAAATAATGAATTACCAATTGTATCTGAAGAAGACATTACTAAAAATGTTTTTTTAAATATTTGTCCATATTATCCCAATGAATCCTCCCTACCACCATTCCTCATTTTCTGTCTTTATGTTATATTTATGTGTTAACGACTATTGAGGTTACTTTCATGGAATTATAACCTAATTTGACTTACATATGACTCTTCAGCCTAGATTCCCAACAATGAGACACCAGACCTAGGTTAGACAGTCCACTCCTAACCAACTGCCCAATCATATAAAGAAAATGTGTAGGTACCCCTATCTACTTATCAATGCATGTAACTCCCAGAACCATTGCCAAGAATAGCAATTACTTATGTGGTAACTAGCTATAATATATATGTCATGACTGATTTGTATATCTGTTTTTCTGTATCCTGTAATTTATATGTTGAAGTGCAACTGTACCTGCTGAAGTACTCTCCTGTAACTAATCTCTTGAACTCTAGCGCCTAGAGCCTAGATGCCTCTGGGCTATGTGTGCTTTATAAATGTCAAAATAAAATAAAATAGAAAAATAAATATGCACAATCCACATTTCTTTATGTTAAAAAGAATGATTCCTAGAATCAATTGTGAATGTATTTAGCCGAGTTTGGAAAACGGCCAGGAGGCCGAAATACGTGTTAACAGTTGGGCACCTTTTTGAATAAATAATACTTTTTGGATAAAGAGCTTTTTGAGCACTTTATTTTTCAAATACAGCGCATCGTTGGAGTGTACCAAGTCTAAATACTCTGAGGCCGATTCATGGAATAATTAGCGCGGCGCAAGTGGGCAAAAACGTGCGATTCGCAGTGGAATAGCGAAAATCGCAGTGCAATTGCGAAAATCGCACGAAAAGCAGCGCACGTCGATTCATGGAAGGCCGTGCGCGAGAAAACCAGCGGATGTGCGATAAAAAAGTGCGCGGCACACGTTGGCGCACAGGCCATCTAACAGCGTGCGCCAGGTCACAGCGAAAATCGCACAGGCCACAGCGAAATTCGCACATAGCGCGGCGCACGCAACAAAAGTAGGCGGAACACGGGCGTAACACTCGGAATGGGGAACAACTTGCCAAAACGTGGGCGTCACGGGGGAAGTACAGGGCACAAGTGCGCGGAACGCCCACACGCTCGCCTACAACACGTATTCATGGAATAGAATAGGGGAAAAAAGCGCACGCTCAAACCAGCGCACAGGCACAAACACGACCGCCACAAGAAAGCAGGCGGTAGCGTCTCTGCGGCTGTAAGAAATGTGCGCCAAAAGATGCGCCAACAAATCGCACCTATATACTGCCATGATGAATGTCCCATACTGTGGCCCTCCAGGAAAAATGACGTGCAAAGGGGTACCCACAAACACGGACACCCGCTGACAAAAAATACGTGTGCGTGTATACCGGGGTGCGCGGGAAGTCTAACACGCGATTTCAGCAGGGTACGTGCATCACAGGGGTTCGCGTGAAGTTTCACACGCGATCGGGCCTGGGGGAGCGGGCTACGTGTATATCAGGGGTTCGCGTGAAGTTCCTCACGCGATCGGGCCTGGGGGAGCGGGCTACGTGTATTACAGGGGTTCGCGTGATGGGGGAGCGGGCTACGTGTATTACAGGGGTTCGCGTGAAGTTCCTCACGCGATCGGGCCTGGGGGAGCGGGCTACGTGTATTACAGGGGTTCGCGTGAAGTTCCTCACGCGATCGGGCCTGGGGGAGCGGGCTATGTGTATTACAGGGGTGCGCGGGAAGATCCAGGGGTGCGCGGGAAGTTCCACACGCGAATAGCCTGGGGGCGCGTGTATTCCAGGGGTGCGCGTGAAGTTGCACACGCGAATAGCCTGGGCGCGTGTATTACAGGGGTGCGCGGGACGTTCCACACGCGAATAGCCTGTGCGCGTGTATTTCAGGGGTGCGCGGGAAGTTCCACACGCGAATAGCCTGGGCGCGTGTATTTCAGGGGTGCGCGGGAAGTTCCACACGCGAATAGCCTGGGCGCGTGTATTTCAGGGGTGCGCGGGAAGTTCCACACGCGAATAGCCTGGGCGCGTGTATTTCAGGGGTGCGCGGGAAGTTCCACACGCGAACAGCCTGGGCGCGTGTATTTCAGGGGTGCGCGGGAAGTTCCACACGCGAACAGCCTGGGCGCGTGTATTTCAGGGGTGCGCGGGAAGTTCCACACGTGAATAGCCTGGGCGCGTGTATTTCAGGGGTGCGCGGGAAGTTCCACACGCGAATAGCCTGGGCGCGTGTATTTCAGGGGTGCGCGGGAAGTTCCACACGCGAATAGCCTAGGCGCGTGTATTTCAGGGGTGCGGGGGAAGTTCCACACGCGAATAGCCTGGGGGCGCGTGTATTTCAGGGGTGCGCGGGAAGTTCCACACGCGAATAGCCTGGGCGCGTGTATTTCAGGGGTGCGCGGGAAGTTCCACACGCGAATAGCCTGGGCGCGTGTATTTCAGGGGTGCGCGGGAAGTTCCACACGCGAATAGCCTGGGCGCGTGTATTTCAGGGGTGCGCGGGAAGTTCCACACGCGAATAGCCTAGGCGCGTGTATTTCAGGGGTGCGGGGGAAGTTCCACACGCGAATAGGCTGGGGGCGCGTGTATTTCAGGGGTGCGCGGGAAGTTCCACACGCGAATAGCCTGGGCGCGTGTATTTCAGGGGTGCGCGGGAAGTTCCACACGCGAATAGCCTGGGCGCGTGTATTCCAGGGGTGCGCGGGAAGTTCCACATGTGATTTGACAGTGTGGGTCCTCCCAGGTGTACCCTGTACACCCTCCACGGCCCCTGCAGGCAGCCCACACCACAGGGGACTACCCTGCATCCCTGGTCATGTCCCGCAGGCAGCCCACCCACCATGGGCATGCCCCCCAGCAAAGGCACATGTCTCCTTGAACTAATGAACACCAACTCATGTCCCCTTGCACCCCCACCCCCCAGCACTGTGGGGCACCTGCCAGCAGGCCCCCACCCATGTCCAACTCATGTCCCCCACCACCCCCACCCCCCAGCAGTGCAGGGTCACCCTCCACCAGGCCCCCACTCATGTCACCCACCACCCCCACACCCCAGCAGTGCAGGGTCACCCTCCACCAGGCCCCCACTCATGTCTCCCACCACCCCCACCCCCCAGCCACCAGGGGCACCCTCCACCAGGCCCCCACTCATGTCACCCACCACCCCCACACCCCAGCAGTGCAGGGTCACCCTCCACCAGGCCCCCACTCATGTCTACCACCACCCCCAAACCCCAGCCACCAGGGGCACCCTCCACCAGGCCCCCACTCATGTCACCCACCACCCCCACACCCCAGCAGTGCAGGGTCACCCTCCACCAGGCCCCCACTCATGTCACCCACCACCCCCACACCCCAGCAGTGCAGGGTCACCCTCCACCAGGCCCCCACTCATGTCACCCACCACCCCCACACCCCAGCAGTGCAGGGTCATCCTCCACCAGGCCCCCACTCATGTCTACCACCACCCCCACCCCCCAGCCACCAGGGTCAGCCTCCACCAGGCCCCCACTCATGTCTCCCACCACCCCCACCCCCCAGCCACCAGGGGCACCCTCCACCAGGCCCCCACTCATGTCACCCACCACCCCCACACCCCAGCAGTGCAGGGTCACCCTCCACCAGGCCCCCACTCATGTCACCCACCACCCCCACACCCCAGCAGTGCAGGGTCACCCTCCACCAGGCCCCCACTCATGTCACCCACCACCCCCACACCCCAGCAGTGCAGGGTCACCCTCCACCAGGCCCCCACTCATGTCACCCACCACCCCCACACCCCAGCAGTGCAGGGTCATCCTCCACCAGGCCCCCACTCATGTCTACCACCACCCCCACCCCCCAGCCACCAGGGTCAGCCTCCACCAGGCCCCCACTCATGTCTCCCACCACCCCCACCCCCCAGCCACCAGGGGCACCCTCCACCAGGCCCCCACTCATGTCACCCACCACCCCCACACCCCAGCAGTGCAGGGTCACCCTCCACCAGGCCCCCACTCATGTCACCCACCACCCCCACACCCCAGCAGTGCAGGGTCACCCTCCACCAGGCCCCCACTCATGTCACCCACCACCCCCACACCCCAGCAGTGCAGGGTCACCCTCCACCAGGCCCCCACTCATGTCACCCACCACCCCCACACCCCAGCAGTGCAGGGTCATCCTCCACCAGGCCCCCACTCATGTCTACCACCAGCCCCACCCCCCAGCACTGTGGGGCACCTGCCAGCAGGCCCCCACCCATGTCCAATCCATGCCCCCCTGCACCTGGGTCCCAACATTCCCCAATCATGTCCGTAATGCCCATCCTCCCCTGCCAAAAGGCCTAACCAACTATCACACCCACCCACATAGCAAAGGCAATTACATGTTACACCCCCAATTTAAATAATGCAATTTAACACATGTCTGTCACACACAATGGCTGCAAGTGAATGACAAAACACCCAACATGACATGCCTGAAAGCAATGAGATGATACGACACATTGAAGATTAAAAAAATAATATGTATTTAACAGCAAGTAGAATGGAAATGAAATAAGAAAAAACACAAAGCAAATCAAACAAAATAAGATGAATGTCCAAGAAAATAATCTGAAAAATTAAAATAAGCCAATGAAGAAGATCATCCTGGGTCCATGAGCCCTACCAAATTAAACCTAACTGACTACTAACTAAAAAGTGAACTATATACAAAAAAGTGGTGCATTGTCCAATCGCAACCAAAAAAAAATCAAAAAAACAAAGGAAACCTAACCCTAACTATACAACTATATACAAAGGCAGCGGGCTATTCGGACGGCTCACTGGTTGTTGTCATGGGCCAGGGCATCATCGAACTCCTGGTCAATGGCTTGGAGGCGGGCATGTTCCCTGGCCCCGAGGTCCCGCAGGGATAACGCAGTGTCAAGCTCAAACTCCCTGCGAAGACCCTCGAGGCACTCAGCCCGCCTCAGCGCCCTCCGCATGGAGTCCTCCGCCCTGACCATCGTGAGCCGTTCCTCCTCTGCCCGCTGCCGCTCCGCACCTATCCGCTGGCACAACCTCTCCCACACGGAAGCCACTCCCATTCCAGGGTTCTCCTGCCCTCCGGCCGATGCCTGCACCCCTGATGTTGATGGCCCCGAGCCATGATGCCTCCCACGTTGAGCCTGCTGCTGCCTCCGACGCAACTGCCTGTGCCAGCACGACGGCATCCAGGCTGATGGAAACCACCGACGCCGTCGTGCACGTGCCCTGCCCGATGATGCCGTCACATCCTCCATCTGCTGGGGTCCAGTTGCTCTGGTGTCCACCCCTGCTGGATCTCTGACTCCCGACTGTGGCAGGGATGGGATCCCCACCGAGCTGGCTGCATTGGTCGGGGCAGGTCCACAGGGGGCCCTGGTGGCATCTGGGCTGGAAGACGGCAAGGAGAACGACTGGTGGATAGCCTGCACAGAGGAGGAGAGGGCCGCCACATTGGCCAACACATGCAGGAAACCCCCGAACATGGCCGATCCCAATTGGGCCACGTCGGCACGGTGCACTTCGTGATGACGTGCGTGCTCCTCCCGGGAAGCACGCACGGCATCACGAATCACAGCCGTGCGCATCGCGACCCCAATCAGGACCTTCTCTGCACGGCCAGGGGTTCCCACGTCCGCAGGTGGAGGGGAGTCAGGTGACATGGACATCCCCTCTACCTGCGGACAGGCCTGGGACGGGGCATCCCTGCTGGTGCATGGTGGTGCACTCACAGGGTCAGGGACAGCGACATGCACAGGCCCCTCCACGGTGACCTGTGCTGCCTCCTGCCCCTGGCCCTGGACTGCACCACTTGCACCAGCAGGGATGCCCCCACCAGGCCCCATGTGTGCCCCTGTGGCGGCCTCCTCCTCCTCTGTGCAAACCACCAACCTGGATGGCTCCTCACCGTCTCCCACCGTAGCAGGCCCCTGTGGGGGCTCACCCACCCCTTCCGCTGCAGCCGTGGGGGCATCCCCGCCGCCTTGCTCCACAGCGCCGTCTCCGCCCTCTTCTTCACTAGCCGCTGCGTAGAGGGAGACAAAGAACACAAGCATCAGGGCACTGTACAATGGTCCCCTAGACAGGAAGCAATAGCAGATGAGCACCACTGTCAAAGTACACTTCCATCATGTCCCTCCACAACACATGGGTCAGTCCAGGCAAAACACACACAGTAACAGGCATGGTGCATGCCATGGACATTTCCATGCATGTCCAATGGACTCTTGAAACATTCAATGATATGTAACTCACATGCATCATGGCTCATGCCCATCACATGCACACACTTCACCTCAGTCACATCCATCTGGCCCCAAACACACCAAACACAGCGGATACAAGCGTAATTTGGCTGCTTTACTGAATCTCTGCATTGTCACACACATGTGTCATGCATCCATGGCATGCACAAGTCACAGACACGCAGGTCAGGCACACAGACATGGCTACCATATATGTACCTGGCATCAGCACCCATCCCTCACCCCCACCCATGTCCAGGTACAGAGACTGGCATGCTCTCATGTTCAAAATCTGAATAGGGCTCCCCATGCGGCATTTCAACACATGCAACAACCATGTGCATCACACATCACTGGTCGCACATGCATTACCATGATGTCCCTGCACACATACATGCATACATGGCCTATGGCACACATACAGGCAAGTATCATAGAACCAGCACACCGCAACATGCCCTGTCTCACACAGTAATGCATGGACACTTACCGCTCAACTCCAGACGGGCCTCCCTCTCAAGGATCTGGGCGTGGAGCGCTGGGCGTACGCGTTCCAGGACCCTCATCTGGATGGAACTCATACGGCCCCGGCCCCCCTCCACGAGGCGCCGGGCCTTCACAAGGGTCCTGGACCTCAAGTCCTCCCAGCGCTTCTTGATCTTCAGGACGTCGCGGGTTGCCACCCCCTCCGCGTTGATGGCAACCACACAGTCGGCCCAGATCCTCTGCCGTCCTTCCTTGCTGGCGCGGGACGATCCAAAGAGGGCATCATACTGCCCCAGGACATGCTCCACCAGGACACCAACTTCGGTGACAGTGAAGCTGGTGCCCCTCTGCCCCTCTGGCCTGGGGTTGCCACTGGTGCCAGATGTGGAAGTGCCCGACATGGCAACCCCAGAGGCAGGTGTGGGTGGGCAACTGGGTCCTGGGGCTGGGCTGTGGAGCGATGTAATCCCAGTCGGGAGTCTTCAGTTCCAGCAGGGGTGGACACAGCAACTGGACCCCTGCAGATGGCTGATGTGCAGGCACCAAATGGCAGGGCACGGTGGCAGCAGGCAGGCAGGCAGGCAGGCAGCAGCAGATGGCACGTGGGAGGCTGCTCGGGGCACTGGGGGGCAGTAACTCGGCCTTCTGGGCAGGAGCGTGGGCTTCCGTGTGTTTTCGCGTGGCCAGCTTGATACGGAGTGATTTGGCACGTGAATATCCTGCACGTCAGCGTGAAATCCGAGGAAAGGCCCTTAGCGCGTAAGCGCGTCAGCACGCATACGCGATTCTATTGGACCAGAGTCCCTCAGCGCGTAAGCGCGTCTGTGACGTGACCCGCACGGGTGTTCCCCACTCAGCACGTGATGACGGGGCACACGTGGAGATACTGCACGTCAGAGTGTCATCGCGTGTAATTGGACAAAAGTGCGCGTACACGCGATTGGCCTATGTACGTGTATTTAATGGGTGCGCGGCCACTTACACACGCAAGTACGTCAGCGAACCTGTATCCCGTGGTGCGTGTGAATTTCCACACGCTATTGGACTGGGAACTGGATTCCAGGGGTGCGCGGGTCACACGCTGTATCCCGTGGTGCGTGTGAATTTCCACACGCTATTGGACTGGGAACTGGATTCCAGGGGTGCGCGGGTCACACGCTGTATCCCGTGGTGCGTGTGAATTTCCACACGCTATTGGACTGGGATCTGGATTCCAGGGGTGCGCGGGTCACACGCTGTATCCCGTGGTGCGTGTGAATTTCCACACGCTATTGGACTGGGAACTGGATTCCAGGGGTGCGCGGGTCACACGCTGTATCCCGTGGTGCGTGTGAATTTCCACACGCTATTGGACTGGGAACTGGATTCCAGGGGTGCGCGGGTCACACGCTCGCCTAGAACACGCGCAAAGCATAAAATTGCGGACTTTAACAATAACAAGCTCAGACGCCAGGATGAACATACCGTTCCTAGCAGCAGTGGCAGTGGGCTACCAAAGGAGGAGGAGGAGGATAGTCAGGGCCAGAATATTCACACCCAGAACCAGCCTTTTCGGGATGCCTGATGACCAGGTGTATGGGAGGTACAGGTTTCCACCACACATCATACTGGACCTGGTGAGTGAGTGGGAGGATGACCTCACATCACCCACCCTGTGCTCCCAAGCACTCAGCCCCCTGGAGAAGGTCCTCAATGTACTGCACTTCTTAGCCACTGGATCATTTCAGCGGACAAGTGCCATAGTGGGTGGGGTGTCACAGGCCACCCAGTCACGCTGCCTACACCAGGTCTTGAACATCATGACTGCACGCCCATCAGTCCGCAGACACATATACCTGCCCAGAACACCTGCAGAAAGGCATGCTGCCGCCCTGGATTTTTACGCAGTGGCACGATTCCCCAAAGTGCTAGGTGCCATCGACTGCACCCATGTGGCTCTACGTCCCCCCAGGGCATCTGAGCACATCTATAGGAACCGCAAGCACTGGCATTCCATCAACGTGCAGGTAGCATGTAATGCCAAGGGAATCATCACCTCAGTATATGCCAACTATCCCGGCTCCACCCACGACAGCTTCATTTACCGAATGTCCACCCTAAGCCGGGACCTAGAAGCTGGGCGGCATGGCGATACATGGCTGCTTGGTGAGTATGTATGCCACTGCACATGCATGCATGTTGGATACTGAGCAAGGTCACAACCTCACCAATGATACCAATCCCCACCTCCACAGGGGACAGTGCCTACCCTCTCAGCCCCCACATGATGACGCCAATTCGGAACCCCACCACGCCACCCCAGGTAAGATATAACACAGCCCACATTACAACCAGGGGCATAGTGGAGCGCACATTCGGAGTGCTAAAGTCACGCTTTCGCTCCCTTGACCGTTCTGGCGGGCAGCTGTTATACGCTCCCCCAGTAGTGTGCAGGATCATAGTGGCAGCATGTGTCCTGCACAACGTTGCAACACGCCGGGGCCTGGCCGTGGACATGGTGGTGGCCCCACATCCCCAACCACATGCACAGCCGCTGCGCATGGGAGGGGAAAGGGCACGGGGGGAGGCAGCCCGTACACAGCTAGTGGCTAATTACTTCACATAGAAATCACACCCCTGTGGAGTGCACACTGCCCTGGCACATTCCATCTGACAATCAATGATGACTCAACCTGACACTGATCCTGAATGTCTGGAGAATGAACCGGGAATACCATGTCAGCCTGAGATTGTTCACCTGGAAGTGTCACAATGTGTGCATCCCTACCCACACAGACACCACCAATGCAGTTTTGTGAAGTTACACATTGAAGCAGCTAAAATGAATACCCACTTGCAAAATGCAACAAGAGGACAGTGCCATGTCAGCCAACCCAACCCCAGCACTGCCACACGACACACCGTGCCATGTCATGCTAATTGCAGGTAAACAAAGTAATCCCCACAACATGACATCACTCTCACTATGTACAGTGGCACTATTAGAAACCTGCAACACCTGAAATGCTCACAGCAATGCCGGACCAACAACATACTTGAGCACGTAGTACCATTAACATGACATCACAAATGTTACATATTAGTAGTCTCACCACCTGGAAATGCCTGCACTCCCACCACTACCAACTGTGCAGTGTTGGCGCCATGTAGAGTTGTAGGTGCACTGCTGCCAACATGGTCCCCATCTCCAGACTAGAGGTCCTTGTGTGGACTTGCGGAAGGGACCTGCAAATTGGGAGGTAGACACAGAAGAAGAGTTACACATCAATGCAACATGCAGTGTACAACACAACAGCAATATGCACTATGAATGTATACACAGTATTGACTACAGACTGGCCACACAGCTCATGGGAGTCCAACGTCACTGTGTAATTCACTGTCACTTGGGCACACCCTTTGCAAGCCCATGGAAACGGGAAGCAGGAGGGGTGTGTGTGACTCAAACCCAAGCATCTGAACCAAATACATTACAAGCCTGCATGTGCCCAGCCACAATGCAGCGTATGCCCACAGGAACCACGGAAGCCAACAGATTGAAGCCAACAGATCGAAGCCAACAGATCGAAGCCAACAGATCGTCCCAAAAAAATTGGGAATAAAAGAAATCAAAATAAAAATAAAAATAAGAAACAATCAAAAATGGCCATTAATGGGCCCGGGGGGGTTGGGAAGGCCACCCAGGAGGTCCGAGGACAGGATGCACACCAGAACCCACCTGCGTGGATCCTGGGAAGATAAAACACCTCCATGGGCTCATGGCCCACACGGCTACCCTATTGTGGGAGTATCACTGCTGTCGCTATTATCACCCTGTGCAGCTGCATCGGAGGTGGTTGCACTATGGGAGGCAGCCCACGCAAGGCCCTAGTCTGCTCCTCCATGGCTGCAAGCATGCGGGTGTGGTAGGTCTGGTTCTGGAGGATGAGTGTGCGGAGGTCCCCATGCAACAACTCACGGGATGCCCGGACCTCCGCCCTCGTTGCCTGCATCTCAGCTGAGAGCGTACGGGTGAGACGCTCCAGCTGCTGTTCTGTCCTTTGGTGTGTTGAAGCCTCAAGCTCAACAAGAGTCGTCCTGAGGTGTAGGAGCTCCTGCCTCAGGGCTTCCCTGTGGCCCTGGGACTCAATGGAGATGGCCTCCTGCAGAGTCGCCAGTGCCGCCCGCCTGTCCCTGTTGGACCCCAACATGTCCTCCCTGTGTGACTGGCAGATGGAGTCGGTTGCCTGCTCTAGTCGCTCCATCAGCCTTTCTGGGGGGACAATGGAAGTGGCCACCCTATCCATGGCCTGAGCCATCATCTCGGATGATGCAGCCTGTTGGGTAGCCATACCGTAAATGGATTGCTCCCATGCGGTATTGCCGGGTGGCGTACGGCCACCACGTCGGCGGGCACCACACCTGTCTGGGGCAAGGCGAACTGCGCCTTGCTGTGCTGGCACTGCCTGAGGCTGCAGGACTGCATTCCCCCTCTGATCTGCTGGCCCAGGAACAGGATCAGATGTCGCGGAGTGTGACCCTGCATCCGTAACCACCGAAGGCGTAGCTGCCAACACTGACATCCCCATGGAGGGTACTGACCCTGGTGCAGGTGGGTGAGACAGAACAGAATCCCTCCCTGGAACACTCACCTGCGACGGCACGTAGGTCTCATCCGAATCAACACCTGAGTACAGCTCGGGGGAGGTGCAGCCAGAGACACCTCTTGAGAGCACGACCTGCAGCACTTGTGGGTTCTCCCCCACCACCACACTACGTCCCTCACTGGTGGTTGGTCGGCCCTGGGACACCTCCTGGGTCTGCGCCATCTCCACAACCCCAGCAGTATCAGGTGCGTCTTCCCCTGCAAAGACATGTAAACAAAGAAATGGAAACAGGCATTAGCACCATGGCACACATTGAGGGCTGAGAAGCAAGAGAACCAGTACTTGATTGACACATGTCCCACATGACTGAAACCCTCCCATGCATGCACCCTCACTGCGTATGAAGTGCAGGCAAATGGCACACACTGATGACACCAAGATGGAAGATGAACACATTTTCTGCATGCTGCCTGGCAGTGGCATCACACATTGGCCTGTGATTGGCAGGTGAAACACACATGCCATCACACAGATGGCATGAACCATTGCTATTGAGTGAAGATGGAGAGGAGGGCAGCACCTATTCATTCAGTCCAGTTCCCGCATGTAATAGCTTTTCTAATTCTAACAGGTCAGATTTTTCACCTGGAGCTGCCAGTCTGAAATGGTCAAATTGCACAGGGACATGTGTGTACAAATGATATCCAGGTAACAAAGTCACTCCACTTTACCATACCCATGTCAGACATGTGACTAGTGGACAGCGACATGCCTAGTGAAAGTGGTGGAATGCAAACAAACTGACTGAATGAACAGTGAAAAAGAAGCAAATATGTTGTGTCAAGGTGACACTTCAAGGGCAACTGGCGTGCAGTTGTGCTAGATGTCTACTGTTGGCAGAAGGGATACTGCTATGGCCAAATGCAGCTGCGCAGGAAGGATTGCATGAAGCACATGGCTGACCCATACGACTCAGGCGCACACACTCTCACCTGGCACCCGAACAGAAGCCCTCACACACACACCATGCACATGGATGACACACACATGCATGTGCACTCACCGGACAATGCCTCGTAATCAGCCAGATCTCCCACGCCTTGGATCTGTTCCTCCGTGACGTAGGTCCCAGCGACTGACTCATGTGGAGTGAGTTCCATGTCTACTACTGGAGACCCACCTCCAGTCACTAGAGTTGCGGCATGACTTGAGGCCAGCTTACTCTTTGCCCTGCGCTTTAGGTCATTCCAGCGCTTATAGCAATCATTGGCTGTGCGCCTCACGATTCCAAGGGCACTTACGATGTCCGCAACGGTCTGCCAGTGTGCCTGGCGTTGTGCAGGTGTGGTCTTGGATCCTGCAACAATGACCATCTCGTTGTCATGTCCGGACACATACTCAACAAGTGCATTCAGTTCGTCATCCGTGAAGCTGGGCTTCCTGGACGGGCCGGACTGTGTAGCCGTGTCTGGGGCATCAGCCTGTGCCGGACGAGCACTCTTCCTCTTCCGCTTGGAAGGTGGTGGTGATCCTGAGTGTCCTGCGCCGCTCTGGACACTAGGGGCAGGAGCCCTGGTGGACTCTGTATCAGGAGTGTGGGATTGCACACTCAGCATGGGAGTTGGTGCAGGCATTGGCTCTAGTGTGATGGTGTCAGGGGGAATGTCAGCAGCATGGACTAGGACCGACACTGTCCTGGCTGGGTGTGTGAGGGCTGGGGTGGATGGAGCCGCAGCTGCCCCTGCAGCCTCTCCGCCCTGCCTCCTTGGTGCAGCAGATGACCTTGCTGCCCCAGATCCACGTGGCATGATGGCATCAACGTGCACCAGCGCACGTGTCGTAGCCCTGCTGACCTGGAAGTCAGCCATGGAGTCAGCCAGGTCTGGTGCCACAATGGGCTGGTCCAACAAGGGCTGAGCATGGATGGTGTCAGCCACTTCAGCCTCAACGGGAGGGGGGGGGATGATGGGTGCCCTTGACTGGTCCTCCACACATGGGGGGACAGGCTCACCCTGCAAGTTACGACCACGTCCCCTACCGGATCCACCACGGCCACCACTTGTGGCTCTTCCACCTTTGCCACCCTTACGGAATCCTCGCCTCCCAGCCATGGCACTGATATTAATGTGCGTATGGGAGTGGCTGTAGACAATTGTCCTGGGCAATTGGGGGTCAAAGGGGTTGGGTACCAGATGGTAATTGTACCCTAGTGCTCTAGCACGGCTGATTGTAACCCCTGGGGAAAGATGACGGGTCACGCAACGCACAGGAGGCCCAAAAAAGGGAGATGACGTGCACGCAACCCCTCCTAGACCACGTGTGCAGAAAGAAAAACCTGCACTACGCTGTGGCACCCAGTAACACAAGAATGAACGTATGCGTGTCACACGCAGCCTAGAATGACCTCTGAAGGGGTAGGCTACACACGGGGCAAGCACAGAAGTTGGATACGTGCGTGACTCACCGTCTGCCAGGTAAAAGAGCGTGAAAAATGAGCGCGTTTGGCTGTCTAAACCGCCGCCAAAAGAAGATGTGTACGCTGTCTGAGAAGACAGGACAACAGTAGAAGGGGACACTGTTTGAGGGAACAGGCCCAGGTAAACCAGTAAAAGAGAAAAAAGAGAAAAAGCTGTCAGAGGTAACAGGGAATACGAACTGGAAACGCCGTGAAGTAAATCGCGTGTGAAACGACAAGAAGTACAGAATTCACCCACTCGCTCTCCACGAAAAGCACGTACAAGGAAATGGTGTTCTACATGTACCTTATATACTGGCCCACACGTACAGCGTCACTTACGCGGCGTGTACGTTCACCAATCACACGCTTTGTCACTCCTGCGTGTAGATCCATTTTCACCAATCACATGCTTTGTCACTCCTGCGTGTAGATCCATTTTCACCAATCACACGCTTTGTCACTTCTGCGTGTAGATCCATTTTCACCAATCACAAGCTTTGTCACTTCTGCGTGTAGATCCATTTTCACCAATCACACGCTTTGACACTGGGACGTGTCATGCAACAATTTCCTGCACGTGCAGGTGACTATAGGCGCGCATATGCTGTTGACGGGTTTACGCGCTAAGGGCCTTTGCTGACGTGTGGGATTTCACTCCCTATCAGGCTGTCCACGCGTTCACACACGAGAGACCACGCTCCTGGCCAGGAGGCCAAATTACTGCCCCCCAGAGCCCTGAGCACGCTCCCACCTGCTGCCTGACTGCCTGCTGGCCACGTGCCCCACAGTGCTGGTGGGTGGGGGTGTTGGGAGACATGGGTGGGGGCCTGGTGGAGGCTGCCCCTGGTGGCGGGGGGGTGGGGGTGGTGGGAGACATGGGTGGGGGCCTGGTGGAGGCTGCCCCTGGTGGCGGGAGGGTGGGGGTGGTGGGAGACATGGGTGGGGGCCTGGTGGAGGCTGCCCCTGCACTGCTGGAGGGTGGGGGTGGTGGGAGGCATGGGTGGGGGCCTGGTGGAGGCTGCCCCTGCACTGCTGGGGGTTGGGGGTGGTGGGAGGCATGGGTGGGGGCCTGGTGGAGGCTGCCCCTGGTGGCGGGGGGTGGGGGTGGTGGGAGACATGGGTGGGGGCCTGGTGGAGGCTGCCCCTGGTGGCGGGAGGGTGGGGGTGGTGGGAGACATGAGTGGGGGCCTGGTGGAGGCTGCCCCTGGTGGCGGGGGGGTGGGGGTGGTGGGAGGCATGGGTGGGGGCCTGGTGGAGGCTGCCCCTGGTGGCGGGAGGGTGGGGGTGGTGGGAGACATGAGTGGGGGCCTGGTGGAGGGTGCCCCTGGATGGTGGGGGCTGGGGGTGGTGGGAGACATGAGTGGGGGCCTGGTGGAGGCTGCCCCTGGTGGCGGGGGGGTGGGGGTGGTGGGAGACATGGGTGGGGGCCTGGTGGAGGGTGCCCCTGGTGGCGGGAGGGTGGGGGTGGTGGGAGACATGGGTGGGGGCCTGGTGGAGGCTGCCCCTGCACTGCTGGGGGGTGGGGGTGGTGGGAGGCATGGGTGGGGGCCTGGTGGAGGCTGCCCCTGCACTGCTGGGGGGTGGGGGTGCAGGGGGACATGAGCAGGTGTGCAGGGTAGTCCCCTGTTTTGTAGGCTGCCTGCAGGGGCCGTGGAGGGTGTACAGGGAACACCTGTGAGGACCCACCCAGCCTAATCGCGTGTGACTTCCCACGCACCCCTGTAATACACGTACCCAGCCAAATCGCGTGTGATGATTCCCACGCACCCCTGTAATACACGTACCCAGCCAAATCGCGTGTGATAATTCCTGCGCACCCCTGTAATACACGTACCTGGTCAAATCGCATCCCTGTAATACACGTACCCAGCCGAATCGCGTGTAAAACTTCCCGTGTACCCCTGTAATACACGTACACAGCCAAATCGCATGTGATAATTCCCGCGTACCCCTGTGATACACGTGCCCTGGCTAATCGCGTGTGAAACTTCCCGCCTACCCCTGTAATACACGTACCCTGGGCAATCTCGTGTTCAACTTCCCGCGTACCCCTGTAATACACGTACCCTGGCTAATCGCATGTAAAACTTCCCGCATACCCCTGTAATACACGTACCCTGGCCAATCGCGTGTTAAACTTCCCGCGTACCCCTGTAATACACGTACCCTGGCTAATCGCGTGTTAAACTTCCCGCGTACCCCTGTAATACACGTACCCTGGCTAATCGCATGTTAAACTTCCCGCATACCCCTGTAATACACGTACCCTGGCCAATCGCGTGTTAAACTTCCCGCGTACCCCTGTAATACACGTACCCTGGCCAATCGCGTGTTAAACTTCCCGCGTACCCCTGTAATACACGTACCCTGGCTAATCGCGTGTATAACTTCACGCGTACCCCTGATATGCACGTTACCCGCTTTGCGTTCCTTGTTTGCCAGCCCTGTAAACTGGTCCAGGGTTAGCGCAGCCCTTTGCGATGATTTAGCGATTTTGATGGCTTTTCCTTGCGCGAGGGCGTTCTTGGGGGCGTTACTGGCGCTGCTGCAGGGTCGCTGCGATACTCTGCGCCACGGCTGGTTTGGGAGCCTAAAATCCATGAATACGCTGTGCGCGGAAATCGGTTTTAGCGCACGTGCCTGGCACAGTCAATCGCACGCGGACACTCTGCGCCAGCCGCTTGCGACACTTTTCTGCGAAATTCTATGAATTACCCTGTTTATGTTTAAAGGAGTGGGTATCTCTGTCCTACTCCTGGGAGTGCGAAGTACAGATCAATACAATCTCTTTCTTGACACAAATGAGAACTAGTCGCAGGAGAACAGTCACGTACCCAGGAGGAGAAGAAGCCTTCTCCCCACCCAATACTTCTCAAGAAAGCACGTTTGCTCTGATTTCTGTCGATTGATGTTCAAAATATTCTTTTTGCCACCTATACAATCAGTGAAAATTGAAAATGAGGAGGTTTTTAAAGAAGTTTAACAATAAGGTGCTCATTTTCTATATTTGAAGATGGGGATTCCTTCCGTTTCCACTAACACGTAAGTGGCTGCCCGTCTCCAAATGTTCATCATTTGCACTGCGGGGTGGAAATATAAAGGGAAAAAGGCATCGTGCAAGCATGTACGCTGCCTTTTGCCAGTGCAAACTGAGTAAACGCTGCCTGGCAGTCTCGCATGGCAGGAAACATGTAGGGTCCGCCTGCTTTATGACAGATGAAAACCCATACCGAGCGCAGATGCTGGAGTATTTGTATGATGGAGAGGAAGGAGGCGACGGAAGTTGCGTCCCTCCTCCTTTCCACCATACAAATGATTGAATTTCTGGCGTGGCATGATTGAACGTGGTTAAAGCCTTACTCAAGGCTTTTACGCCTTTCAATTACCTTACGCCACTATAGAAGATGAGCACCTTAGTGTCTTATTTCAAGATACAAACGCTATGTTATGTCATTTTGATTGTTTTCTATAAACTGCACACCTCCCATGGGAGGTGCACATATCAGCTACAATGTGCAAGTGGGAGTTGCAGCTTCACCCCCCAAATCAGCCGATACTGTAGGGATCAACAGTGGGATAAGGGCAGCAGTGGGTGGCGGGCTTGAAATGATTTAGGCCCCAGCACTTATGTATTCACACATTAAGGACTGTCTGTGACATTGGGCCTCATTACGACCCTGGCGGAAAGTGACTGACCGGACCGCAACAGCGTAAATAGCGTTTCCGCCATTGCACGAAGGAGCAAAGTGCGGCTAATCACGACCCATCGGGCACGAGCATTACGCCATGGCGGAATCCGAAAGGCTGCGATGGCGGAAATGACCCCAAAACGGCCCTTACCGCCGCCGTACGCTGCACCAGGTGCAATACCGCCACCCATCTTAGCGGTCACCGTAATGAGCGGTCACCGTAACGAGCGGGCACCGCAAATTACGGCCACCGTAAATATACGGAAACGGAAGTAAAAGCATGTGGCCGGAACGGGAAACAGCACGCCGCACAACTATAAAAACCGAATCCCAACACAACCATTAAAAATCCGACCCTGACACACATCCCAACCCGTTAGCAACCCCAGTTAAAAAAATAAATATGGGAAAGGTAGCCAAGAAAGCGTGTGACCGCAAGCGGCAGGTACACTTCTCCCGAGAGGAACTGACCGTGCTCACCGAGACCCTCCAGGAAAATGCCGCCGTCGTCTTCTCCAGTCAAATGACCAGGACGGCCCTTGCCAACAAGAAGGCCATATGGGCCCTGGTGGCACAGCGCGTAAGTGCGGTGGGGACAACACCCCGCACGCCACAGCAATGTCGCAAGCGGTGGGACGACCTGCGGATCCGCGTACGCAGCATACTTTCTGCGAACAGGAACATCGCCACAGCTACCGGGGGGGGTTCAGAGTCGCCCATCAAGTTGACCCCCTGGGAGGATATCTGCGCCTCCACCATAGGAATGGAGAGCATAGAGGGAGTCGGAGGGATGGAGAAAGGAGTGCCGACATCCGGAGAATCAGGTAGGTTGGCCAAGAGAAACAATGCGAAATCCACAAACCACGAACATGTGCAGTACCATGTGACCCCATAGTGCAATACATACTTTGCCCTGACAGCGCCCTCTAAAAGTCAGAATGAATAAACAAATCAATCAAGATGCCATAAACAACCCCTACATGTGCAGCATGCACCCCCTAACTGCAGGCAGCCAAATGAATGCATCCTCAATCCACACGAAAATGAGACCACCTCCAAGGCCCAGTCCCAAATCAGCCTCATGTACCACCCCAATGCATTTGATACGTTGCCATTCCAAATCCGACAGACCCATAACTAACGCTCGCCCCTCTTTACTCCACCACAGGGTCCGATACCAACGACGAGCTGCAGGACACCCCTACCAGCACGCCTGCAAAGAGGGCCAGGACCAACGTCCCAAGAGCCTCCACCTCAGGTGCAAGGATCAAGACACGGCAGCAGCAGGAATCAAGTGGCAGCACACTGGAGGGGACTGCAACAGGCACCCCAGCAGCCAGCAAGTCCACAACCCCAGCACCACAGGTCCCCCCAAAGAACGTATCTGATGGCACTGCCTCTGGTGGTAGCAGCACCATAGGTGACACAGCTGTCATGCCAGCATGCTCCGACACGGAAAACAGTGCTGGCGACGTAGGTACCATCCATGACCTTTCCCAATCCCCCTGCATGTCCCATCCCCTACACCATGACGAAACCACGCAGGGGCACCCTGAAGACGACGACTGGCCAACCCCCACAAGTCCTGTGCCAAGGCAACATGTGTTGAGCAGCCCCCTTGTCACACCACCGCAAATGTCCATGGCCCAGCAGAGGCAACAGTCCCTCGACCTGCTGATCGAGCAACAGCAGGAAGTGTCCACGCTACTCAAGGACCATGCAAATGAATGCGGGGGTTCCAGGGCAGCCATGGAAACATCCACCGAGACACTCAGGGCACAAATAGAGAAAAGTAGTGAGAGCCTCAGGGGAGAAATGGAGAAAAGCACCGAGAGCCTGAGAGCACAAATGGAGAAAAGCACCGAGAGCCTGAGAGCACAAATGGAGAAAAGCACCGAGAGCCTGAGGGGGGAACTGCATGCGACGTCCAAAGACGTTTGTGCTGAACTTGCTGCTGTGCGCCGTGTGCTCTCGGAGCTCTCACAAACCCTCAGAGACATGCATGGACGCGAGCAGGCAGAGACATCATCCGTGGCAAGTTCCGTCCAGGGCAGCCCCCAACGCAGATCTGGCAGGAACCTGCGCTCCACGGGCAGGGGTGCCCCTGATACCCGTAGAGGGGGCTTGCAATAGCGTCCAACCACGGACAGCATGCATATTTGGACACTGGTGTTGGGGGGGGAGGTAGTAGGGTGGAGGGGGTGTGTTGGGCTTCACTGGGTGGCGGGTCCATAGGGTGTATAAATCAAATCACATTAACAATACAGCATCTCATTATCATCCAATGACATGTGTGGACATTGATATTTGCGTACGAGGCCTTCATAGGCGTACAGTCCACAATGTGCCTGTACTACACACACACAGTGCCACAGGTCCCCTTTCCGTGTAATAGGCACCATGCGTGGTTGCTAGAAGCATGCATCTATGATGCTCTGTCGGATTGCACGTGCATCCTGTGCCTCATGGACTCCTTGAGGTGCCTCCACATCCCCACCCTCATCATCATCATCATCTTCAGGTGCATGCAGTACAGCGTCAGGGGGCATGGGCACATTCCTACGTATGCACATGTTGTGCAGCATGACACATGCCATGACCATCTTAGAAACCTTCTCATGGCTGTACATGAGTGCCCCGCCAGACCTGCTGAGGCTGCGGAAACGAGCCTTCAGTAGGCCGAATGCCTGTTCAATGACCACACGGGTACGTGAGTGGGCATGGTTGTAGTCCTCCTCATGCTCGTTCTGTGGGTTCCGGATTGGTGTAAGGAGCCATCTCTTCAGTGGATACCCGGCATCACCTGTATGAGACGAATAAAGGGTGTCAGTGGAATGATAGTGCTAAGTAGCCCCCCCCCCCTCCTGCAAGGTCATTGACGCATCAAATGGGCCACGATGTCATGCATGGAATGAGACTCACCGAGTAGCCAGGATCTGTGCCCTGCGTGTCGCTCCATGTAGCGTGGTATTCTTGTGTTCCTCAGGACCATAGAATCATGGGTAGATCCTGGAAATCTGGCACAACAATGCGTAAAGATCTTGTTGGAGTCACACACCATTTGCACATTGATTGAATGAAATTGTTTCCGGTTGCGGTACTGGACCTCCATGGCATGTGGGACAACCAATTCAACATGGGTGCAGTCGATGGCACCAATGCAACCCGGGATGCCGCCAAGTGCATGGAATCCCACTTTTGCGTTGGTAATCTCCTGGTACGTGCGTGGTAGTGTGATGTGGTCGTCGGCGTGCTTCAGGAGGGCATCGTGCACTTGGAAGAGTGTCCGTGAGAACAGTGGCTGTGAAATGCCATGCAACTGTCCCACTGTGTGCTGGTAGGTGCCTGTGGCCAGGAAGTGGAGTGCAGACACCACCTTCAGTAGGGGTGGGATGGCGGTTGGGCTATCTATCATGCTCACGAGGTCAGCATGTGTCATGTCCACAATGGCGATTATGGTGTCCCGGTCCAAACGGTAGAGGGTGTGGATCTGCTCAGCAGTGAGGTTGAACGGATCGGCTCGGAGGCGTGGGATTGCGGGCCGCCTGCGTGGTGGTAGTGGCAGTGCTTGTGGGCCTTGCTGACCCTGCCTTGCCCTCCTCCTCCTCCTTCTCCTCCGTCTCCCCTGTGCGCCCGGTTGTTGTACCTGTTGTTGTTCGTCGTCTTCTTGTAGTTGTAGCACTTGCAGTGCTATCTGGTCCCCCAGGCCCAACATCGCTAGTCCTGCCGGTAGCATTTTGGAGTGGGAGTGGTTGTGGGAGGGGTTTGGGTCTGCTATATATGTGCTGTCGGCCTGTATGGCCTCCACCTGTGCTGATTGAATGATTCTGTGGCAGACGCTATCCCTTCTGGCCGAGCACGTCCCGCACGTAAGGCTGCATTTGGCCGCATGGCATCTTGGGATTGGAATCATGTATCAAATCCCGATGGCAGTGTGATGTACTTTGACTGATTTTCATGCTATGCTCCCATTGTTACACATGCTATGATTGCAGCCGCTTACATACCTGTGAAGAGTCAGTGGTATGTAGGGCTCGATCGATGGCCGACCCTCATGCAGCACAGTAACGTACTTCACCGACGGGCGTGGCGTCCCATTTGTGATTGCAGCCAGTTAGCATTATGACACACAGCCGCACTACATTGATGTAATTGTGAATGCAAGCGTTCACAGTAGCCTTTTCGACGTAATGTTGCAAGTGAGGAATTCGAAGGCCAGCATTTTTGGTTTTGAAGTAGCGGCGAGGATACGCCCACAGGTCTGGCTGGAAATGTAACGTTCTATTGTAGAATGTCCTTGGGACATGGCCCATAACGAGCAGGCAATGAATGATATGAATTGAATGGGATGCGCAATAGCGTAGTGGACGATAAGGCAGGACGTTCCCAAATCCATCTTGCTTCACAACACTACAGATCCGGCCAGGGGCACAGTGGTTTTTGCAGACTGCATTACGCACAGACGCGATGGAAGTTTCACATATAATGTGAGTGAATATTCATGCGTTTTCATTGCGGGATGAGGGAATGATGAATGGATGCATGGACTGATGATTCCGTTTAGGGTCTGCCATGTACATGGGTTTTTTGATTCACTCCCCTTCCCCTGCGCTATGTGATGCAAGGCTGCCATAGTGGGACATACGTCTATCTGCCCTTGTCGGATCCTCCCTGTCTCGACGCGCCTTCATACACTTGTGTCTAGGCACGTTACTAATCCCATGTCATGGGTTCTATCTTGACGGACGCATGCACAGTAACCGACGTTGCCAATGGTGTATTTACCTCGATTGATTTCGTTATGATTCGATACTGATTTAGGGGTGTGTATATTCCTTTGGAGTGGGCTAGCATGCATATGGGTGTGGATTTGGTGTGTTGAATGAAGATTGTAATGCATCATGAGTCCCGTAATGCAATCGGTTAATTTGTGTTTCTTTTGGGTGACAGGTATCTCCTGCCCTATTGCAGATGCCATCTCTACGCCACTCCTCCAGATGGTTTTTACTCTCGACTCCTGCAGCTTCGGGTGAATCAGTGGAGCACCATTTCGATCTTATGGGACGATCGCCAATGGGCCACATGCCCTTACGCTGTACTGGTGGCTAGGTGCAACATTTCGGCCTTTCAGCTCGACTAGTGCCTGCCTCATGGGACGGACCTGCGGTTCTTGCCGCTTCCATGTTGCCTTTTGGAACGTTGATGTAGGCCCTGTGTGCCATGATGGTACAGGGCGTCACACAAGTGGAAGCTGGTCAATTATTGCAGATGCAGCCCTCGGTGATGATGGTTGTTTTGGTGTTATTTTGCAAATTGCTGTGGGGCCTTTGTCATTTGGATGTGCATTTAAATTGTATTCCGATATTTGTCGTGTTGCGTTGTTCTTTGCAGGTGATGTGGCGATTTTCGCTTTGTGGCGGTATGTATTGCGAGATGATCTGCATTGTGTTCCGCCTTCTGAGTTGAGTTGTGTGGTACAGTACTGGGCGCGTTTGCCTACGTAGCACAGTATGGTCACGGATAGGGGCTGCCATTGTGACTGTTTACATGATGTGCTGTTCAGGGGTGGGGGATTGGCTTTTGGCCGACTGGTGCCTGTCAGCCAGGTCGATTGGTGGAATGATGGGATGTTCAGAATGTGGCTGGTCACAGGTGACTGTGTTTGCGTGCGTTTGTTGGAGGGGGACTGGGGTCATGTCCATTGGAATAGCTTCTGTATTGATGCCATCTGTGCCCTGCAGCTCCCATCGGCCCCTCTTGGGATGAGCCTGGCTGCTCAGTCACTCTGCCAACTTGTGTGGTACATGCTTCTGCTGATGGTTGGTTTGTTTACTGGCAAGAGTACAGGGCTGGTGCAATCCCCCTCAGGATGCTGTTTTGGATGTTGCCTTGCGCTGGTGGCAAGCGATGGGGGACTACTGTTGTTTTGTGTCATGTGTTCTTGATTTTCATTTTGATGTATTGTACCTTCACATGCCTGTGCTGCATCAGTACGGCTATGGTGACATGCCGTACATGGATGCCCACTCACGGGGCGCTTTGAGCCCCTGCATGCTTTTCTACGTTGGCATGCATGGGTGAATTGTAGATTTCACTGGTTGCATAGTGTGGTTACATTGCGCCTGCCAGGAGTTGTGCAATGTGGCCAGGGAGTGGAGTACAGGCACTCAGTGGGCCATTTACGGTTGGTTCACGATGCCGTATTTCTCGCCATGGCGGAATGGTACTTTACGACGTGCTTGATGGCGTTCAGTACATGTCCGCTAGGGTCAGAATTCGCGTACCGTTGCGCCATGGCGGTGATTCCGGTTTTGCAAGGCGCGCGTGCGCGTACTTGGTGCAGTTAGCGTTGCCGTTCACTGCGGTGTCGCTAATGGCATCGTACTTTACGGTGACGGGTCATGATCGCAACGAGCGGTGTTCGATGGCGGTATTGCATTTCCGCCATCATTTTTCCATTTCCGCAAGGGTCGTAATGAGGCCCATTGACATGATTTAATCCTAGCTATTTGACTCGGCCTTTTAACTTTCCATAAACCCTCGCTGTTGTATATTAGTGGTAGTTCCATTTCAAACGTCGGGGTGCGTCAGATGTTAGCAAGCAATTTACTGTGGGCATAGTTTTGCAAAATCATTACATACACATAGAATACTGGAAATGTATACTTTTGTAACAGAAACATACGGATACATTTAAAAATATACCCCGGAAGAAAATCATACAAAATGAATAAACGCGTACTTCATACAAACCATTTCCGTTTGTGCAAACCCGCACCCTGCACTGCAATGTGAAAGATCTGGTGTCATATGCCTTGTGGTTGCAAGTCATATCTCTCAGAGAGAGTGCAGAATGCCGTCATGGAGTGCCACTCCACGCACCGTTCAATAAAGGTATGTCAATGTATATCAGTGGTCGAAGTGTACGAAAAGTAGTAGTGGAACTATGTTCCCTGCTGGCCTGCACCCACTCCCCACAAACCTCATCACCACGCCCCATCCCACACGTAATACAAACCCCCAAACACTTGCACCTGCTGTTTATGGGAACGTTTGGTGCAGTGCACTGAAAATGCAAGCTGCAACGTCTTCCTACACTTTTATTTTAAAATGAAACCATTCTGGAATGGTTTCTTTTTAAAATAAAAGTATAGGAGCTGTACAACGCAATTTAAAAAAGTAGAGGAGCACCGCTCCCAACCACTCCCGCTCACTTTGACCACTGATGTATATGTAACCTTAGTTGAGGGGTCACAATTCTCCCCAAAGGTGAGTGATGTCTCTCGTTACACCTCACAGCCCCACAACGAACACAAAAGTTGGATGCTGGTCCCATCCAAACTGACATAGTTGCACTGATAAGATATACGCGCATCGCACACGCTTTGCACATTGTTTGATGCAGTAGAGAATCCATTTGAAATAAGATTGATACAGGGGTGGACTGGGAACCAAAAGAGGCCCTGGAAATAATGTTCAAAGAAGCCCAATATTACACATTTTTAACAAGTACAAACCTTTTCCTCTGAGAAAATGTGCAAATAAAATAGGTTACCACACAAAAGAGGCCTAGGATGGTGAGGCCTACCGGGAAATCTCCAGGCCAGATTGATATGCTTCTCTCCTCATCCCCCTCTGCTGACAACCACAGACATGTGGTTCTTGCTGCTGCCCATCTACCTTGCTGGCCTTCTATTGCTGTCCTCCTGCTTCTCGTGTCCTATCCTGCCAAGCTCCCCCCTGCAACAACATTCCCTACTGTTGCAACCTAATCCTGTGACTTGCTCCTTTACTGAGTAGGTACCCTCCATCAACACCCCACACAATTGTGTTGTCCACCAGGACCATAGCTGGGAAGACAAACAAGACTGCATGTTCAGATGACGAGCTCAGCCTATTGGTGGGATGCATCATGAAGTATGAAGCCTACATCTTGGGTCTAAGGCACCGAAACCCAAACTATGCCAATGCTACAAAATGTGGGCATAGTGCTAAAGTGAAACCTCTAGCTTGGAGCAGGGGTAGACTAGGTTCGAAAAGTGGCCCTGGAAATGTGTTACAAAGTGGCCCCAGAAAACACTGTGTGGGTGAATTTAGCGAGCCAACACATCCCCTCTAGGCAGGGCTTGGGGGGCTCTCCACAGAAACCTCTGGGTATTAAGCGCGTTATAAATAACCTATCATATCATATCATATCATATCAATAAACGTTGGAAACAATTAGTCCAAATGATACATTTTAAAGCACATTTGGGTCCATTTCAATATTAAAAAGCAGTGTTAGATTTACACCCGACATATATTAAGAGTGAGGAACATCATGCTGGAAGCTTTATCACAAATTGTTTAATTCAAATGAATGTGGGTGAGGAGGATAGATAGAAGGAAGTGGGTGGTGGAGAGGATAAAAGGTGCAGAATACCGGCATAGTCACCCAGAATAGGCCTGCAGTGCAGTAGCCCACTTGGAAATCTCCAGAGGTCGCTGCAGGTCAGTCCACCACTGGCTTGAAGGAAATAAGAGTGCCAGAAAGAATTGAAGAGGCATGTGGACAGCCTATTTGTGGGACATGATGAGGAATACCTAGCCATTAGAGGCAACACCCACAACCAGCTCTCGAGGTGTCGCCATGAGGGAACATGTCCTGACCCTCTCCACCATTCGAGATATGTTTAGATGGATAATGTAGCCCATATTTTCAGTCCCATCATGTTTTATTGCTTCATTACCACCCCCTCCCACTGTCATGCACTCATTTCCCTTGATTTCACCCCCTCCAGTTGGAGCATTTTTTTAAAACAACATGACAATCATTGAATATCTTGCCGTTTGATGGTGCATTGGAGATAGCGTACATTGGTAAATGCTGCATATATTTAGACATGTTGCATTCATGTGAATATATGTGTGATTTTCCCACCTCTTTACATCAGCTCATCTACATTATCACTCGGTGTTTATTTTAGCCATGTCCATCCAACCCATCATCAGAGTCATCCTCTGCATCCTGATCGGAAATCGATACATTGCTCCTGATGGCAACATTTCTGGAGCACATAGCAACCAGGTAAACAGGAGAATTCCGTAAGGCTCCTATATTGTGGAGACATCGGATATGGTTCTTGAGCACCCCACATGTCCACTCAATGGTGTTCCAAGTGCGGATACGTGCATCATTGTGACAGTGTTTTCTTGATGTCACAGAATACCATAGCAGTGTTACAAACCATGTTAATAGGGGGTTCCCAGAGTTCCTTGCAAGATAAAGTGTAGGGGTTATGAATGATTGTTGTTCTTGGTGCACAGTATGCAACACCACTGCCATTAGAATGCAGCTCTCCCCCACGAAAATATGCAGTCTATCTCTACACATAATGCTTCTCCTGCTCTCACATACTCTCCAGACAACCTCTCAGCACTCATCCACTACAAGCACCATTCTAAGACACAGGGGACAACACCTCTCCCATTAATGCAGCTATCCTCCAGGACATAATTTGGTCTAGCTGCTGCTCATATCATATGTCTCCTACCCTCACATTCTCTCCAGATTACAACTCAGCACCCATCCACATGCCTGCTCGACATTGGATGACTAGCCGAGACTTGGCCAACCATACTTACTTTGTATTGGCTAAAATGCACACATGCATTCTACAACACTCTGACGAATTTCCCATACCCTGACTTCTTTCCCCCAAGGGCATTTAACCTACAGTGTGTTGGGGCCATACCAATGGTGAAAGGTGCTATACAAATGTTATGTTATGTTGATTTATATCACGCACAGCTACCACCCAAGGGCAGTCTCTAGGCGCTCATGTGGCTCTGCAAGAGAAGAGTGTGGGGGGTGTTAGTGAGGATAGAATGATAGTATATGTCCAGAACCAGGAGTAACTGGCATCTGTGAGCATTGTCTTGCGTGTGGGAGTTGGTTCGAGAGGCCCTGCGTGTTGTAACAGTATTGGTAGGACTCAGTGCCTCGGAAGTGTGCTAGTGTTTGTGTTGGGAGTGTGTGTCGTATGATGTTAGGGTGGGGTTTCCGGTCCTACTCCCTGGTTCATTGTGTCCATAGGGATCCAGAGTCGCAGATGACTGTTAGGTGTTTGATTGTTTTGTGTTGGTGTGCATTGCAAAGTGTTGATGTAATTATGATTATGATTATGATTGGTCATTTATAACACGCTTAAAACCAGGAGGTTTCTTATTATGGACTATGTACGAGGGAATTACCTCTAATGTTATTTCCAGGGTCTTAGAGAGTTGGTTCGGTGCAAGCATGTGATTAGTTCTCGCTGTGTCTATGTGTAGTGGGGCTAGCCCCTACTCATGCATAGTGGCATTGGTTATGTCGGAGGAGCAGGAAAGGGGAAAATTGGTTAGTAAATTGGTTAGTAAATTGGTTAGTTTGACAATGCCTCTGACGTGCATCTTCAGATGCCGTTCGAGGGTGCCTTCCAACGTTCTTGGGTGTGGTCCGTTGGCCACTCCTGCCTCCTCTCCCAGCATGCAGGCTGACTTCCCCATAGGTTTTAGGGCAGAGGGTTGGTTCTGCCTAGTGTGTTCCTGGTTACTCAGCAAGGATTTAGTCGTAGCAGTTGGGATTGGCCCTGTTGTGCGGTTGGTATCTGGAAGGGTGCACAGATGGTGTTATAATACATTGAGCAAGTGGTGCTCGACCGAGTGACCCTAGTTATGTGTGTCAGCAAATGTTAGTGTGAACTTTTGATTTAATGTTTTACGTGACTGGGCTTTCCTGGGTGCATACATTTTTTGCATGCGACTGACTGTTAATTGGGCGGCCTACTCTTCAATGATCTTCACCACTGCGGGGTGGAAATATAAAGGGAAAAAGGCATCGTGCAAGCATGTACGCTGCCTTTTGCCAGTGCAAACTGAGTAAACGCTGCCTGGCAGTCTCGCATGGCAGGAAACATGTAGGGTCCGCCTGCTTTATGACAGATGAAAACCCATACCGAGCGCAAATGCTGGAGTATTTGTATGATGGAGAGGAAGGAGGCGACAGAAGTTGCGTCCCTCCTCCTTTCCACCATACAAATGATTGAATTTCTGGCGTGGCATGATTGAACGTCGTTAAAGCCTTACTCAAGGCTTTTACGCCTTTCAATTACCTTACGCCACTATAGAAGATGAGCACCTTAGTGTCCTATTTCAAGATACAAACGCTATGTTATGTCATTTTGATTGTTTTCTATAAACTGCACACCTCCCATGGGAGGTGCACATATCAGCTACACTGTGCAAGTGGGAGTTGCAGCTTCACCGCCCAAATCAGCCGATACTGTAGGGATCAACAGTGGGATAAGGGCAGCAGTGGGTGGCGGGCTTGAAATGATTTAGGCCCCAGCACTTATGTATTCACACATTAAGGACTGTCTGTGACATTGACATGATTTAATCCTAGCTATTTGACTCGGCCTTTTAACTTTCCATAAACCCTCGCTGTTGTATATTAGTGGTAGTTCCATTTCAAACGTCGGGGTGCGTCAGATGTTAGCAAGCAATTTACTGCGGGCATAGTTTTGCAAAATCATTACATACACATAGAATACTGGAAATGTATACTTTTGTAACAGAAACATACGGATACATTTAAAAATATACCTCGGAAGAAAATCATACAAAATGAATAAACGTGTACTTCACACAAACAATTTCCGTTTGTGCAAACACGCACCCTGCACTGCAATGTGAAAGATCTGGTGTCATATGCCTTGTGGTTGCAAGTCATATCTCTCAGAGAGAGTGCAGCATGCCGTCATGGAGTGCCACTCCACGCACCGTTCAATAAAGGTATGTCAATGTATATCAGTGGTCGAAGTGTACGAAAAGTAGTAGTGGAACTATGTTCCCTGCTGGCCTGCACCCACTCCCCACAAACCTCATCACCACGCCCCATCCCACACGTAATACAAACCCCCAAACACTTGCACCTGCTGTTTATGGGAACGTTTGGTGCAGTGCACTGAAAATGCAAGCTGCAACGTCTTCCTACACTTTTATTTTAAAATGAAACCATTCTGGAATGGTTTCTTTTTAAAATAAAAGTATAGGAGCTGTACAACGCAATTTAAAAAAGTAGAGGAGCACCGCTCCCAACCACTCCCGCTCACTTCGACCACTGATGTATATGTAACCTTAGTTGAGGGGTCACAATTCTCCCCAAAGGTGAGTGATGTCTCTCGTTACACCTCACAGCCCCACAACGAACACAAAAGTTGAATGCTGGTCCCATCCAAACTGACATAGTTGCACTGATAAGATATACGCGCTTCGCACACGCTTTGCACATTGTTTGATGCAGTACAGAATCCATTTGAAATAAGATTGATACAGGGGTGGACTGGGAACCAAAAGAGGCCCTGGAAATAATGTTCAAAGAAGCCCAATATTACACATTTTTAACAAGTACAAACCTTTTCCTCTGAGAAAATGTGCAAATAAAATAGGTTACCACACAAAAGAGGCCTAGGATGGTGAGGCCTACCGGGAAATCTCCAGGCCAGATTGATATGCTTCTCTCCTCATCCCCCTCTGCTGACAACCACAGACATGTGGTTCTTGCTGCTGCCCATCTACCTTGCTGGCCTTCTATTGCTGTCCTCCTGCTTCTCGTGTCCTATCCTGCCAAGCTCCCCCCTGCAACAGCATTCCCTACTGTTGCAACCTAATCCTGTGACTTGCTCCTTTACTGAGTAGGTACCCTCCATCAACACCCCACACAATTGTGTTGTCCACCAGGACCATAGCTGGGAAGACAAACAAGACTGCATGTTCAGATGACGAGCTCAGCCTATTGGTGGGATGCATCATGAAGTATGAAGCCTACATCTTGGGTCTAAGGCACCGAAACCCAAACTATGCCAATGCTACAAAATGTGGGCATAGTGCTAAAGTGAAACCTCTAGCTTGGAGCAGGGGTAGACTAGGTTCGAAAAGTGGCCCTGGAAATGTGTTACAAAGTGGCCGCAGAAAACACTGTGTGGGTGAATTTAGCGAGCCAACACATCCCCTCTAGGCAGGGCTTGGGGGGCTCTCCACAGAAACCTCTGGGTATTAAGCGCGTTATAAATAACCTATCATATCATATCATATCAATAAACGTTGGAAACAATTAGTCCAAATGATACATTTTAAAGCACATTTGGGTCCATTTCAATATTAAAAAGCAGTGTTAGATTTACACCCGACATATATTAAGAGTGAGGAACATCATGCTGGAAGCTTTATCACAAATTGTTTAATTCAAATGAATGTGGGTGAGGAGGATAGATAGAAGGAAGTGGGTGGTGGAGAGGATAAAAGGTGCAGAATACCGGCATAGTCACCCAGAATAGGCCTGCAGTGCAGTAGCCCACTTGGAAATCTCCAGAGGTCGCTGCAGGTCAGTCCACCACTGGCTTGAAGGAAATAAGAGTGCCAGAAAGAATTGAAGAGGCATGTGGACAGCCTATTTGTGGGACATGATGAGGAATACCTAGCCATTAGAGGCAACACCCACAACCAGCTCTCGAGGTGTCGCCATGAGGGAACATGTCCTGACCCTCTCCACCATTCGAGATATGTTTAGATGGATAATGTAGCCCATATTTTCAGTCCCATCATGTTTTATTGCTTCATTACCACCCCCTCCCACTGTCATGCACTCATTTCCCTTGATTTCACCCCCTCCAGTTGGAGCATTTTTTTAAAACAACATGACAATCATTGAATATCTTGCCGTTTGATGGTGCATTGGAGATAGCGTACATTGGTAAATGCTGCATATATTTAGACATGTTGCATTCATGTGAATATATGTGTGATTTTCCCACCTCTTTACATCAGCTCATCTACATTATCACTCGGTGTTTATTTTAGCCATGTCCATCCAACCCATCATCAGAGTCATCCTCTGCATCCTGATCGGAAATCGATACATTGCTCCTGATGGCAACATTTCTGGAGCACATAGCAACCAGGTAAACAGGAGAATTCCGTAAGGCTCCTATATTGTGGAGACATCGGATATGGTTCTTGAGCACCCCACATGTCCACTCAATGGTGTTCCAAGTGCGGATACGTGCATCATTGTGACAGTGTTTTCTTGATGTCACAGAATACCATAGCAGTGTTACAAACCATGTTAATAGGGGGTTCCCAGAGTTCCTTGCAAGATAAAGTGTAGGGGTTATGAATGATTGTTGTTCTTGGTGCACAGTATGCAACACCACTGCCATTAGAATGCAGCTCTCCCCCACGAAAATATGCAGTCTATCTCTACACATAATGCTTCTCCTGCTCTCACATACTCTCCAGACAACCTCTCAGCACTCATCCACTACAAGCACCATTCTAAGACACAGGGGACAACACCTCTCCCATTAATGCAGCTATCCTCCAGGACATAATTTGGTCTAGCTGCTGCTCATATCATATGTCTCCTACCCTCACATTCTCTCCAGATTACAACTCAGCACCCATCCACATGCCTGCTCGACATTGGATGACTAGCCGAGACTTGGCCAACCATACTTACTTTGTATTGGCTAAAATGCACACATGCATTCTACAACACTCTGACGAATTTCCCATACCCTGACTTCTTTCCCCCAAGGGCATTTAACCTACAGTGTGTTGGGGCCATACCAATGGTGAAAGGTGCTATACAAATGTTATGTTATGTTGATTTATATCACGCACAGCTACCACCCAAGGGCAGTCTCTAGGCGCTCATGTGGCTCTGCAAGAGAAGAGTGTGGGGGGTGTTAGTGAGGATAGAATGATAGTATATGTCCAGAACCAGGAGTAACTGGCATCTGTGAGCATTGTCTTGCGTGTGGGAGTTGGTTCGAGAGGCCCTGCGTGTTGTAACAGTATTGGTAGGACTCAGTGCCTCGGAAGTGTGCTAGTGTTTGTGTTGGGAGTGTGTGTCGTATGATGTTAGGGTGGGGTTTCCGGTCCTACTCCCTGGTTCATTGTGTCCATAGGGATCCAGAGTCGCAGATGACTGTTAGGTGTTTGATTGTTTTGTGTTGGTGTGCATTGCAAAGTGTTGATGTAATTATGATTATGATTATGATTGGTCATTTATAACACGCTTAAAACCAGGAGGTTTCTTATTATGGACTATGTACGAGGGAATTACCTCTAATGTTATTTCCAGGGTCTTAGAGAGTTGGTTCGGTGCAAGCATGTGATTAGTTCTCGCTGTGTCTATGTGTAGTGGGGCTAGCCCCTACTCATGCATAGTGGCATTGGTTATGTCGGAGGAGCAGGAAAGGGGAAAATTGGTTAGTAAATTGGTTAGTAAATTGGTTAGTTTGACAATGCCTCTGACGTGCATCTTCAGATGCCGTTCGAGGGTGCCTTCCAACGTTCTTGGGTGTGGTCCGTTGGCCACTCCTGCCTCCTCTCCCAGCATGCAGGCTGACTTCCCCATAGGTTTTAGGGCAGAGGGTTGGTTCTGCCTAGTGTGTTCCTGGTTACTCAGCAAGGATTTAGTCGTAGCAGTTGGGATTGGCCCTGTTGTGCGGTTGGTATCTGGAAGGGTGCACAGATGGTGTTATAATACATTGAGCAAGTGGTGCTCGACCGAGTGACCCTAGTTATGTGTGTCAGCAAATGTTAGTGTGAACTTTTGATTTAATGTTTTACGTGACTGGGCTTTCCTGGGTGCATACATTTTTTGCATGCGACTGACTGTTAATTGGGCGGCCTACTCTTCAATGATCTTCACCACTGCGGGGTGGAAATATAAAGGGAAAAAGGCATCGTGCAAGCATGTACGCTGCCTTTTGCCAGTGCAAACTGAGTAAACGCTGCCTGGCAGTCTCGCATGGCAGGAAACATGTAGGGTCCGCCTGCTTTATGACAGATGAAAACCCATACCGAGCGCAAATGCTGGAGTATTTGTATGATGGAGAGGAAGGAGGCGACAGAAGTTGCGTCCCTCCTCCTTTCCACCATACAAATGATTGAATTTCTGGCGTGGCATGATTGAACGTCGTTAAAGCCTTACTCAAGGCTTTTACGCCTTTCAATTACCTTACGCCACTATAGAAGATGAGCACCTTAGTGTCCTATTTCAAGATACAAACGCTATGTTATGTCATTTTGATTGTTTTCTATAAACTGCACACCTCCCATGGGAGGTGCACATATCAGCTACACTGTGCAAGTGGGAGTTGCAGCTTCACCGCCCAAATCAGCCGATACTGTAGGGATCAACAGTGGGATAAGGGCAGCAGTGGGTGGCGGGCTTGAAATGATTTAGGCCCCAGCACTTATGTATTCACACATTAAGGACTGTCTGTGACATTGACATGATTTAATCCTAGCTATTTGACTCGGCCTTTTAACTTTCCATAAACCCTCGCTGTTGTATATTAGTGGTAGTTCCATTTCAAACGTCGGGGTGCGTCAGATGTTAGCAAGCAATTTACTGCGGGCATAGTTTTGCAAAATCATTACATACACATAGAATACTGGAAATGTATACTTTTGTAACAGAAACATACGGATACATTTAAAAATATACCTCGGAAGAAAATCATACAAAATGAATAAACGTGTACTTCACACAAACAATTTCCGTTTGTGCAAACACGCACCCTGCACTGCAATGTGAAAGATCTGGTGTCATATGCCTTGTGGTTGCAAGTCATATCTCTCAGAGAGAGTGCAGCATGCCGTCATGGAGTGCCACTCCACGCACCGTTCAATAAAGGTATGTCAATGTATATCAGTGGTCGAAGTGTACGAAAAGTAGTAGTGGAACTATGTTCCCTGCTGGCCTGCACCCACTCCCCACAAACCTCATCACCACGCCCCATCCCACACGTAATACAAACCCCCAAACACTTGCACCTGCTGTTTATGGGAACGTTTGGTGCAGTGCACTGAAAATGCAAGCTGCAACGTCTTCCTACACTTTTATTTTAAAATGAAACCATTCTGGAATGGTTTCTTTTTAAAATAAAAGTATAGGAGCTGTACAACGCAATTTAAAAAAGTAGAGGAGCACCGCTCCCAACCACTCCCGCTCACTTCGACCACTGATGTATATGTAACCTTAGTTGAGGGGTCACAATTCTCCCCAAAGGTGAGTGATGTCTCTCGTTACACCTCACAGCCCCACAACGAACACAAAAGTTGAATGCTGGTCCCATCCAAACTGACATAGTTGCACTGATAAGATATACGCGCTTCGCACACGCTTTGCACATTGTTTGATGCAGTACAGAATCCATTTGAAATAAGATTGATACAGGGGTGGACTGGGAACCAAAAGAGGCCCTGGAAATAATGTTCAAAGAAGCCCAATATTACACATTTTTAACAAGTACAAACCTTTTCCTCTGAGAAAATGTGCAAATAAAATAGGTTACCACACAAAAGAGGCCTAGGATGGTGAGGCCTACCGGGAAATCTCCAGGCCAGATTGATATGCTTCTCTCCTCATCCCCCTCTGCTGACAACCACAGACATGTGGTTCTTGCTGCTGCCCATCTACCTTGCTGGCCTTCTATTGCTGTCCTCCTGCTTCTCGTGTCCTATCCTGCCAAGCTCCCCCCTGCAACAGCATTCCCTACTGTTGCAACCTAATCCTGTGACTTGCTCCTTTACTGAGTAGGTACCCTCCATCAACACCCCACACAATTGTGTTGTCCACCAGGACCATAGCTGGGAAGACAAACAAGACTGCATGTTCAGATGACGAGCTCAGCCTATTGGTGGGATGCATCATGAAGTATGAAGCCTACATCTTGGGTCTAAGGCACCGAAACCCAAACTATGCCAATGCTACAAAATGTGGGCATAGTGCTAAAGTGAAACCTCTAGCTTGGAGCAGGGGTAGACTAGGTTCGAAAAGTGGCCCTGGAAATGTGTTACAAAGTGGCCGCAGAAAACACTGTGTGGGTGAATTTAGCGAGCCAACACATCCCCTCTAGGCAGGGCTTGGGGGGCTCTCCACAGAAACCTCTGGGTATTAAGCGCGTTATAAATAACCTATCATATCATATCATATCAATAAACGTTGGAAACAATTAGTCCAAATGATACATTTTAAAGCACATTTTGGTCCATTTCAATATTAAAAAGCAGTGTTAGATTTACACCCGACATATATTAAGAGTGAGGAACATCATGCTGGAAGCTTTATCACAAATTGTTTAATTCAAATGAATGTGGGTGAGGAGGATAGATAGAAGGAAGTGGGTGGTGGAGAGGATAAAAGGTGCAGAATACCGGCATAGTCACCCAGAATAGGCCTGCAGTGCAGTAGCCCACTTGGAAATCTCCAGAGGTCGCTGCAGGTCAGTCCACCACTGGCTTGAAGGAAATAAAAGAGTGCCAGAAAGAATTGAAGAGGCATGTGGACAGCCTGTTTGTGGGACATGATGAGGAATACCTAGCCATTAGAGGCAACACCCACAACCAGCTCTCGAGGTGTCGCCATGAGGGAACATGTCCTGACCCTCTCCACCATTCGAGATATGTTTAGATGGATAATGTAGCCCATATTTTCAGTCCCATCATGTTTTATTGCTTCATTACCACCCCCTCCCACTGTCATGCACTCATTTCCCTTGATTTCACCCCCTCCAGTTGGAGCATTTTTTTAAAACAACATGACAATCATTGAATATCTTGCCGTTTGATTGTGCGTTGGAGATAGCGTACATTGGTAAATGCTGCATATATTTAGACATGTTGCATTCATGTGAATATATGTGTGATTTTCCCACCTCTTTACATCAGCCCATCTACATTATCACTCAGTGTTTATTTTAGCCATGTCCATCCAACCCATCATCAGAGTCATCCTCTGCATCCTGATCGGAAATCGATACATTGCTCCTGATGGCAACATTTCTGGAGCACATAGCAACCAGGTAAACAGGAGAATTCCGTAAGGCTCCTATATTGTGGAGACATCGGATATGGTTCTTGAGCACCCCACATGTCCACTCAATGGTGTTCCAAGTGTGGATACGTGCATCATTGTGACAGTGTTTTCTTGATGTCACAGAATACCATAGCAGTGTTACAAACCATGTTAATAGGGGGTTCCCAGAGTTCCTTGCAAGATAAAGTGTAGGGGTTATGAATGATTGTTGTTCTTGGTGCACAGTATGCAACACCACTGCCATTAGAATGCAGCTCTCCCCCACGAAAATATGCAGTCTATCTCTACACATAATGCTTCTCCTGCTCTCACATACTCTCCAGACAACCTCTCAGCACTCATCCACTACAAGCACCATTCTAAGACACAGGGGACAACACCTCTCCCATTAATGCAGCTATCCTCCAGGACATAATTTGGTCTAGCTGCTGCTCACATCATATGTGTCCTACCCTCACATTCTCTCCAAATTACAACTCAGCACCCATCCACATGCCTGCTCGACATTGGATGACTAGCAGAGACTTGGCCAACCATACTTACTTTGTATTGGCTAAAATGCACACATGCATTCTACAACACTCTGACGAATTTCCCATACCCTGACTTCTTTCCCCCAAGGGCATTTAACCTACAGTCTGTTGGGGCCATACCAATGGTGAAAGGTGCTATACAAATGTTATGTTATGTTGATTTATATCACGCACAGCTACCACCCAAGGGCAGTCTCTAGGCGCTCATGTGGCTCTGCAAGAGAAGAGTGTGGGGGGTGTTAGTGAGGATAGAATGATAGTATATGTCCAGAACCAGGAGTAACTGGCATCTGTGAGCATTGTCTTGCGTGTGGGAGTTGGTTCGAGAGGCCCTGCGTGTTGTAACAGTATTGGTAGGACTCAGTGCCTCGGAAGTGTGCTAGTGTTTGTGTTGGGAGTGTGTGTCGTATGATGTTAGGGTGGGGTTTCCGGTCCTACTCCCTGGTTCATTGTGTCCATAGGGATCCAGAGTCGCAGATGACTGTTAGGTGTTTGATTGTTTTGTGTTGGTGTGCATTGCAAAGTGTTGATGTAATTATGATTATGATTGGTCATTTATAACACGCTTAAAACCAGGAGGTTTCTTATTATGGACTATGTACGAGGGAATTACCTCTAATGTTATTTCCAGGGTCTTAGAGAGCTGGTTCGGTGCAAGCATGTGATTAGTTCTCGCTGTGTCTATGTGTAGTGGGGCTAGCCCCTACTCATGCATAGTGGCATTGGTTATGTCGGAGGAGCAGGAAAGGGGAAAATTGGTTAGTAAATTGGTTAGTAAATTGGTTAGTTTGACAATGCCTCTGACGTGCATCTTCAGATGCCGTTCGAGGGTGCCTTCCAACGTTCTTGGGTGTGGTCCGTTGGCCACTCCTGCCTCCTCTCCCAGCATGCAGGCTGACTTCCCCATAAGTTTTAGGGCAGAGGCTTGGTTCTGCCTAGTGTGTTCCTGGTTACTCAGCAAGGATTTAGTCGTAGCAGTTGGGATTGGCCCTGTTGTGCGGTTGGTATCTGGAAGGGTGCACAGATGGTGTTATAATACATTGAGCAAGTGGTGCTCGACCGAGTGACCCTATTTATGTGTGTCAGCAAATGTTAGTGTGAACTTTTGATTTAATGTTTTACGTGACTGGGCTTTCCTGGGTGCATACATTTTTTGCATGCGACTGACTGTTAATTGGGCGGCCTACTCTTCAATGATCTTTCTAGATATGGAGCACAACTTGGGGGTGGGGAGTGAAGGTGGTGGGGTATTCTGGTCCTCCTTGATATTGCCACTGTTGTCTGTGTTTGCGTCCCTTAGTGTGTTTCTTTTGGTCCGCAATATTTTTGCTGTCGTTGTCCCTTTGCACATGTAATTGTCTGTGGAATAACCAGGTTTGATGTAATTTCCTGAAGGTGATGTGGTCTTCTGTGGTTCGAATTCCTTTGGGCATGATGTTCCATAGGTTAGCAATTAGGCTTGAGAATGTTGTTCCCCCGAATTTCCTCTTTTCGTATTGTTCTCTCTCTATTTGTAAGTTATCGCTTAATCGTAGGTCCATTCTTAGCTGGTAGAGGCTGATCTTGGCCTACAGGAATTCGGCTCCTTGTCTGTTAAGGTTTTTGTGGGCGATGCAGAGGGCTTTGAATTTGATGCTTTTTTTTTACAGGTAGCCAATAAAGGCTTCTCTAAGCTGAAGTGATGTAGTCGCTTCTGTTCAATCTTAGTAGAATCCTGGCTGCAGTGGTTTGGACCTGTTGGAGTTTCTTGGTGAGTTTTTCCAGCATTTCTAGGTAGAAGCTGTGTGCATGGTCAATTATTGTTAGTATCAGGGATATGATTGTATGGGTTCTGTGTGGAAAGGAAGGGTATGGGAGCAATGCCATGAGTAGTCTTAGGAGGCAGAAGCACTTTTTAGTTATTGTGTTGACTTGCGGATACACAGATAGTCTGTTGTCCATGAGTATTCCTAGCATATTTACCATGTTGGAAGCCTTTGGATGTGTCCTCATGCGGGCCGGCCAGTTCATGTTGTGGGGTGGTTGCATTGTTTTCTGTGGGAGAGAACATTATTTCTGTTTTTGCAAAGTTCAGTTTGTAGTTGTTCATTCATAGTCGTTGATACGCCCATTGTCTGTGTTTCAGTGGTTGTGGTAGAATTAGCGCAGGTTGTGTTGATGACCTGTCGGATTCTTTCTATTTTTGATCTTAGGTGGTTGGTGATGTTGTCGCATTGTGCTTTTTTCCAGATGATGTCTTTCTTGCACGATGAAGGTTTTTTTGATCTCTTTGATGATTCTGAAGAGTTCTTTCTGTGGATTATTTACGGATTCAATTCTTGTAGCATAGTATTTTTTGTTGCTTTGAGCACTGTTCAATTGTATAGTCAGATCTGTCTTTGTTATATTAGTTTGTCCTGTCTGTTGTACTGTTCTCTCCAAGTTTTTTTCCATTTTGCGATTGCTTTTTTAAAGTTCTTTCAGGTCTTCTGTGAACCTTTTTGCAGCAAGTTTTTTTGGTGTGGCTTTGAAAGATTTTACTGGTGCCACGTGGTTTAGGACATTGGTAATCCAGATGCTGATTGTCGATGTGGTCTTCTGTGGTTCTAATTTCTTTGGGCCTGATGTTCCATAGGTTAGCAATTAGGCATGAGAATGCTGTTTCCCTGAATTTCCGTACTGTTTTCTCTCTATTTGTACATTATTGCTTAATCTTAGGTGCATTCTTGGCTGGTAGTGGCTGATCTTGGCATGGGGCAATTTGGCTCCTTGTCTGTGTAGGGATTTGTGGGTGAAGCAGAGGGGTTTGAATTTAATGCATTTTTTACCGGTAGCCAATGAATGTTTCTCAAAGCTGGAGTGGTGTAGTCGCTTCTGTTCAATCGAGGTAGAATCCTGGCTGTGGTGTTTTGGACCTGTTGGAGTTTCTCAACGAGGCTGTCCAGCATTCCTGGGTAGAAGCTGTTTACATGATCAATTCTTGTTAGTATCAGGGAAATGATTGTAAGTGGTCTGTGTGGAAAGGAAAGGTATGGAGCAATCCCCTAAGTAGTCTTAGGAGGTAGAAGCACTTGTTAGTGATTGGGTTAACGTTTGGTTCCAGGGATAGTCCATTATCATGAGTGTTCCTAGGTTATTTACCAAGTTGGAAGCCTCTTGTTGTGTCCCCAAGCCTGCCGGCCATTCCAGTTGTGGGGTGGTTGCATTTTTTTCAGTGGCTGAGAACATTATTTCTGTTTTTTCCCGGGTTCAGTTTGTAGTTGTTTGTTGTCATTCAGTTGTAGATGTCTGTGAGACAGTTGTTGAGGCATGGTCATCTTCAGAATCAGTTGTGCTTCGTCTGCATAGTTGTAGGCGGTTTGTCTATGTGTTTGAATGATTGTCATCAGGGGGCACATGTAGATGTTGAAGAGTAGGGGAGAGAGGCTGGGTCCCTGTGAAACTCTGCAGGAGATGTTTTTGGTGGTTGAGATGAAAGGTGGCAAGTAGGTCCTTTCTGTTCGATTGGTGAGGAATGAGGTAAGCCACCTTAGTGCAGATTCCTGTATGCCGCATTCCATCAGTCGTTTTACTAGTGTGGCATGGCTAATTGTGTTGAATACCACAGATATGGCCAATAATACAGGGCCAGAATGGGTGCCGTTGTCTGCATTTATTTTCTGGTCGTCACATATCGATAGGAGTGCTGATTCTGTTCCTATCATTGGTCTGAATACAACTTGTGAGTGGTCAAGTAATCTGTTTGTTTCAACCTATTTAAGTAGGATCGTGTATACATGCTTCTCCAGGATCTTCACTGGGTAGGGCAAATTGGATATCGGTCTGTAGTTACTTGTGTCTTCCGCAATTTCAGATTACTTTTTTACTATTGGTTTGCTATATGCTAATTTGAAGTCCGTTGGTATGATTCCTGTTTTAAGTGACAGGTTCATTAGGTTCCGGAAGTGTGTTGCTGGGGTTTGTGGTTGAGGATTTCTTTGAAGATGTCTGGCGGGCAAGGGTCCCTTGGACATCCTGCAAGGTTGGTGTCCTTGATCAGTGAGCCGAATCTTTGATGATTGGTTCTAAGTAGGGGAGTTTTGCTGTAGTCAGAATTTCTCCCATTGTCTGTGGTTCAGCGGTTGTGGTATAATTAGCATGGGTTGTTTTAATGTCTGTCGGATTGTTTCTATTTTTGATCTTAGGTGGTTGGTGATGTTGTCGCATAGTGCTTGTATCCGGTTGACGTCTTTCTTGCATGATGAAGGTTTTTTTTATCTCTTTGATGATTCTGAAGAGTTCTTTCTGTGGATTGTTTACCGATTCAATACTTGTAGCATTGTATTTTATTGTTGCTGCTTTGAGTACTGTTGAATTGTACAGAGCTATCTTTGATATATTATTTTGTCTTGTCTGTTGTACTGTTCTCTCCAAGTTTTCTTTCCATTTTGCGATTGCTTTTTAAAAGTTATTTCAGCTCTTCTGTGAACCATTTTGCAGCAAGTTTTATTGATGTGGCTTTGAAAGGTTTTTCTGGTGCCACGTGGTCTAGGGCATAAGTAATCCAGATGAAGGTGGATTTTTCGGTACATCGGGGGATGTTTCGATTGGCTCTGTGGTGTTAGGTAGGGTTGAGTGTAGTAAGTTTGTTAAGGACTCTAGCTCTAGGCTCTTCCATTTTCTTTTCATGGTCACGTGGAGTATTTCCTTTCCGGCCAATAAGAGGGCTTGGAGTTTGATGTAAAAAGGTATCAGGTAGTGGTCGCTCCATACCAGTTGTGTAGGTGGCACAGAGGCGCATAGTCCTTCTCTGTAGAAGATTACGTTCATGGTGTGTCTGGCATTGTGGGTGGATCCATTTACTATTTGCTTGAGGTATAGTGTTTCCAGGAGTGTGCACAGTGAGTATGAAGAGGTTTCATTTTCCTTTTCAAACCAGAAGTTGAAGTCCCCTTGTATGACTAGGTGGTTGTGGTAGGTTGAGAAAATGGCGACAGAGTCTGCCAGCTTTGTTGAGAAGTTTGGGTTGTAGGACACAGTGTATTTGTAGTTGGCAGATAACCAGGTTTCTGTGAGAAAGAGCAAATCTGTGCCTCTCTCGCTTAGGAGGTTGTGGATTTGTGTTCAGTGTATTGCCATTGATCTAACATTGAGCAGATTTCAGTGTAGTTTGTGTAATTTCCCTTGTGGGTTGTTGTTTGTTCTTTTGTCAGTCGGGGACAGTGTGATGTCGGTTGTATTTCCATTGCTTGTGATTCAGTCTTGGTTGTGCCTGTTGGGGGGAGTTTTTCTTGGGTGGTCCATCTCTTTGTCAAGTAGTCTGATTAGATTGATGGCAGGGTGGTTTGTTTTGGTTGGTTCCGGTTTGTGCCTTGTGTTGGTGGCCATCCTTTGCACCAGTCTTGGTGATGTAGTGTGTGTTGAAGGTCATGGATTCAAGTTTGTCCCTGATTCTTGTTGGTGTATTGTCCGTGGTGTTCTCCGGGTTGGGGTGGTTCATTATTTGTCATGCTGGATTTGGCATCCCAATAGGGTCGCTATTTGTTTCACTCCTTGCCTGTGGGTTTGTTGCTGATGGTCTGTTTTCACTTGCAAAGAAGTCATATGTGAAGAAGTAGCAAGAGATGTAGTCTGTCTTTGCTCTGTTCTTTGTGTGTGTCCTCAGTCCGTTCAGCATTGTCGTCACCTGGTTTTTCAGAGTTGTCAAATCTTGCTAATTGGCCCCTACCTGTGTGGTTTATGTTTCCATCTTCTTTCTGTATCCCATTCTAGCTTCTTTGTCTTTCTTGTAGCAAGGCATACTGTTTGTGAGTTGTGGGTCAACTTTCTTGGAGCCAAAGTCTTCCTTGGACTAGTTTGTTTCCTGGTCCTTGGCGTTGATTCTCCACTGTTTATAGGTTAGTTTGTGGTCAGTTGTTTCTCTTAGTGATGAGGTTGAGGAATCAGGGGTGCTAGCCCTCATGTCTTGGTTGTTTTGCAGGTTTTCCTTTATGGCTCAGTGTGGTTTTGGTGTTCTGGGTGTGTGGTCCCCTGGTAGTTGTTCTGGGGCACAGCTGTGTACTATTCCAGGGATTGCTAGAGGTGACTTGCACAGAATTGGAAAACTTTGATGGAAGGGGTCAGGGATCTTAATGGTTATGGTGGAACATTGCTCATCCCTTCTAGCTGTGGCTAACTTTGGCGGTGAGGCATTTTAAGGTGGTTATGAGGCGTGGTCCCATTCAATGCCTTTTAATTGATGAGAACACGGGTTGTCAGCAGGCTGGTAAGATTGGGCTCAGTGGTTAGTTATTGGTTGCAGCGGGAGAGAAACTCGGATTCGAACACAGCAGTAAAGGGTAACAACTACAGTTGGAAGACAGGAGGAGTGAGAAGATCCCTAGGTACCAAAAAACATACGTAACACGAGAGATCACCTTCTATTCAGGCAACTACCCAAAACTGGCTCTTTGTCCCATAACTAGAAGGAACGGCCAGGGAGCACATAAGCAGAGGAAAAAAACCTAGAGAGAACCGATCCACCCTATCATCCTCCATTAGCTTCCATAAACAGAGGGAGGGGAGGATCCACTCCATGCATAACACTATACCAAAAGGAAATGTAGGTAGGTTATGCTCACACTAGTATTGAATATAGAGGAATCTGGAGGGAAGAGTAAGGATGACATGTCAGCAAACCTTTAATCCACAGAGGAAACATAAGCAGCTAAGCATCACCAACAGGGAAATGGGTAGGAAGGGTGCAGAACCCTATAAAATATACAGCGCCAATACCAAGGTGGGGAACAATGCTTGCCTCAGCCAGGTACACAAACCTCCAAATAGCTCAAAAGAAAGCTGCCATGCTATCACACCCATCAACCAGATGGAAAAACCACAATCACACCCATCAACCAGATGTACAAACCACAAAAGCAATCCTATAGAACAATCAGAGGTGTGGTAAAAAAAGTAAAACACCACTGCTCTCACTTTCCTACTCCCACTTCACACTACTAACTCCCTACCCACCCCTTTTTTATTCAGATCTTTCAGAGCACCTGGGGACCAATTCTGTTGGTGACGGTTCACGGCATAATTATCTTTAACATAACATAACATAAACTTTATCATCAGGAAACAATTGCAGTGTTGGTGAGCTTTCAGATTCTGGTGCAGCTCTGTTGTCGATGTCTACCGGTCGCCATGGGACAATCTGTTGAGAAAGGTATTTGATACACTTTGTTAACTGTGTTAAATAAGAATTAAATTAATCCCACAGGATCGACGCAGCCCTGTGAGCCTCTGAAGCACTCCACACAGGAGTTAGTGGTGTGCGCATATGTCTCCCCGTCACAAACTCATGAGGGGAAAGGTGATGAGGGGAGAGGTGATGGTCCTTAAAGGGCTGGGTCTTTAAACTGAACAAGACCAATGGGAGACAATGCACCCAGTTCCTTTTCAGTGTTGTACACAACTTGAACAGTTTTGTTTTGAGCAGACCATTCAACCTTTCCACAATTCCGTTGGCCTGAGGGTGATAAATGGAACACAGTGTGTGCTTTATTCCTAAAATAGCTTCAATTTCTTCAAAAAACTCATTAAAGAAGTGGGTAACTTTGCCGCTCCTAAGGATATCGCACACTCCCCATCAGAGAAACACTTCTCCCACCAAAGACTTGGCAGCCGATTTGGCATCAGGATGCACACACGGACCAGCCTCAATCCAATGGGAAAAAGGACTAACAACCACTATCAAGTAATCAAAAGAATTATACCTCTCTCCCATGTCAGCAAAACTATGTGCAAATCACAAAATGGACCAATAGGGCGTGGCAATGTGCCTTTCAATGTCTTCAAGCTTTGACCTGTACTATAGATCTGGGACACTATGCAGTTGGAGGCAAAATGGCATAACAATTTCTGAATATTGGGGACATACCAATCTTCCAGAATATCTGCCACAATATTTTATTTAGATATGTGGGTGGGGTTGTGGAGCTGGTCGAACACCACCAGAGCCAGTGCTTTAGGCATCACGACCTTCCCTGTACTCATCTGTCTCCACACCAAGCCAGTTGGATATTGTGCATACCCTTTGTTTTGCCACACTAAAATTTCTGTTACGCTCACCTGGTATCCACAGGGATGCCACCCAGCCCTGGTTGGATGATTTGCACTCTCGAACCCTCTCCCGGTCCCTTGGTAAGGCCTCTGGTTAAAGATGGGTCTGCAATATAGGAGAGCTTGATTCAATACCAGATTGCCTTTATGTTTTCCCACCTCCCTTGGCCTCAACTCCTTCCTCCCTCTTGGGCCTTCTCCTCACCTAAATATTGTAAAAGGTGGATTCTCCATCATGCTCCTCGTGGCAGGGGCACGTAGATGTGGGTGTCATGATCTCTGCTTCCAAAAGGTCAGGGTTTTCCCAACTCCCTTGGAAGCAGATCCATAACCCAGGTTCCGAGTGCCAACCAGTCCCAATTGGGACCTTTTGGACCCAGTCCTGGCGCCAGTGGCACCAGGCTCATAAATATGCCCAGTCCCAGCGCTGGAAGCGCCGGGCTCATAATGCTTGGGTGGACTTACCTGCAGCAGACCATGCTGCTTACTTGCCTGCCAGTTGAGCCTCTGATCCTCTTCTGTTTGGAACTACTTTTCCTGTTGGGTGGGGCTGGAGCCACTCCCTAGATTCAGAACACTGGAACTCTTCTGGAAGGCAGGAACTCTTTTCTTACCAGGAACTCTTTTCTTACTTAGGCGTGGCTGTGGAAGGAGACACCTAAGCACTACAGGAGGCTATTTAAACCACACCCGGTGGATGAATCTTGCTTTGCGTTATTCTGCACCCTCTGCAGCAGAACGCTCATCGTGTCTTCTGCATCCGATCCTGGGCCTAAGGAAAAAGGCTTACCATCCTGAATCCAGTCTTCAGCAACACCTATAAAGACAAGAAAGAACAGGTTAGCATTCCGGCATCTGAAAGGCAAAGGCTTACCTAATCTTCGTGCGCTCCGGAGGTCTTCACACTGCATTCCGGCATCTGAAAGACAAAAGCTTACCAACTCTTCGCACGCTCCGGAGGCCGTCGGCGCTGCATCCCGCATCTGAAAGACAAAACAAGGTGCTTTTAAAGACATTGGGGAACTTTAATACTCACGTGCCATTACTCCTTTCCACATCTAACCCAGTGGGTATCCCGGCACCCTGCAGCCGCTCCGAACTTGTACCTGCAAAATAAAAAGACAGTTAGAGCGCATCGTGAAGCTGGCAACAAGCGCTTACTTACGTGCTTCCAGGCGCTTCTATCCATCACACGGGCTCCATCTTCAACTCACTTCAGCCCGTCATCCGCCATCGCCGGAACCCTGCAAAACAAGAGACATCATTATTAAAGACTTTAAAGACATTTGAGTTACTCGAAACTTACCGTTCGTGCAGTAAACAACGGACAGCAGTCCTCTGAAGTCAAGAGGCCTGCGCTACCTATCCAGTGAAGAAACTGGTTACAGCACCCTGCCCCGAGGCAGATGGAGAGCTCGGCATTCACTTACCTAAGGTGAGAGCGTTAACCTGTGGGGGTCTACAGGAGAGGAGAAGGGGAAAGAGATAGGGACACCCCAATAACCCCAGTTCATTAACCCCGTATTTTCTATCTGCAGACATCTTACTCTGCACGTCAGGCATACAGGGCACAGAGGTCCAGCCCAAAGAGCCAACCGGGTGCTGCACATCACCTTTGAAGATACGGTAGTCGCCCAGTCAAGACCGGCGCCTCTGCGAGAATCAGGTGAGCGTTACAGAACGCAAAGCCTACCGCAAAACTCTCGCCCAGGCGCTATGGAAACCTCGGATACTGACCACCTAGCCCGGTTACTTGGGGAACTAAGGGCAGAAGTGCATGCAGCTCGTCAGGAAACGAACGCTCTAAGAAGGGAACTAATTATTTCCAAGGAGAGAACAGATGATCTTGCTAGACAATTGCTACAGTCACAAGCCGGACAGACCCCGCTACCTGCATCAGGGGCAAATCTTCCTTCAACATCCTCTATGAATCCAGTGCCGATCAACCTACCTGGGGATGTACCTCTGGCTCCGCCCGAACGATTTTCTGGTGACCCAAAGAGGTTTGCGATATTTATCAATCAGTGCCGGTTGCACTTCTTATGCCGGCCAGCAGCCTTTCCAACTGATCAAGCTAAAGTAGCTTTTGTACTTTCGTACCTTAGTGGCAATGCGGCAGACTGGTCGATCCCTCTAGTTAATCAAGATGATCCGGTTCTCCATGATTTTCAAGCCTTTCAGCTTAGTATGGAAAAACTGTTCGCAAGACATGCACAGGGGCAGGCCTTGGACAATGAGCTTCTTTCGTTGCGACAGGGTAATCAAGACCTTTTGGCTTATATTGCATCTTTCAATAGACTAATAGTGGAAACTCAATGGCCTGAGGACAAAAGGATTACGCTGTTTTATAGAGGTCTACGTGGAGAGCTCAAAGACGTTTTAGCCCAAGTAGTGAATCCCCCACAAGACTGTTCGGATTATATAGACTTGGTCGTTCAAATAGATCACAGACTGCAGAACAGGAAGGCCGATCGTTCCAAGTTTGATGCTCGAGTATTTTCCAAACCGCCAACTCCTTCCAAAGGAGTAGACTCCGGGGAACCCATGCAAATAGGGGGTCTGAAAGGTCCTCTAACACAAAGGGAGCGGGAAAGGAGAAAACAGTTGCAATTATGCCTATATTGCGGAAACTCAGGGCACTTTCTTCGAGACTGTCCGGTGAAACCTGCCAAGAAGGCAGTAGGAGCTGCAGTTACCACAGTTACAAACTCTGAGCAGGGAAACAACCTCGCCCGACAAGAATAGAGGTCCTCTTGCCGAGCGTGAAAACCAGTTCCGTGACCTCGCATTTCGTGATACCTATGGTCCTCATTGGCCCTGATAATCCGGATCGATTACATGCAATTGAAGCTTACGTCGACAGCGGTGCCATCGGCAATTATGTGGATCATGAAATGGTTTTGAGGATGAATCTAACTCTTTGTCCCAAGGCTGTAAAGGACGTCATTACTACGGTGGATGGTACGGAGATAGCCTCTGGGCCAGTAACGCATACCACTCAAGAGGTGACGCTAGTAAGTCAAGATGGACACCATGAGAAGATCGTGTTCGATGTGATCAAGGCCCCTCAGTTCCAGATTATTCTAGGAATACCTTGGTTAGAGAAACACAATCCTCTGATCGATTGGCGAGCAAGAACGGTCCAGTTTCCAGAATGTGTCTCTACTTGTCACCCTCCACCTGGTGTTGCACTGGCAGCAATTTCTTCAGAGACTCCCCAGTTACCTCCCGAATACCTAGAATACCAAGATGTTTTCCGGAAGGAGCAGGCTAACTCTCTACCTCCTCATAGGTCTTATGACTGCCAGATAGACCTGATACCTGGATCTACTCCTCCTTGTAGTAGAATTTATGCCCTCACCGAGCCTGAGAACCTTCACCTTCGACAATACCTGGATCAATACCTGGCAAATGGGTTTATTCGTCCTTCCAAGTCCCCTGCCTCTTCAGCTTTGTTCTTCGTTCCAAAAAAGGAAGGAGACCTTAGAACTTGCATCGATTATCGCTCCCTGAACCAAATCACCGTTAAGAATAGATATCCGTTACCTTTGATCCCTGAACTCCTGGACCAAGTCAGAAAAGCATGCATATATACAAAGCTGGATCTTAGAGGAGCTTACCACTTGGTACGAGTAAAAGAGGGCGATGAATGGAAGACGGCCTTCCGCACCAAGTATGGGCTATTTGAATATCAGGTCATGCCCTTCGGACTTTGCAATGCCCCGGCCGCCTTTCAATATTTTATGAACGATGTCCTCAGAGAGCTCATAGATGTGTGTGTTGTTGTTTACATCGACGACATTCTCGTTTATTCTTCATCGGAATCTGAACATCGGAAACACGTGAAAATGGTCCTCGAAAGATTGCGTCAACACAAACTTTTCGCTAAGTTGGAAAAATGTGTTTTCAACGTGACTGAAGTTGAATTCTTGGGATTCATATTATCACCTGGCGGAGTGCGTATGGATTCAAAGAAGGTCGATGCAGTTCTCAAATGGCCATCACCATCCTCCGTAAAAGGTGTGCAAAGCATGTTAGGCTTCGCTAACTTTTACCGCAGGTTTATCCCCGAGTTCTCTCGAATAGTCCAGCCCATCACTGCCTTGTTAAAGAAAAACAAATGTTTTGAATGGTCTACCGAGGCGGAACAAGCTTTCCAGGATTTGAAGACTAAATTTATCTCTGCACCAATCTTAAAACACCCTCGCCCCGAACTCCCCTACATCGTGGAAACTGATGCTTCAAGCCTTGCCATGGGGGCAGTTCTATCACAAAAGGACCCGGTAACCAATCAGTTGCATCCCGTGGCATTTTGGTCCCGCAAATTCTCGCCTCCTGAAGTCAATTACACGATTACTGACAAGGAACTTCTGGCTATCAAGTCTGCCTTTAAGGCTTGGCGGCATTATCTGCTGGGGGCCCGACACACCGTTACTGTGATTACGGATCACCGAAACCTGCAATATTTGAAAACCGCAAAAGCCCAATCCTCTAGACAACTCCGTTGGGCATTATTCTTTGCCGAGTTTGACTTCATAATTACCTATCGACCTGGTACAAAGAACGGTAAAGCCGATGCCCTTTCTCGGATGGGAGTGGAAGAACACTTGATCAACCCTAAACCTGTACCAATCATTCCCGAACAAAGAATTCTGGGTGTAATCGCCACAGAATGCATAGAGGAAGTTAAGGATAAAGCCAGGCAACTTGTAACTCCAGCAGACATACAGAATTGGCATCTGCAGGGAAAGGACTTTGCAGTAAAGGACAACTTATTGTATTTCCAAGAACGATTATACCTACCCAGCACAGATTTACAGAAAAAAGTAATCTCTTGTTATCACGACTCTTTAATGGAAGGTCATCCCGGTATAGCCAAGACCTCAGAAAAGATCAAGCGCTACTTCTGGTGGCCGTCTTGGAAAAAAGATATCAGAGACTTTATAATGTCCTGTGGAGTATGCGCCCAAAACAAGAGTCAAAAGGAAAGACCAGCAGGCCTCTTACGCCCTATTGACATCCCACCTCGCCCTTGGCATACGCTTTCTATGGACTTCATCACCGATCTACCTCCATTCTCCGGATACAATACGATTCTAGTAATCGTGGACTTATTCTCCAAGATGGCGCATTTCATTCCGCTCAAAGGCTTGCCAACAGCAGCAACTCTGGCCCGAGAATTTCTCGAAAACATCGTCCGACTGCACGGTTTTCCTTCGGTTCTAATTTCGGATCGAGGTAGTCAATTTATTTCTCATTTTTGGCGAAGTTGCTGTCGGTCGGCTCAAATTGATGTGAGACTATCGACCAGTCACCACCCTCAGACCGACGGACAAACCGAGAGGACCAATCAAACTCTGGAACAGTATTTACGCTGCATGCTGCAACAAACTGAAAAAACTTGGAAAGATATCCTTTGGATAGCCGAGTATGCCTACAATAACTCTGTCCATTCGGGAACTGGGAAAACCCCGTTTTTTCTTTTGTACGGCAGTCACCCTCGAACCTCGGAGTTGGATCCCCTCCAAGATCTTGAAACACCAGCAGTAGACTACCTGCATTCTACAATCACCCAAGCCTTTAAGGAAGCTGTTTCTCACCTTCAAAGGGCTAAAGAACAATACAAGAAAGGAGCAGATCAACATCGGAAGGAAGCCCCTCACTATCAAGTAGGGGATCAAGTCTGGTTATCCACCAAATATCTATCTCTAAAAGGGCCACGCACATTCAACCCAAGATACCTTGGTCCCTATTCCATCACTACCATAGTAAACCCAGTAGCGGTCAAGTTGGACTTGCCCCCGCACATGAAGATACATCCGGTCTTCCACGTCTCTCTATTAAAACCCGTGCAACCTCAAACCCGACTAACCAAATCTCCAAAACCTATCCTAGTTGATGGAGAACTCGAGTTTGAAGTCAAAAGCATTCTGGACTCCAAGATCTCCAAATCTAAACTATTCTACCTAATTGACTGGAAAGGCTACGGCCCCCAAGAGAGATCCTGGGAACCTGCTGAATATGTCCACGCTCCTCGCCTAATCAAAAGATTTCACCGAACATTTCCTGACAAGCCAAAACCCCCGGAGAAGCCCGGTTTGGGAGGGGCCTTGAGGGGGGGTACTGTCATGATCTCTGCTTCCAAAAGGTCAGGGTTTTCCCAACTCCCTTGGAAGCAGATCCATAACCCAGGTTCCGAGTGCCAACCAGTCCCAATTGGGACCTTTTGGACCCAGTCCTGGCACCAGTGGCACCAGGCTCATAAATATGCCCAGTCCCAGCGCTGGAAGCGCCGGGCTCATAATGCTTGGGTGGACTTACCTGCAGCAGACCATGCTGCTTACTTGCCTGCCAGTTGAGCCTCTGATCCTCTTCTGTTTGGAACTACTTTTCCTGTTGGGTGGGGCTGGAGCCACTCCCTAGATTCAGAAAACTGGAACTCTTCTGGAAGGCAGGAACTCTTTTCTTACCAGGAACTCTTTTCTTACTTAGGCGTGGCTGTGGAAGGAGACACCTAAGCACTACAGGAGGCTATTTAAACCACACCCGGTGGATGAATCTTGCTTTGCGTTATTCTGCACCCTCTGCAGCAGAACGCTCATCGTGTCTTCTGCATCCGATCCTGGGCCTAAGGAAAAAGGCTTACCATCCTGAATCCAGTCTTCAGCAACACCTATAAAGACAAGAAAGAACAGGTTAGCATTCCGGCATCTGAAAGGCAAAGGCTTACCTAATCTTCGTGCGCTCCGGAGGTCTTCACACTGCATTCCGGCATCTGAAAGACAAAAGCTTACCAACTCTTCGCACGCTCCGGAGGCCGTCGGCGCTGCATCCCGCATCTGAAAGACAAAACAAGGTGCTTTTAAAGACATTGGGGAACTTTAATACTCACGTGCCATTACTCCTTTCCACATCTAACCCAGTGGGTATCCCGGCACCCTGCAGCCGCTCCGAACTTGTACCTGCAAAATAAAAAGACAGTTAGAGCGCATCGTGAAGCTGGCAACAAGCGCTTACTTACGTGCTTCCAGGCGCTTCTATCCATCACACGGGCTCCATCTTCAACTCACTTCAGCCCATCATCCGCCATCGCCGGAACCCTGCAAAACAAGAGACATCATTATTAAAGACTTTAAAGACATTTGAGTTACTCGAAACTTACCGTTCGTGCAGTAAACAACGGACAGCAGTCCTCTGAAGTCAAGAGGCCTGCGCTACCTATCCAGTGAAGAAACTGGTTACAGCACCCTGCCCCGAGGCAGATGGAGAGCTCGGCATTCACTTACCTAAGGTGAGAGCGTTAACCTGTGGGGGTCTACAGGAGAGGAGAAGGGGAAAGAGATAGGGACACCCCAATAACCCCAGTTCATTAACCCCGTATTTTCTATCTGCAGACATCTTACTCTGCACGTCAGGCATACAGGGCACAGAGGTCCAGCCCAAAGAGCCAACCGGGTGCTGCACATCACCTTTGAAGATACGGTAGTCGCCCAGTCAAGACCGGCGCCTCTGCGAGAATCAGGTGAGCGTTACAGTGGGGGCGAGCAGCAACCAAGTTAGTTCACTGGTGCAAGCCCCCTTGTGGAAATCCAGGCCTGCTGCGACTCTGTATGTTTGCTGCTTTACAGTCTTTATATGCAGTTCTTATGTACCTCTTAGTTTGAATAATAATGACTTGCTTCTTTCCTCTTAGGTATGGAAAGGTATTTTGGTGTTTGTCATGCAGTTTGAAGATGAGCATGGGCCGGTAGGTGAAAGCGCAGTGTGTGCGATGCTGTCCGGTGAGTAATGCGCGATGCGCGGCGCTGTTTCGCCTTTTATATTGCTAACCTGTGTCTTTTCTCTCCTTGCAGTTTGCGATGTTCCTCGCCGAGCGCCGTAATGTTCCAGTAATGATACTGACCAGGAGATGACTACCCAGGTAAGAATTGTGTGGCTTTCTTCATTTGGGAGGAAACGTGAGTAAACACTTACTAATGTTGTCTTTCTTTCTCCTGTTTCCAGGTTATGGTATTCCAGGATGCATGCGGTGCCGGATGATGGAGTTGGCACCTTCAGGTGAGTGGAACTGAAGTCAGCGATGGATTGAAAACAGGATACTGTACCAGGTAAATTTCGTAGTGTTCTTTCTCTCTCTGCAGGTCCGTGGTTTCAGGTAAGCTGGCATCAAAGAACTGGACACAGTGAGCGTTACGCTGCCCACAGCAGAATAACACGAAGCATGTTCTGCTGTTTGGGTGCGGTTTAAATAGTCTCAGGTAAAGTAATCCAGGTAAAATAGTCCCAGGCCTGCCACACCTAAGTAGTCCAGGTAAAGTAGTCCCAACCCTGCCACACCCAAAAGACTAGACTGCATAGCTCAGTTCCTTGTAACTGAGCTATTTGTGTGCCTCCATGTTGGCTGAACACCCCCAAATTAAATAGTCCCAAGTAAATAGTCCCATTCTAATGTTGGTCTTCATGATGGTTATGAGTCTGGCGCCAAAGGCACCAGGACTGACTCCAAGAGAGTGTTGGATGAGGTTTTAAGGCCTTTGACCTTGCCCTAACTGGAAGGCTGATTTACCAGTGAGGGCCAGGGGCAAGGGTCATGACAGCACTCCCCCCCAAGGCCCCTCTCATGGTGGCACTTCTGCCTGGTCCTGGTTTGGCTGGGTAATTCTGATGGAACTTTTTAATTAAGCGAGGTGCATGGATGTATTCACTAGGTTCCCATGATCTGTCTTGAGGGCGTATCCCTTCAAATCAACTAAGTAGTATAGTTTGGATCTGGTGTATTTTGAGTCTAGGATATCCTTTACTTCAAACTCTGGTTCTCCGTCAACTAATACGGGTTTTGGTGGTGGTGTAACCCGAGTACCGGGTTGTACCGGTTTCAGGAGTGATACGTGAAACACAGGATGAATCTGCATAGTGGGCGGTAGGGCTAATTTAACTGCCACTGGATTTATTATGGACTTAATAGAATAAGGTCCCAGATATCGGGGACGAAAGGTCTGAGTCCCTTTTATGGGCACATATTTTGATGCTAACCAGACCTTGTCTCCAGTTTGATAGTCGGGGGCTTTACTACGATGTTGGTCAGCAAATTTCTTTTGTCTGTTCTTGTCTTGGAGTAAATGTTCTGCTGCTTCTTTGAAAGCCTGGGAAATAGTCGTATGTAGGGTTTAACCTCTGGCATATAGTGTAGAAAGGGGTTTATCCAGTGCTGGTGTGTAATGAATTATTATAGGCATATTCAGCTATCCATAACAAGTCCTTCCAATTTCTTTCCACTTGATGTAACATGCAACATAATTATTGCTCGAGGGTTTGGTGTGTTCTTTCTGTTTGGCCATCTGTTTGAGGATGGTGACTTGTGGATAGTCGAATGTCAATTTGGGCCATTGAACAGCATTTCCTCCAGAAGTTGGATACGAGCTGACTACCTCGATCTGAAATCAAGACCGATGGAAAGCCATGCAGCTGTACGATTTCCTCCAGGAATACTTTTGCTAAATTGGATGCATTTGGAAGACCCTTAACAGGAATAAAGTTTGCCATTTTAGAGAACAAGTCTACAACTACTAAGATGGTGTTGAATCCTTGACTGGGAGGTAGATCTGTAGTGAAATCAAGGGACAGCGTGTGCCATGGTGCGGGAGGAATTTCCAATGCTTGGAGAAGACCAGCTGGTTTCTGCTTTTGGGACTTGTTTTGTGCACACACACCGCGAAATTGGATAAATTGTATGATGTCTTTACGCCATTTGGGCCACCAATAGTTTCATTTTACTTTAGCTAGAGTTTTGGCAATTACAGGATGACCTTCAATCGGGGAGTCGTGATAACCCGAAATAACCTGCTCTTGTAAATCTTTACTTGGCAAGTATAGATGGTTCCTAAAATATGGTAACTGACTTTAATGGTGTAATATTCTCCTTGAGTACACCACTCTTGTGAGAAAGTGGGATCCATTAAGAGTTGGATCTTGTTTTGGAGTTCACCCTGTGTCAATGTTGTCGTAAGACCCAGGAGTTTGTCTTCTGGAATGATGGCTACTGGATCTGGAGTTATGTATACCTTTTCATCAACACCCATGCGGGACAAGGCATCAGCCTTTCCGTTTCGGACTCCTGGCCGGTAGGTGATCACATAGTCATATTCAGTGAAGTAAAGAGCCCACCGCAGTTGATGGGATGATTTAGCCTTTGCTGATTTTAGGTATTGCAGGTTTCGATGATCAGTTATGACCGTGACAGTATGTCTAGCACCAAGGAGATAGTGTCGCCATGCCTTAAAAGCTGATTTTATAGCCAAGAGTTCTTTGTCTGTGATAGCATTGTTGAGTTCGGGAGGTGAGAATTTTCGTGACCAGAATGCCACAGGGTGTAACTGGCCAGTTCCTGGGTACCTTTGTGAGAGAACAGCTCCCATAGCCATGCTAGAGGCATCTGTTTCAACTATATAAGGGAGGTCTGGGCGAGGATGCCGTAGAACTGGAGCAGAGGTACATTTTATCTTAAGTTCTTGAAAGGCCTTCTCTGCTTCTTCGGTCCAATGGAACTTTTTATTTTTTTTTCTCAATAGTGATGTAATTGGATGCACTATTTGGGAAAAATATGGGATGAATCGGCGGTAAAAGTTTGCAAAGCCCAACATACTCTGGATTCCTTTAAATGAAGTTGATGACGGCCAGTTAAGAATGGCATCTACCTTGTGCCTATCCATTCTGATACCTTTTGGTGTGAGGATAAAACCGAGGAACTCCACTTCGGTGACATGAAAAGAGCATTTTTTGAGTTTAGCATACAGTTTATGTTGGCGGAGTTTAGTAAGGACGGAGCGGATATGCCTGACATGGTCTTCTTTTGTAGCAGAATACACTAAGATGTCATCAATGTAAACCAGGGCGCAAACGTCGATTAACGCCAGCAAAACATCATTCATAAAGTACTGGAATGCAGCAGGACTGTTGCAAAGTCAAAAGGCATTACCTGGTATTCATACAAGCCATATTTGGTATGAAAGGCGGTTTTCCATTCGTCTCCTTTCTTCACTCGAACAAGATGGTACGGCCCCCTAAAGTCCAGTTTGGTATAGATTTGGGCGTCTTTGACTTGATCCAATAATTCGCGAATAAGGGGCAGTGGATAACGTTTTTTACCGTGATCTGGTTTAATGCGCGATAGTCAATGCAAGTCCTCCAATCTCCTTCCTTCTTTGGTACGAAGAATAAGGGACTGGCTGCCGGTGATTTCGATGCGCGGATAAATCCATTTGCCAGGTACTGATCAAGATAAGATTTCAATTGGAGGTTTTCTGGTTCTGTAAGTGCATAGATTCGACCACAAGGAATTTGCGCACCAGGTATGAGGTCGATCTGACAATCGTAGGGCCTGTGCGGTGGTAGAGTATTGGCTTGTTCTTTCTGGAACACGTCTTGAAAATCTTGGTATTCATTTGGTAGAGTACTAGTCACACCTAGTGCAATCACCGCTGTACTGGGAGTAGCAGATGTACATAAGTCTGTTTCCCCTTTTCTTGGTAATAACATGTGCGAGCACAATCATCGGAAAAGGCCAACTTCTTGGCACGCCAATCTATTAGAGGGTTGTAAGCTACCAACCATGGCATCCCTAAGATTAGTCGAAACTGAGGAGCTTTGATGAGATCGAATACAATAGATTCTCGGTGTCCATCCTGGCACAGTAGGGTTAGTGCTGCTGTACATTGGGTTACTGGTCCGGAAGCTATTTCTGTCCCATCAACAGTAGCAACTTTTTCAGTCATCGACTTAGAGCATAAGGGAAGCCCCATCTCTGCTGCAAGATCTTGGTCTACATAATTCCCAACTGCTCCGCTGTCTATGTATGCTTCGACACCATGCATCCGAGACGGTTGTTGGCGTTTGATCAAAACTACTGGTAATGCAAAGTGTGAGGTCTGTGGCTCATCCTTCTCGCTCGACAAGCGGACCTCTACGCTTGCTGGGCTTGGTAGTTTTCCGACTCCTTGTTATTATCTTCTTCTCTGTGGCTCCAACAGTTCTCCTTGGTGGTTTCACTGGACATTCTTTGAGGAAGTGGCCTGATTTTCCTCAATATAAGCATAATTGCTGTTGCCTTCTCTTGTCTCTTTCAGGTTTAGTTAAAGGGGGCCGTACACCTCCGATTTGCATGGGTTCTACCGTGTTTTCCAATGTACGTGGAACATTATCCTTTGACCGGACATACACAGCTCAAGTGTCTAATCTTATCCAGTCCGCTTTTCGGTCTTGTAATCTGTGATCTAATTGCACCACAAGGTTGATGAATTCTCCCCAGTCTTTAGGTGGGTTAATCACTTGAGCAAGGACATCCTTTAGTTCCCCTCGTAGACCCCGATGAAATAGTGCGGTTCTTTTTTCCTCAGGCCGCCCAGCTTCAACAACTAGTCTGTTAAATGTTGCTATATATGTAAGCAAGTCTTGACTTCCTTGACGGAGTGACAAAAGTTTGTTGTCTAATGATTGGCCTTGGGTATGACAAGCAAAGAGTTTTTCCATTTCCATCTGGAAACCCCCAAAGTCATGTAACAACAGGTTATCCTGGCTTACCAATGGTACCGACCTATCCGCAGCACTGCCACTCAGATATGACAAGACAAAAGCAACCTGCGCTTGGTCGTTAGGAAAAGCCCCAGGTCTGCAAAGGAAATGAAGACGACACTGGTTCATGAACGTTGCATACTTCTTGGTGTCCCCTGTAAATCGTTCAGGTGGAGCTAAAGGAACTGCCCCAGGAAGGATTATTTGTACTGTATTGGTGGAAGAAGTTGGTACAGGTGCTGGCGGAATGTTACCAGGCAATGGGGTCTGTCCTGCCTGTGATTGGAGCAATTGTCTACTTATTTCGTAAGTACGATCCTTACTAACAATCAAATCCCTCCTAAAACTGTTGGTTTCTTGCCTGGCTGAATGTACTTCAGCGCGTAATTGTCCCAACAACTGAACTAACTGGTCAGTCTCTGAAGTCTCCATGACACCCAGGTGGATATTATTGAGGCTTTGTGTTCTGGTATGCTCACCTGTTATCCACAGGGACGCCACCCAGCCCTGGTTGGATAATTTGCACTCTCGAACCCTCTCCCGGTCCCTTGGTAAGAACTCTGGTTAAAGATGGGTCTGCAATATAGGAGAGCTGGATTCAATACCAGATTGTCTTTATGTTTTCCCACCTCCCTTGGCCTCAACTCCTTCCTCCCCCTTGGGCCTTCTCCTCACCTTAATATTTCAAAAGGTGGATTCTCTGTCCTGCTCCTCATGGCAGGGGCGTGTAGATGTGGGGGGCGAGCAGCGACCAAGTTACTTCACTGGTGCAAGCCCCCCTGTGGGAATCCAGGCCTGCTGCAACTGCGTAGGTTTGCTGCTTTACAGTCTTTATATGCAGTTCTTATGTTCCTCTTAGTTTGAATAATAATGTCTTGCTTCTTTCCTTTTAGGTATGGAAAGGTATTTTGGTGTTGTCATGCAGTTTGAAGATGAGCATGGGCCGGTAGGCGAAAGCGCAGTGTGCACGATGCTGTCCGGTGAGTAATGCGCGATGCACGGCGCTATTTCGCCTTTAATATTACTAACCTGTGTCTTTTCTCTCCTTGCAGGTTGTGATGTTCCTCGCCGAGCGCCGTAATGTCCCAGCAATGATACTGACCAGGAGATGGCTACCCAGGTAAGAATTGTGTGGCTTTCTTCATTTGGGAGGAAATGTGAGTTAACGCTTACTAATGCTGTCTTTCTTTCTCCTCTTTCCAGGTTATGGTATTTCAGGATTCATGTGGTGCCGGATGATGGAGTTCGTACCTTCAGGTGAGTGGAACATGAAGTCAGCGATGGATTGAAAACAGGATACTGTACCAGGTAAATTTCATAGTGTTCTTTCTCTCTCTGCAGGTCTGTGGTTTCAGGTAAACTGGCATCAAAGAACTGGACACGGTGAGCGTTACGCTGCCCACAGCAGAATAACGCAAAGCATGTTCTGCTGTTTGGGTGCGGTTTAAATAGTCTCAGGTAAAGTAGTCCAGGTAAAATAGTCCCAGGCCTGCCACACACAAAGTAGTCCAGGTAAAGTAGTCCCAGGCCTGCCACACCCAAAAGACTAGACCGCATAGCTCAGTTCCTTGTAACTGAGCTATGTGTGTGCCTCCATGTTGGCTGTCCCCCCCAAGTTAAATAGTCCCAAGTAAATAGTCCCATTCTAATGTTGGTCTTCATGATGGTTATGAGCCTGGCGCTATAGGTGCCAGGACTGACTTCAAGAGAGTCTTGAATGAGGTTTTAAGACTTTTGACCTTGCCCTAACTGGAAGGCTGACTTGCCAGTGAGGGCCAGGGGCAAGGGTCATGACAATTTCACTTTGTGGTGTCCGGCCTTGAATTTCAATATTTCAATCATTTTTGTAACATGGAGGGCCATGTATGGCACCTGCTGCTGTAGCTACATATTCACAAGCACTGGATGCTCAGGTATGTCTGGTACTGGCAAATAAGTGGCCTGTTTCACCGCAGTGTCTGCTGCTTCATTCGCTAGGGAGACTAGTCCACACTACTTGTGTGGGCAGCGCACTTTTCTATTGCTGCAATCGTAGGTTGTGCAAGCACAGCAATCAGTCTGTTTAACAAAGCAGCATGCTGTACGGGGATCCATCTGCTCTATAAAACCCTCTTCTCATCCATCTCAACATTCCTGTATGAACAGTTGTGGTGACGTATGCCAAGTCCGAATATATTGTTACTCTGCACCCCTGTGCTGCCTCAAGCACTTCAATGAGGGTGATCAGTTCTGCTGTTTCTGCTGAAAATGTCCTGGCAGCCTCCGCTGCCAAACAACCTCATATTCTCCATCAACCAGACACACCACTGCTGCTCCAGTATGTCTCTGACCTGTCTCCTGGTCAAAAGTGGAAGACCCATCAACAAAGTACACTTCTCCTTCAACTAAATCATATTGACGTGCCATAGGAATATCATCCTCTGGACTTTCATATGTTACACAGTCATGCACCTCATCTTCCTCAGTAATAGGTTTAGTCATAAAGGTAGCTGGGTTCACTTTCTTACAACAAAAAATGTGAATAGACGGGCTTCAAAGTATTACTTCATATGTGGAAGCCCTTTGTGTAGTCAAGCTGGAGTAAGACCTCTCTAGTATCACAAAAATGGCATACTCCACGGACAATGTTAACGAACATCCCATGACAATAGTCACAAACTTCCCAAAAGCGAAGGCAGCAACAGCCAATGCATGTTCACATGGAAAATGCCCTTGCATAACTGTCATGATCCCTACCCCTAATGCTCATAGGCAAGTCACTGGAGCCAGGTTACGGTCTCCCACGATGGCCTCAAAGACCTTGCCATCTCATCAAAGACTCTCCTGGAGTCAGTCCTGGCACCTTTGGTGCCAGGCTCATACTCAATGTGAAGATAACATGGGGGCCTGGACTTCTTAATGGGCTTTGTTCACCATGGAGGCTCCCACATAGCTCATTTACAAGAACTGTGCTGTGCGGTCTAGTGTTTTGGGTGTGGTCAGGCCTTGGGATACCTGGGGCTATATAGCCACACCCAGGCAGAGGAACGCACTTCGCATTACTCTGCGGTTAGCAGCGTGACGCTCACCATGTCAGTTCGGTCTCCTGAGTTCCTTGCCTGCCTTATCCTGGAGCTGCGCACCTGAAAGAACAAGAACATCGTTAATACGACACTTACCTGTGAGTAGTGTCCTGTCTTGGATCCATCGCTTACCCGGTCCTGAGAACACCAGCATCTTGGCGCCACATCCTTCTCCGGAACACCGCAACCTGAAAAGATGAGAGCGAAAATAGCACTAGTAAGCGTTTACTTATTCCAATTCAAGAACGGAAAAAACCATAAGACTCTTACCTGATTCAAGTGTCTCTCGGTCAGCATCCATTCCGAAACATCACAGCGACCTACAAGAAAGAGGAGAGACACAGGTTAACACAAGAAAAGACAAGGTAGCACCGCGCACTGCACATTCACTCACTGCCTCGTGCTCTCTCGGTCAGCATCCATTCCGGAAACATCACAGCGACCTACAAGAGGGGAGACACAGGTTAGCACAAGAAAAGACGAGATAGCGCCACGCTTTGCGCATTCACTGACCACCTTGTGCTCAACTCCAATCAGCATAACAATGCCAATAATCTCTTCCCACACTTAGAGGAAGAAGTAGAGACATTACTAAAAAGAAAAAGACAAGGGACAAGGAAAGAAAGAAGAGACAGAATATCAAGACTACAAAACAGCAAAACATACCTTAACGAGCTGGAGTCACAGCAGGTCTGCACTCGAACAGGGTCCGCACCAGTGAAGCAACTAGGTCGCGACACACCCGCACCAGCTACGTGCCCCTGCACCGAGAAGCAGGACAGAGAGCGCATCATACAAAAAAGCAAGGTGAGGAAAAGATCTAAGGGAAGGTTTGGTTTTCAAGGGAGGCGGGAGCCAATCAGCAAGAGACAGTTAAGTCTTAATGCTGATATTCCTGTATTTCAGGCCCAATCCTCAGCTGAACCAATATCCAGGGAGGGGTTCGAGAGTGCGAGTGGTCCAACCAGGGCTGAGTCGCATCCCCGTGGATATCAGGTGAGTGTTACAATAACAGAATCTAACATACCACTGTAATAGGCCAAAGGTTTATGCTCCATTGTGCTGTGTTATGTCAACGCAGCAGTCATCATCTTTCCATCGGAGAGTGCAAAGAGAAAAAGCTCTTGCGTATACTAAGCAGTAGTCAATACTGGGGTGGTAGAAATAACATCTTTAAGCTCCTGGAACTTAGTGATCATTTCATCAGTCCAAATAATAGTATTTTTCATTCTCCGAGCTTCTTTGAGGGCCTGAAGAAATGGTTTAGTATATGACAGTAATCAAAAATCCATGCTCTATAGTAATTAGATAAAGCAAGACATTTATGCATATCCTTTACTGCCACTGGCTGGGGTGTGGCATGCACTACTGCTGCTCGTTCAGGAGTTACTCTTTTACCATTCACTGAAATCAACTGTGCCAAATACAACACCTCCTGTTGACAATATTATAATTGTACCTTGTACCCGTTGTCAGCCAAATAATGGTAACAACGCTATAGAGTACTCCCTGCACTGGTGTTCAATGCTGCTACAGACCAACAAGTCATCCACATACTGAATGATGGTACAAGGGACAGAGATGTTACCTAAATCTTCATGTAGCACCCTATTAAAAATATTCAGGGATTCAGAGTACCCAGAGGAAGCCTAGTATGTTGGAATCGTCTCCCGGCAAACATGAACACAGTGAGATACTGCGAATAAGGATGCAAGATTACTGAGAAAAAAGCATTTTTCAATTCAACGACAGTGAAATGGCTGGCCTTAATAGGTATATTGCACAATATTGTAGCAGTGTTCAGAACCACTTTGAACTCTTACTGTACAATGTCATTAAGAGGGCAGAGATATTGAATCATCCTCCAACTAGCACCTTTCAATTTCTTCACCGGGTAAATAGCTGTGTTACAGGGTGAGTTTGTGGGTACTATGATGCCCTGCTGCAAAAGGACAATTATGGTGTCATAAATTCCTTCCTCTGCTGCCTTTGATAAAGTATACTGTTTCACTTGTGGTAACGCAGCGCTGGGTTTCAGGGTGATGCTTATCATTGTGACAGTTTTCAGAAGTCCCTCAACGTGTGGACTGTTCATCCGAAACTTGTTGGGAACTTGAGCCAAATCTGCAGAGGTAAAGGAAGGAGCAGTCCCTACTAGCAGCATGGGACAAACTACATACCTGTACTGTATCATTATTTCACAAGGGCCACACACTTCCAATGATAGTTCCCCTCATTTTCTCCGTTCTCAAACAACTCCTCATCTAAAAAGTTCATTGGTATCGTGGGGTCAATACACAGGACTGTGCGCCATTCCCCTTTATTGGATTCAACTGCTATCAAAACAATCCAGTGTTCTGCCACAAGAACTCCTTCTATAGCCAGTTCAATGATGGTACCTGCAACTATCTCCTGAGGCTGATTGGGCCTGAACAGAAACTCAGAGAATGCTTGCCAGTACTTGTATGCCACCTGTGTCACTGCACTGAGTAATATGGTGATGCCGTATGGAAACAAATCGGGGGTCACTGGTATTTCTCTTGCCACAGACTCAATGTCTAATGCATGCAAGACCAAAATAACGCTCACGGCACACATACTGGGCATGCAACACATCACACCTCTTTCTGTGAAGAAGATTGTCATGTTGAGCTTACTTAAGATATCCCTTCTCAATAGATTGATTGGAGTCATGACGGAATATAACAACGGGGCCCACACCTCTCTGCCCCCTATTTTGATGGGTAATTTCTTTGTGATAGAAACTGATTGAACTGACCCAGAGAACCTCTGCATTTCCATAATCTCACCTGATAAAGGGAATCCTTCCTCACTAATGCATGATTTAGTCACACCAGTATCTACCATAAATGTAAATGGTGTATTTACTATCTCCATGCCTACCAAGGGTTCCTCTTCTGGGTTGGCAGTGTCTATTAGAACTGGACACGCTAAGGATCTCTGTGGGCTGTCCTAATCTGGATCCATGTTCGTCCCTGGAAAAAAGAATGGGTTTCCTCTGACCACAATGGCTCCCTGATATTGAGTCACTGTACCGTTTGAAACAGTGCTATTTCTCAGGATTTGGGGGCCCTGTTGCTGGCCCTTATGTACAGCATATGGCGGCATGTTACTAGATCCCGGGGTCGGTAACATCAGAAAAGTTGATGGGGGAGCAGGCAGAGCCGTGGGCTTTAGTGCACCATAAGGAGCTGCCGTGGGGCATCTGTCTGTATGACTGAGGGTATACAACTGGACTTCCCTGAGAATAAGGGTATATCTGTTGGGTATATGAGTACGCCTGTCTACTCTTGCATTCTGTTGAAAAATGGCCCATACGTCCACACGTCCAACACTGGCCTGCTCCACCTGCTCTTGATCCCATTCCTCCAAAACCCGCTCGCCCTCTCCGGGCATCCGAAATCCCCCTCTCCTCCATTGAAACCCCCTTGGAATCCCCTCTTGATAGAAGGTGCTGCGTGTACGTCTGCCTGGATCACCACCGTGAGGCCTGCGACCCTTCTGTCTGCACGACCACTGAAGCCCCTCCAGTGCAACCTTTGCTAACTTCTTTTGAACCAGTTTTCCTTCCTCTGCTTGCGCTCTTGCACTGAATTTCCACCCACCCTTTTGCTTCGATCTCCACTATCTTGTCAAGTGCCTTCTGCACCTCTTTTGGGAGACCTCTTTTAACCACAAAATAGAAAAATTGAATCGCTTGATCCCATGAGTCCCCTGTCTCTGCCCGCCACATCTCTTGTGTATGTATATATGTATTGTATATGTATCCTCATCATCGCTCATTGTTCGTTGCATAATCGACTGAAGATCGGGTGTGTCTGGATATGCACGCCATAATGCCGCACATACCTGGGACTTAATATCATTAAAATGTGCTCCGCCATGGCTATCATCACTCAACTTCACTCCCGGATACCCTGCTTTAATCCATTTGTCATCAGTCTGATCTCCCAGTATCGATACATACAAACTTTTCAAATCTCTGTAGCCAAGGTAGTCCCAGCTTTGTGCATTTCAAATGCGTATATTCACTTGCCCACCCCAGCTGTGAGGGACGGGGGTGTCTTTAAGATGTTATTTTTGTCCATGTGTGCCCAAGGCATATACTGTGCTCTCCACCGGCCCTTGTGTAACAACGGGAACTGTGCGCCTACCGTCTTCCCAACCTTTTCCTTTCCCAATACCGACCTCTTAGCTACTGCCATTCGTCCAAACCTGTTATGTAACCTAGGTCCCCACAAGCTTTATACTCATTTGGATATTACAGGTGGTTGCTCTGCTCCTTCTTATTCATCTGCCATACCCCATTCCTTTTCTCCTACGTGTGTATAATCAGATTCTTCCTCTTACCTAGCAGTCGCATTATCCACTCCCCCCTCTCACCTCCTTCTATCTTCATGATCCTTTTCTATAGGCACATCTCTGAAAGCTGTACTACCTATACGAAAAGAAATATCCCCCGCCCTCCATTCATCCACCCATATAAGCGTCTGCTGTCCATAGCGCCATTCTGATTTCAGTTGTGCCAACTCGCCCTCCACCTTTCTTAATGCATCCACCAGCTCATTTTGTTGTTTTGCATCATCTCCCTCTGACTCTTTACCTCTCCCAGTTGCTGTCACTGTGGGATTAGGAAGATTCTGATGTGGGTAGCAGGGGTGCTATAGTGGGTGGGGCATACATGGGATTTGTGTATCCTGACGTGACACGCGTAGGGTAGCATCCTAACAGAGGACACCTGTCTGTTTCTATGTGGGCCACAGGGGCATTCAGGGCAGTAATCACAGTAGTAACAGTGCTGCACAGGGTGACCATCTCACATACTGCCTTGGAATACTCAGTGGAGCTATTGTCCAAATCTTCCACCATTCTCCACAATTCCAATACTTCCTTTCTGTTTTTTCTTTTCTTCCTTTATATGTAGCTGTTAAAAACGTATACTTAGTATCTCCCTATTATTTGTGCCCTGGTATGGCCATGGCTTGAATATCCCTCCCTTTGTTTCCGCACACCATTCCCTATAGTATTTAAGAAACTTATCTCAATACAATGGAAGGGCTTTGCACTTGTAATCCAACAGGGTTGTTGTCTCTATGATTGCTACCCTTTCCTGTCGATATTCTTACAATGTTTCCAATACACTTGTCCTGCCCCAAGAACCCGTATCCCTCACCGTACCACCTTCTTATACCCTGCACTAACCCCTCTTCACCCACACACACATCTTACACCCTTCCTACGTCACACCTCAATCGGCCACTACTAACCACAACACAAAAAAACTCAACAATAAAATCACAATAAATCCTACTTTTTTGTTCCAACACCCCCACTAAATCATGTGAGGAGATCCTAGGCCACTAAGGGCATCTACCACGCCCACAGATGGAGAGATCCCAGACTCACTAGATATACTGAGGATCTATCCACATCCTCTTTTCTTGCATTATACAGTGCTGTCTTCTCTTCTATTACCTAAGAAAAGGATCCCGTTACTGTTTAAATGATAATATAAAAACATCAATAAAATATATACAACACCACGCGATTTTCTACTCCGTCAATCCAAGCTCTCCTCGCCACACATATACACCCACTCTCCTTTACAACTCCCAGCACTCATACTCTCCCCTCATACCCCACTTATTTTTCTCCAAAAGTGGGCGCACTAAATCTATGTGTTCACCCAATGTCCTCTGTCACGGGGCCTCGTCAACAATCTGCACAATCCAGGGACAAGGCCCTGCTCCAAAGAACAGACAGGAATTCTAATAAAAAGGATCCTGTAAACCTCTCAAAGGTTATGCCCTTGCGGATGTGCGACCAGGAATCCTCCATCTTCACGGGGTCAATTGGGATCACGTCAGGGACACCAAAAATGTGGGGAAACTCCAAGCGAGCAGACCAAGAAAGTACAACCAGCTAGGAAAAAAAGGTGAGGTGCGCTTGCTTTTGAGAAAGACAAGACCTTTATTTTCTATACAAAAGAATAAAGCAACAGGGTATTACAAGTCCACTGCTGTGATGTCTTTGATACAAGATTCAGGTTATAAACTTGTCACTCATGACGCACTCGATATAAATTGTTAATCCCCCACCTTCATTGGCCACCGCCAATTGGTTCTACTGTCTTCTCACTCATCTTCACCACACGAAACGTCCTCGTCCATCATGGAATTTTGCAAAGCAATTGGTTAACATCAGCTGGCACCACCCTACTTAACGTGACATGCACCTGGATATCAATGGGCCTCATTCCGAGGTTGGAGGTAGTCATGGTGCTATTATCTAGGGAATCCTTGAAGATGTTGGCAGGGCAGATATCCGCTAAGCATGTAGTGGGTTTAAGTTCCAAAATATGGCATGGATTTCAGCTTCTGTACAAGTTTGGAAGTCAAATGTAGGTAATGTTAAATTGATATTAGCCGTAGTCAGGATGTGTATTGCCTTGGTTTCTTCATGGGTACTTTTTAGGCAGGATTGTCAGTTGGCAATGGCCTGCTGATGACCTGTGTTTTTATTGACAAATTAATGTTGTACTTCCTAGCACCAGGCCACATCTCTGGTAATGGGAGGAAATGCGGAAATATTACTCTCGAATTCTTTAAGAATTTTGAAAAGTTCACTCAAGCGAGATCTTGCGTTGTTAGTTCTTAAGTTGTAATTGTTAATTTTGCTTCTATTATGGTGTGTTTGAATGTTTGTACTGACTCTTTGTACTTGCTCAATGTGAGAGATCCAGGCTTCTTGCGCCACTCCCGTTGTAGAGCTCTTTTCACTTTCCTGGCTTGTATAATCCTGTTGTTGAACCAGGAATTTTTTATGTTCACAGGCTTGATTTTCTTCATTATTTCTGGGGCCAGCATGTCAATCGTGGAGGCAATAATGTGGGAAAGATGTAAAACTAAGTCTGTAGCATTGTCAAAAGATTCCAGTAGGTCTAAATTAATGGTTAAGGATGCTGGGAAGTTGGTAGCCATGACATTTATAAAGTTCCTACATTCTAGTTGGAGCAGTGGGTAGTAGTATGGTAATTTTGACAATAAAGCGGTCTGACCAGGGGCAAGCATGCATAGTCGTAGATATGCTGTACAAATTGTGAATCAATATCCAATCTATGGTATGACCTACTTTATGGGTTTGGTCTTTAACTAATTGAATTAATCCATTGACTTCAAGAGCTGATAGCAGTGATAATGCCTGCATGCCTGACTAGTCTTATGCACATAGGTTGAAGTAGCCTGCTACAATCACAGAGGATTTTGGTTTGGTAATACTATAAAGCAGGGCATGTTGTTGCACTTCAAACAGGGGTACATTTTGTTGGCGATTTGTAAAGATTACATATAGTCAACGAGATGTTGGAATTAATTTTCATCTCGATTAACCCGTTTTCACAGACCTCGGTGTATTAATGGGGTAGCAATCTAAATGCTCTTTAACGAAGAGTGCCACTCTTCCCCCATGCTGTTCAATATGATCTGCTCTGAATATTTTATATCCATGTGGCAGGGAGTATGAGACTGAAATCTGTACAGTCTCATGTAGCCAAGTCTCCATAAATGCCAACATATCTAAATCAAATATGGTCAGGTGGTTGGCAACCTCAAGCGCATGCTGGGCCAATGAGCGCATGTTGAGCAATGAAATACTCAAATGCAGGTCTCAACTAGGGCCCTTGATGTTGATATTGGCATCTATTTTTGTGGGATGCAGATTATTGTAGTTCGGTAGATGAATATACGTGGCATCACTAGAAGTTATTAGTTCCCACAATGGAGCGTTCTGTCTGGTAGTACCTAATTCGTCTGTGGTGTTTTCAGGCAGAATGTTAGGACTATGTTGTGATGGAGACTCATGACTAATGTCTTCTGGGGGTCTTGCAATCCGGGGCAGTTCTCTTTAACCAGGCCTATGTTTTTCCAATGGTCTCTTATTATCGAGTTGGTATGGGTCAAGGCCATTAACAGCCAAAAGCTCTTTGCTGTTCCCTGAGGCAGATGAAGATATCATACTTAGGTCATGGTTATCCATCATAGATTTCAGCATTTGGTTCCTGTAAACCGCTTTGTTAGGTAGAGAGAGCAGTTCAAGGGACTAGTAGTGATTTAGTATAACTAACTGCCTTGTTTGATAAAAAAAAATGTTGTGGTATAGTTTTGGCATTTTCAAAGTTGAATATGGATGTTAGACCTGAATCAAGATTATTGATAGGGGTTTTACATATGGGTTCCTTGTGATCCATTTTGTTAAGTTGAGACAGAGGTTCGAGAGACTAGTATTTCTCTAGAATCTCTGATTGCCTTGTCTGATAGAGACTTTTTGAAGTAGTGGTCATATTTGTGTGTAAGCACAATAACTCAGTGTATGAAGATACAGCAAACAGGTAAGAAAGAAGCCTACCTCACCAGACGATCATTAGTAGTGGTTGTGGGAATCCTGCCACTTCGGAAGTGGGTGCAAGAACAATAGTTCCCTGCTGACAAGCGCAAACCGGCGATAACTGGCCTACAAATGCGCCAGCGCTAACACATCGGTGATGGATTTTTAAGTCCCAGGTTCTGCAGTGAATTGTAGTTCACTGGGACTACTGAAAGAAGGCGAGCACCTGGCTTATTAGCAAGCAGGTAACTCTGCAATTATGTAGGCTAAATAATTCAGTGTGTGTGCTACACCAACATGTGCCTACCCGATTCTGAAGTTACAATGTTGCAATTAGAAAGAAAGACAATTTTAAATAACACAAGTATATTCTGCTGGTATCACTGATACAATAACTGTCAAGTGAAGGCAAGTTATGTTCTGGTTCAAAATTCAATTTCAGTCACGTATAAATCAAGTTAAGCTAAATCCTGATATAACTTAATCAAAGTTCGAGCGCCACGACACACAGCATCATGTTCTCTCGAATATACTTGCAAAAGAGAGCAGTGCAGAATTGTCCCCTTAAAAGTACCAGTGATAACCAGTCTCCCAAACGTACCAGTGCAAACACACTGCTGACGTATTTTTAAATCCAAGGTTTTGCTGCATATTGTAGTTCACTAGGACTACTGAAAGAAGGCGAACATGTAACTCTGCAATTCCAGAGGCTAAATAATTCAGTGTGTGCTACACCAACGTGTGCCTATACGATTTTGAAGCTAGGATGTTGCAATTAGTAAGAAATACCATTTTAAATAACACTTGCATGTTCCGCTGATATCACTCATACAAATATGTCAAGTAAAGGCAAGTTATATTCTGGTTCAAATTTCAATTTCAATCACGTATAAATCAAGTTAGGCTAGATCCTGATACAACTTAATCATAGTTCAACCATCACGACACACATCAACACGTTCTCTTGAGCATATGATGTGTGTCAGGCAACTTGTATGCAAGAAGACCCACTCTTACTCTCCGGCTGGTATAATGGCCATGTTCCTGTATTTCAGGGCCCCAACTATGCTAGGAAATCCAGAAAAGGTATATAATTGAGCTTTTCTGCTATTAGAGAACAGGTAGGTCCCTAGGCAATATTATGTGGTGCTCTATGCATCGCATCATAGTGTCTTTCACCTGTGTTATGATTTTGGGGAAACAGCACTGTGCCCCTTCACCCTTCTACTCCGTATTGCTATTTAGCCCAATCCACTGATATGCACTCATCCAGCCATCAAACCCAATGCATCAGTGGAAGTGGTCAATACCTTTCTTAAACTTCACTTGCTAGCAAGTAAAGGGGTGTTCACAAAACCCATTCTATCCCTTCTCAACTGACTGTGCAGACCAGCTTTCTTGCTAACATTTCACAGGAATGCTCAATAGTAAATTGTACCTTGGTACACACTGGCTATAGACCCTAAATATATATATTTGTTATGTTTGAAAATGGACCGATAGATCGAGGATGGCAGTCTACTATTTGTTAATTATTTTTCAAAAATGATTTTATTTCATCATATAGTTTAAGATACACAAACACATTTTTCTCACACATATAAAAGATAAATGCTCTAATTCAATTACCCCACCGCTCACATGCACTCATACATTCATCCATAGAACCTCATATAAGTTGATACATGATTTCATAGTCATTATAACATCTAGCACAGTTGATTTACACAATGTTTTTTGCACCCTTTTCCCAAATACAGGTGTGTCAATCTTTGTACCACAGATGTTTTACAAGTCGACACGTGTTTCAGTCGGTTATGTAGGGCTTTACCCCTGTGGCCCTTGTAATGATCGAACTTTCATCAGGACAGAAGCTATGTGCCAAATATGCCTTCTCCAAAGTAGTGGGAGACATCATCTCCAATACACAATTTTTGGAGGAAGTACAATAGTTCTGGCCGTTGTCCCATGCAGACTCTGCCAGTCCACAATCTTCTAACTTGAGCTATTTAGTGCAACGATAGCTAGGTCTAACCTGGTAATCCTTATTTGGTTGCTCCACAGCACTTAGTTGTTTACTGCTGGTCTCCAAATGAATGGTGAGGACACAGTTTCATTCTGTTCATTCTCCTATCTTCTACTTGTGGATTCAGATGGGCGTCTGGAAATATTCTTATTCCTTATCATGTGCGGTCCCAGTGAATCACTGTCGCACCAGGGCTAGGACTTCTCTCACACTCATGGTGCTCCAGTATTGCTCTCCATGGTGTGAATCAGACTGCAGGCGTCTCAGATTCACACTCGACATTGCATGCATCCAGATCTTCCTAAGAAGGCTACAGTGATTTCTACTAATCAATCATTTTGACTGGCGGAGAAGGCACATGTAGTTGAATGGTTCAACAGAGCAATTATTTTGACTGCAGACATACTCATGTCAATTGGCCCTTATTGACTTCCTGTTGCTGCAACCTAGGGAGGCCCCACACACAAAATGGCCTTTTTCGGGTTCTGTGTTCACCAGGGAACATTTAGCCAAGATTATGACTGAATCCCTCAACTGAACATAAAGCGTATATACAATGTTCTTTTATTATCATGCCTCAGGCTCTGGACTGTTCTCTGAGCATCCTATATCCTGTAACGGGTGGCTACGCGGTATGGGACATAATAGATTAAATAGATAAAATTCAGCACTCCTGCTTATTGAATTGATTTCATATCTTTTTCGCAAATTATTCTTAATATATGAGGTAAGCATGGTTTCCAACCTCATGTTGGCTTTAATTCACCTCAGAATGCAAGAAGTCCTAAAAAACGACTACAAACAACTGTTTGGAGTAAGACATGTTATTGTTTTCAGATATCTCCTACAGTTAACACCAGTAAAAGTCAACCTATTTTCAAAACATTAGGACACAAACAATGCCGCAACACTCTTGGCAGCATCGGAAATCTAAATCTCTGGCAACATTTTCAGTACGGAGAACTAGCGCAAAACATGCGTCAGTCTGCAAACTTCACCTATGCTAACATTTTAAAAACCAATAGAAATGGTCTGCTTACAAAAGATGAAAATTCCATCTTAAATACTAGACTAATCCATGAACTATATGGGCGAAACACATCTGCTCCTGATGTCATGGAAAAATTAACTCAACACAATGTAAAATGCATGTCCTTAATGCCAACCCTTGCAAGCTGTAGTCAATTCAATGCGACAATGTTAAAGAAAAGAACTGCAACGCATACCGCTTATCAGCTCCACAGACAAACTAGAAGTGCACGGCATGACACTCCCTATGTGTCAACAAGCAACAGCATGACAAAATACCTTAGAAAAATCTATCTCCAACACAGGTGGATTGGAGAAAATATTAAACTTTGTGCCTAAAGAGCAGAGTAATTGGAAAACCTTGATGTAGAAGAAGGTTTAGTTAATGGAGCAATTGGTAAAGTTGTTGGCTTTCAAACATATCCACATGACAACAACATTCCGTTTGTCAACATCCACTTTGACAAACTTGCCGAAGTTAAAGAAATTGGTCACACAGTAGCACGTTTCCTTCTTTTCAAAGACATGTGCGTAAGCAGAGAACAATTTTCTCTACTCTATCTCTTGCATATGCTGTGACTATTCACAAATCACAAGGTCTAACCTTAGATCACGCATTGATTGATATTAGCAGCACAGTCTTTAAGGAAGGTATAAGTTATGTAGCACTTTCACGTCTGCGTACACTCAATGGTCTATTCCTAGTTAACTTTGATGAAACAAAGTCAACACTGACATTCCTTGCATCCTAGAATAAAACAGCCTACGTTCACTGTGCACCCCCATAGAGATATGTACCTTGTAAAATAAAACGTTTAAAAGGGAAAGTAATGCAAACAGAATCTACAACAGATCTCCCAACAATGCTACTAAAGAAACAATGACCATCTCTTTCTCCTTCAAATAATACAACCACTAAACTGTCTACTACAAACTCAACTGTACGCCCATCAGAAAAGAAAGAGAAACATATCTCTTCTCCAAAAAAATGTGAAGGCCCATCAAACAATGCAGACACACAACTCTCTGGTACATTTAAATTCAGCAACACAACTGGAGTAAACTGCTATGCAAATGTAACAATCAATATTCTCTTCCGATTGCCACTAACTGTTCACAACATTTACTTAAACAGCTCGGACCAGTTTTGTTTGCAAATGCTCATCCTTCATAGAAATGCCACAAATAATCCTGACAGCACGTACAGTGTCTCAGGTATAAGGCAAGAATTGGATTACTGTGCAGGAATGGTCAAATTTACTATGAACACACAGGAAGAACCTCAAGAATTCCTAATGTACTTACTACAAGTACTGGCAACAAAAAACAACCCTATACGTGAAATCTTCCATATTTCATACACGTGGAAAGATATGTGTACTCTCTGCAACCATATTTCACAAGAGCACATCACTAATGAATGATTTGTATATGTATCCATACCAAATTGTGAATCCATTCCATTTCACCAGCTTCTATAGAATACAAATCATGGCATATTATGCTATTTTTGCAATTCAGACAATCTTTCTAGCATGCAAATCAACTCACAAAGCCAAAATGTCATACTAATGCTGCTTAGGTACAATGCAGATGATTACGAAAACTAACTGTAAGCTTCACACACGACCAAAATCTTTTGGCAATAAAACCTTCACAACAGTAGGTATAATATACCACACTGGTGCCACAACCACTTCAGGCCACTATACTGCATATGTCAAAAAAATAAGTGGTTGGCTTAAATGTAATGACACCTCCGTTACTCCAAAACATAGGTTACCATCAAATCTAACAAATGCCTACTTGCTTACAAACCACATTTGCTCACTAAACTGTAGCACAATAAACAGTTAGAATACGCCGACAGGTATCTAACAACTTCAAAAATACCCTTCATTGCAATACACTTGAAATACGCGATCACAATTCTTGTTATTACAAAACTTCTTCTAAAGTCTAATGTGGTTACAATATGCCAACAGGTATCTAACTACTCTAAACATTCCCTTAATAACAACACTCTTCAAACAAACATACTATCACACTTACACTGACATAATTGTAGCAGTTTTGTTTTTAATCTTCTATGGATTTTGTTCCCAATGATTATTTAAGTCAATGCAACAACAGTGTTCCACACACTAATGTACCAAACATAGTACATACAATGTACTGTTTATGAGGGTCAGAGAAAGTAAATATATATGTAAAATTGTATGCTATTAAACCTTTTCAACTATCCTGCTTAACATATTATACTGTTTTTTTCCCACAGAAAATGAACCAGAAATTCCAGCTTTATTATTTTATACAACTAAGTAACTGTACCGACTGTAAACAAATACATATTCCATAAGCACTATCCTCAATTGTACAACAACCATAAATACCACATACTTTGTACTCCCCCTACCGTATCTATAATTACTATACACATATTGATATAATGGTTGTGACCAGTGGCCCGATTTTGGGGGCCATGGCCTATGGACATGACCCTAAAAATGCGGCCATTGGCCAAAACCACCACAATATAATTAAACCATATAACAAGTACATACAATACAGCTGCAAATAACAAAACTCGCCCAGAACCCCCAGCCATTGAATTGGTGTATGCAGACTCCGAAACTGACCGTGGACTCTGCAGTATCTACAAACCCTTTCCTCTGCCCTACCCTTTCTATACCCTCTTTCAGCCAATACATAACCCCAAATGTGTTTTCCAAGCTGTTTGTTCACAGCGCTGCTCGTGGACTAACACGTTGTCCGCAGAGAAGGCGGCACCCACCCCCACTTTTTTCACCAAGAACAACCCCATATCATCTCTATTCCACTCCCCCATCCTTTCCAGAACCTCCGTTGGCCATAAAATTACCCAAAATGCATTTTCCATTCTTTTTCCCCACTGCCCTGTTCGCGGACACCAGCAGCTGTCCGCAGATCCAACATGGCGGCTGTTTCCAAAAATATGACGCACCTCATGCTTTTCACCATCCAATTAGTGGACGTGTTGGATGTATGCTGACATCACAACGACCCTTGGACCAATAACGAAGTGAGTCCGCGGACATAACCCAGATATCACTAATTTTGTTTTACCTACTTTATGGCCGTTTTTTTTAAAACTACTGGATGGATTTACCCCAAAATTACAAAAGCACGCTTTTGGAATTAAGTCGCTGCTCCTGCTGCAAATTTGGCAAAAATCCACCCAGCAGTTGGGGCTGTAGAGGTGAGCAACATTTTTTTTCCATTGCGTGTATGTGAAAAACCATTCATTTTTTACCAGCCAGCCCCAACCTCCCACCCCCACCCGCCCTTATAACCTATCCCCTCCCTGGTCAAAACCTCACCAAACATCACAGAATCAATCCAAGGGGGGCATATGCTTTTTTTGAAACATTTGGTGATGATTCATCCTGGAGGGGGCTAAGTTATAAGCCACACAAAAACTGCTCTCCCTATGGGTTGAGCAACTTAACCATAAATACAGGGCCGCTACCGAAAGGCCCTGTAATTACACGTTTTTAATTCCTTTTCAAGGTATGCAGTGATAAAATCGTGGCAAAAATATTGCCTGTAAAGAAAATCGCGGCAAAAATGCCATGGTTTGACCCGTTAAAGGTATACCCCATTACACCATTTAAGGGCAGCGGGGATTGCGAGGGTGTCCCCCACTCCCCTTAAATGGTATAATGGGTCTGGGGGTTGCGGGGGTGTCCCCTGCATCCTTTACATGGATTGCGGCGTCAAAACCATGGCATTTTTGCAGCGATATTTTGTGTTCACGGCCATTTTTGCAGCGATTTTAACACATGGAACCCTTTTCAGTTGTCAGACTGAACGTTTTGAAAAACATTTCTTTTGTATTGTGCGTCTGAACATCTTACACATTATCCAGTGGCGAGAAAATGTGTATGATCTTTAGTTCATTTTAAATGAGAAGTAATAATGTGTGTTGTAGATTTCTTTTAACGTAACGAAGAAAACATTGACAAATGGCAGAGTTGCCATCTTAGTAAGGTTTCCATTCCATGCCATTTTCGGTTCAGTGCACATTAACAATGTGGACTTCTGTATGCAATATTCTATTCAGCACACGTAACACTCACTCCAGCAAAGTATAACTCAACACATCTTAAATTGTATCAAATGTGATAAATGTGTGAAGGAACTGACCTAAACGTGTTTTTCTCCGGTCTTTAATTAGTGCGCACAAACCACCGCGATTATGTGAATCCACGTTGTTTTTAAACGGAAGGAGAATTTGCGGCTAATGACAAATGAAATGTGGTTTTACGCCACTACATACACGGCGTTCTGAATCCACTACATTGTCAATTCAATGTGCGAGACAGGATGACCCACGGTGACAAGCAGGGCTAAAACCTTGTGTAACATAACATCAATTTAACAGAACGCTCATGCGAGTTAATGCTAAAACAGTGCATAGAAACAACATTGTACCTTGCCCTTCCAAAAGAACTGAAGCGAGTCCTCTCACCGTTTGGCCACTTCTGCCATTTCTGCGGGAAGTAATGAGTGCCTCGCCATCTGCCCTCCATAAGCCCTTAATTGATGCCATTAAAATGATGTGCGCATTACTAATTGATTACCGCCAGATCTTCATTAACTAGTTAGAATATCTCAGCTTCAGTTCTCAGTGACCTGAATAACTCGACGAATAATTCATGAAATCGTATGAGCCTAAGCCCCAACAGTGAATTATAAATAGGAGACAATAACTGCATTCAAATATGCGAAGTACAGGTAATCTTGTCTAACTCCGCCTTCCTACACAATGAAAATAATTCTTATGCAATGGTTCGGACGCATGTGGTGTTCTTTGCCTTGGAGTAGATCTTAGTTTAAAATCGCATTACGTGTTCTGCTTGCTGGAATTGTGATGCTGCCAAGTGGTCATAGGGCGCGTGCGTTCCTGTGCTGTGATGCTGTGGCTGATGTGACATTTTTTGTTTTTTAGTTTTTTTAAATGGAAGCTCCTCGCCTGTGGCCAGCGCCATGTGGCTCTTTGTTTCAGGAGTGTGTGGCTTTCTTGTTCAGGCCTCTTAAAAAAAACAGGGGGTTCCACAAGTGTAGCACTTTCAGCAGTGACCCTAAATAAGAAAGAATTGGAATAACAAATAGTGTTTCTGGAATACTATACAATAATTGCTAGACTCACTAAAGGTTTATTTTAGGCACACTTCAGGGGGTGAGTCACTGATTTGGTCTGTTCCCAAACACCTAAAATTCACAATACAGACAAAACTATATGTATTTTGCTGTTTGCAAGTTGCAGTTACAGCATGTTTTTTTCTGCCATTGTCTCTGTTACGATCATCACAAGACATTCCATCTCGGTGTCCACAGTCACTTGACAACATCCTTGTGCCTAAAAGCGTGTGTACAGTGTAGAACTGTTTGACTATGGCACATCAAGTGGCCTTTGATTTCATTGTACCACAATTAATACTGTGTTGTAATGTGTCGATCTTTCCTATCTCCCTGGCATGCTGTTCAGGATGTCTGTTTGCATCAATGAGATAACGAGTGCCCAGAGTACGGGATGACGTGGGAGTGCACTGCTTTCCCTGTGCTACTCTAAATACTTTAATACACAGTTAGCAACCCTCCCAATGGAATGTATCTGCCAACATCTGAAGCCTGAAAAGTAGATCCAAGCAGGCTTGACATGTGGGCAGCTTTGCACCAGACCTGCACATGAACTGGCCTCCATTACCAGTTACCAGTTTATTGGAATCCACACAGAGTGTAATTTGCTTTCTGACTTTTATTAGAACATTCAGACATGTAATTGCTCATGTTACTATAGCAGGTAAAACCACTATAGCTGGTAATATAGCTCAGTGGGTTTAGCACTCACTGATGCGATGTGTGTGTGATATGCAAGTCGCAGGTTCGAATCCCAGCAGGTTAACTCAGCCATTCATCTTTCTGGGGTCTATAAATGAGTACCAACACAGGTTGGTTGATATTGTATGTATATTTGTTCTATATACATTTCTTAAGCGTAAGTGCTATACAGTAACACATCATTATCATTTGGCCTTGGACGGTTGCTTGCATTCACAGTAATTTGGTAATATGGGCCTATACACAGTGATATTAATGATACATATGTTGATTAATTCTTGTAAGAAATGTATATCACATTACTTTGATATTGTAACCATATTTATCGTAGTGTACTTGGGAACAATGCTATGTGATGCCACTTCCTGTTTTGTCAAGAGGTGAAAGGTTGTGCTGCATCACTTTCTGTGATGTCACTTGCAGGGTGGGGTCAAATGACAACAATTCCTGTGATGTCATGAGAGGTCAAGGATCATGTGATGTCACTTCCGCTACCCCTGGCATTTTGGTGAAATGACGTCCCTGGGGGCAACTATAGCTAAAAATCAGCATAACAACCCAAAACGGTCTGCCTGTCTATAGCCCCTTTCAGGAGTGTTTGTCTCAGCAAGCCAAAATATTCCTGGCTTATTCAGAGACCTCACGGTCCCGCTGTTTGACTTCTAGCTTGCCACACAAACAGGTAGATAAACTCTTAATACCACTAGGACTGAGTACTACTCCTGTTTTCCTGTTTTGGGAATTATAGGAGCACAACTGGATGTGTTGAGATGTGGAAAGGACCTGTGTAGAGTGAATGGTATGCCATCACCAGTTACATATGCCCAATTGTTCACAGGATCACAACAGATTCATTGATTTGTAACACATATAAAGTGAACTGCTGGTAAAGAGTTTCCTGAAAGTGGTAAGGATTCCAGGCTGGTCAATGAATAGGATGGATGGCAAAACCTATCAAGAAATAGCAATGGATGTGTCTTCAGAAGATCTGGGTTGTAAGAATTAGGGACACAAATTCGGCTATGCATTACCATCCCTCCTACTAGACCCCACTCCATTCTTCCACAGAGAGCACCAGAGGCATGCTCCTCAACTCAGACAACACTACCTGTCCAGATAAAGCATGATGTTTAAGACCAAGTCCAAGCTGCTTATGCACTATACTCTCCCTAAATAAATATGGCACCTATGAAAGTGTGGGTACTATCATGTAAAGCAAATTAATATACATAATATACATACAGACAATCCATAAAGTAATATCATGCATTTAATGGCTTACTGGGTATCTACATACTTTAATTTAACTTGTTGATAGGCTAAATTATAATAATTACCATTAGATGCACAAAATTCTATTATTATTATAATTGTTTTGACTCTCAAATCTAGGTGTGTTTTACATCTATTCCCAAATTCTCATCTTGACTCAGATCTACGTATTCTTTAATTGCATTGTGTAAAAAAAAGAAAATCAAATATAGCTGTCAACAAGGCCCACACTAAGGTCCCCTGTCTGGCCTGTCTACGTCCTAACATCTTGTAGCTCATCGTCTCACTGTGTCATTTGGCCCTCTGGCTCTGGGGCATTTTACTGTAATAAGTGATTTTTGAAATTGTGCATTTTAGTTTACTAAATTATTTTTTAATTTGGACATTTTAGTGTGCTAAACGATTTTAGATTTTTTGCATTTTAGTGTACTAAATGATTTTTGAATTTGTGCATTTTAGTGTACTAAATGATTTTTTAATTTGGACATTTTAGTGTGCTAAACGATTTTAGATTTTTTGCATTTTAGTGTACTAAATGATTTTTGAATTTGGGCATGTTAGTGTGCTAAATGATTCTTGAATGTGGGCATTCTAGTGTGCTAGATTATTTTCGAATTGTGCATTTTAGTGTATTAAATAATCTTTGGACCTCATATCTGCTAGGACGCCTGGTGAATTCTATCCTGCACCATAGTTTTCTGTCCCTCTGCCTCCCCTGCTATCCTCTTAATCCCCCCTTCTTTGGCACCATGGTGCTCTACATCTCTCCTATAGATTCTAATTGCTTCTCCATCACCTATCCTCCCTCTCTTTCAAAATCTGGAAGTAAGATATTTAAGAAGGCGCTCCTGATAGCCAACCCTAGCCTGCCCATTATCAACACCTATGTCAATGCTTTCTCTAGACAGACTATGACTGACATTATCTTTGCTGTTCCTTTGCCTGACTTATGGACTTCCCACATGGTTTCTGTCCTCTCCCCTTTTCCTTCCCCACCGTGGTACCAGATGGGAAGTGCTCTTGGCTCACTTTGTTTCTTCCAGGTGCATCATTAATATCTATCGCAATGGCGCTATCATGGCCCAGGGCTCTCAGCCCAACCTCTGCCTTCTTGACAAACATCTTCTGTCTCTTTTCAACTTCTCCCCCTCTCCTGCCACCCCACCATCTCCCATCCCCTCCTCTCCCCTAGTGGTGCACACCACCCCAGTGCCCCCCCTTGGAAAACATTTAAAGGGGGCAGCCAGCTTCACTTAAGTACCCTCAATTCTCGCTCTGCTGTCAAATACACCTTTGACATCTGTCTCCTCCTTGAAGACCTTGACCTTGACATTCGTGCTCTCACTTAGATGTGGTTGAAGGCCATCTCCATAACTGCTTTTGACACTCTTCTCCCTGAGGGCTACAAGATCCTGTCCAATCCCAGGCTTTCCCAATCTTGTGGCCACTATCATCCCCACTCAATCCTACTCATCCTTTGAATGCCCCATCTATTGGCTGTATGTCTCTCCTACCCTCTCCCTCACTCTCGCCACCATCTACAGGCCCCATGGACCCACCCACCTCTTCTTCTTGGAATGGTCAGACCTCTCCTCCTCTCTCCTTGCCTCCTCCCCCAAACCTTTCTTCCATGGTGACTTTAGCATCTTTCTTGAGTCTCCGGATTTGGCCACTGTACTCTTTCGTGACCTCTGTGACTCTCTTTCCCTCACTATTCTTACCTCTGGTACAACCCACTCTGCCACAAACACCTTCAATGCTCTCATCTCAACAGATATCCCTCTCTCCAACCCCACCTTGGGCTCCCCATCCCCTGATGATGCCTCTGGCCACACTGCCAGTCATCCTTCTCTGTTATTTGACCGATGAAGCGTGTGTCAGTTGCTGCACTTAGCCCTACCTTCATCCCTCCTCCCGCCCCTGCCTTTGAATCTCCTTCTGACTCTGATCTGGCTAACCTCCATCTCTCTATCTCAAACACCTTGGACATCCTTGCCCCTGTCATGAGGATCAGCATGACGCCTGCCTCCAAATGCAACTCTTGGTATGACTCCGACTTGGCAGCTTTGAAACACAAGTACAAAGCTGCTGAGCAGAAGCGGCAGGCCTCAGGTATATCCTCTGGCAAACTGTCCTGCCGACTGATCAAAAGGCAATATTTCCTCGTCATCTGCTCCAAGAAGAGGGCACATGTCCAAGCCTGTATTACTGGTGCCCCCAATAACCTGACTGAACTCTTTAAAATCTGCAAGGAACTTGCCAATCCTACTGCTGTATCCTCCTCTTCTCCTCCCTCCCAGACCGTCTGCACTACACTGGCCTCCCACTTCTCCTCCAAAACTCAGGATATCCTGTTCTCAATGTCATCTACTGCCCTCCTCACCCCTTTCTCTTGCCTACCCTTGGCCGCCCTTTTCCACACCACATTCTCCTCCTTCTCTCCCATTGCACCAGAAAAGGTCTCTAGAGTAGTCCACTCTATGAAAGTCTCCCCCAATCAAGTGCTCCCCTATTCTTCCAGGACCATCAAGGACAACATCTCCTTGGATGACCTCTGTAATCATTCCTTTCCCACTGGCTCCTTCCCACAACCTCTCAAGCACTCTCTTGTGCACCCTCTCGTATAAAATCGGTCTGCTGACCCTTCTTGTCTGACTAACTGTCACCCTATCTTGATCACCCTGTTCTTGGGCAAATTCATGGAGAAGCTATTCATCTCTCAACTGACCCCCCCACACTGAAGCAGCAAGCTGCCTCCATGACCACCAGTCTGGTTTCAGAGAATCCAGCAGCATAGAAACTGCTCTCCTAAACACCCATGAAGACATGCTCTCAAACATGGACTCTAACTCTCCCTCTGTTCTCATCCTCCTCGATTTCTCTTCTGCCTTTGACACAGCCAACCACTCCATCCTCATAAATGCTCTAGGCATCATGAACCGGGCAATGGTTTGGTTGACCTCCTTCCTTTCAAACTGACCCTCCCAAGTGCAAACGGGCCCGCTTCTCTCCTCCACCTCACTCTCTAACTGTGGCGTCCCTCGGGGCTCTATCCTATCGCCATGGCTCCTCAACATCTACCTAGCCCCTCTGGCCCACTTGATCTCCACCTTCTCTCCCCATTTCCAGTGTTATGCTGATGACACACAGCTCTCCTTTAAGCATCCATCCACTACCTCCTCTCCTTCCTGGCTGCCAGACTGCTATTCAAGCGTGGTGCTCTGCCAATGATCTCTGCCTCAATGCCAGTAAGACAGAGATCCTTCGTATTGGGATGCTTGATCCCTATTTCCCCACACTCCCTGGCCACACTCCTTGGGCTCCCTCCCCACACCCTCTTGCGAGGCAAAAAACCTTGGGTTCATCTTTGATTCCTCTCTCTCTTTCTCTATATAGATCAGACTTTGCCAAGAAGTCCAGTTTTCAGATCCACCTCCTCAGAGGCATTCTCCCTTTCCTCACCTTCCCCCAGAAGCTCAAAGTCTCCAGAACATTGGTTCTCTCTAGGCTAGACTACTGTAAGAGCCTCCTTCTCATTCTGTCCCTTTTCTCCCTTCGCCTCCTTCAACCAATCCAGAATAGGGCTGTAAGACTTATCCTTGGCCTCAAGCCCATCAACCGAATCTCTATAGCCCTAAAACCTCTCCACTGGCTACCAGTGACCACAAGGATCAAATTCAAGACCTTTTGCATCATCCACAAGGCTGTCTGGGGGCTGGACCTCTCTACATCCAGCTTTCTCTCCCTAAATACCTCCCTGCTAGAGTTCTTCCACTCTCTGCAGGCCAGACATTTCTCCAAGCAGAGTGAGAGGTAGATCCCTTTCCTTTGCAGGTTCCTCCCTCTGGAACAGCCTCCCTGTCCCCATCAGACTTCAGCCAGATCTTCTTAAGTTCCAGAAACATCTCAAGACTTTCCTTTTCTACACTTCCTTCCCTCTTACCCTCCCGTGCTAACATCCTTCTGCCACTGCGACTGGTGTCTGGTCCCTTCTGAGTTATACAGGGGCCAGACCACCCCTGACCAGTCTCCCCAAGCATCCCCTACCAGCACTTGCCCTCAGGCACCCTTGCCTGGACTAGCCCGAATCTGGTCTCCTGACCATCTCACTTATCTGCCCTTCCCCTTTTACCCTGGCACTTGCCCTCGTTGGCCCCCTCAGCACTTGCTCACCCCCTTAGGGCCCCCCACTGCTGCCCTTCACCCCCTTTCCCGTTCTGCCCCCTACTCCATCCTCCCCTGCACTAATTACATTTGTCTTCGCACTTGCACGGTAGGATTGTCACATGCCCAATATAACGTCATTGTTGTTTGCTTTTTCCTATGCTCTCCATCTTTTGTCTTGTAGCACCTGGAAACACTTGTGTATAGGCACCATACAAATACCCAATAAATAAATAAATAAATACAAATATTATTATTATTATTATTATTATTATTATTATTATTATTATTATTATTAATAATATTGTATGTACTGAGCGGGGACCTAGCTTCGAGAAGTAACAGAGCACTTTATAGGGGTATACAACAGTTGAGACGCATAACAGAGTGCTTTTCAGAGGTAACAACAGAACAGATATACAGTGAGGGTGGGATACATAGGGGCACAGAGGATGGGGTACAGCTGTACTGGGTGGCAGGGTAGAGAGGGGTGAGCAGCATCTTGCGAGTCAAGTGGCGCAATCTGATGGCCCATGTGTTGAAGCAGAGAGATTCTTTGAAGAGGTGGGTCTTGAGTTCTTTTCTGAATTGTAGGAGCATGGGTGCAAGTCTGATGCTGATGGGTAGGAGGTTCCATAGTCTCGCAGCATAGACAGAGAAGCCTTGTTTTCTGGTCCTTTCCTTTTTGAAGCAGTGGATTTCAAGTCTCTGCAAGGTAGCTGGGTGACTTGAGGACAATTGCCTTATAGATGATGCAACAAGACTTAAAGGTGATTTGTGCGTGCAGTGAGAGCCAGTGAAGGTCGATGAGGGCCGGGGCGATGTTCATATCTACATAGACCCTTGATGAGGTGTGTGGCCATGTGTACGATTAATTTCTATTGCCATTCTTATTGGACAGTTGATGCACCTGTAGCGATGCCTTCCTCCCTTCCTGTTGGCTGTTCTGCAATTTGGAAAGACACTTTGCGAAATGACAGGTCAGGGAATCACTCACAGGGGAGCATGTTGACAGTTGAGCCACACAGGAATTTTCTGACAGACTGGAGCTGGAGTAGGGGACTGTCTGGAGGCAGGAGGCAGCAGAATTTCTGGCAAGAGAAACCATTCAACGGTCCCAAGATTAGGAAAGGTGACTGCCTCCCCTCAGCTAGTGGAGATGGTTCTACTACATACAAATGCAAATAATATTTATATCTGGAATTACTTGGTTGACTGATAACCAGAAGAACCTTTCAATAATGGAAATTCTTCAGAGTTAGCCTAGGTATGGCCCTTGGGGAGCTTGGAGACCTATGGTTAGTGAGTCGTGTCATAAAGATGGGTAGAATCAACACAAGCCAGACACAGAGTGTACATGATCAAAAACAGGTTTGTTTAGGTCAGTTGCAAAGTTGGCCCAAAAAAGTAAATCGCAACATGAAACTACCAAATCCACAGGACGTCTACTTCTCTAGTTTTACAGCTGATTCTTTAGTTTGCAAAACGTATCCAGTATGGGTTGATCAGTGCACAGTTGCTCACAGTCCTGCGGTTTGAGTGTCCATGTATTTCTTTCTAGTCTCTTCACTTCGCTGGTTCTGGGCATCTACTTTTCACCCTTGATATAGCAGGAGACTTTTTCCACTGGTCTCTCGGGCCTATGTGCACCTGCATGCTAGACCTGGTCAACAGTAGAGGCTGGTGTAAGATAATAGTTGGAAAACACCCAGAGATCCCAGCAAGCAACTGGCAATCCTACTTATTCTATGTAATTAGTGTCAAAATTCTCACCTGCTACGTGTCTTAGAGTCCTTGCCCTGTTCTTACAATACTTGTCCTCTCCTTTCTTCTTGATTAGTCACAACAATAGTGTGTCTAAGAATCCCACCTCTGCTTTCTGTCTCTACTCTTGCTACTCCTCAATTATCTGCCCAGATCTCTCCAGATGAGCCACTGGACATCCCTGCATGTTCCCCTTTGATTCCCTTTGCGTCAGGTTTCTCATGACTTCTCCATCAACCTCTTTTTCTCTTACTCTCTTTCCACCATGCTACCTAATGTTAGTCATGACTCCAGTCATCCAGTGTGTGGAGGAGTAGCAAGCACCCAATCTTCCCTCCAAAGGTTTTGGAAGTTGATGATAGCAAGACCCCTCTCTGCAAGCAACAGGGGGAAGATGGAAGGGTACTTGTTTGCAAAGGTATGGGGGTGGGGAAAACTTGAAAGAGGGATAGGGTCTTTTTAATATGGAATGTCTAGGGGGATTCTGCGGAAATGTATGCTGCTGATCTAGACGAGAACCTTCTCTCATTGCAGCAATTGTTTGTCCTGCAAAAAGAACTAACAGACGTTGCACAAACCCTGTAATTTCCTGATCGTACAATGTTCCAAAACCTGCATTCACTCATTTCTTAGGGAATTTTCTGTAGAATGAATACATGCATTCTTGGTTGGAGTGACCTCCTAGGGTATCTAGTCTTTTCATTGAATGCCAAAGCATCGAATGCCTTACCATAGAAAAAAAAGCATCGAAAAAAAGCATTGAATGCATTTTTATTCAATGGTAAAGGGTTTATTTTAATTATAATGGGTTTTTGAGGTTAAAAAAGGGGGGCTGGGGAGGGTGAACTCCGCCATTAAATATTTTATTTTTTAAATGCATTTGATGCTTTTTTTCTATGCTTTTTTTTCTATGGTAAGGCATTTGATGCTTTGGCATTCAATGCAATGACTATAAACCCCTCCTAGCATTTACTCATGCATTCTGTTTTGGGTTTACATTCATTTATGCATTCAACAATAGCATATGTATCTTTGGGTGCTGGTGGAGTGGGCCTCTCCTTAGTGGGCACCAGGACTCTAAATGATTCATGGTCAGTCACAGCTGGAGAATATTTTCAGTGGAGGAGCCGAAATATACCCGTAAATTAGCACAAGCAGACAATCTTAGGGAGGGAGTCCATAATAAACTAGGGAGTTCTGGGTGGGGTGTTTTGCCTCTGAGGAGAAAATAAGTAAATTAATGTGTTAAAATTATGCATTTTACAGAACACTTTTATAAACAAATAGGGTAAAAAGCCATACAATTTGCAGTTGGTTCTCTGAGGTAACACATGAAACAATCCAGTAAATGCCATGTAGTCCACAGTACAAGAGACCATTTTACAACATTTTATTGAAGCTGTGGCCGCAATTTTTCTATGTTATTATTGGTCGCAGCACATCACTTTGCATTGGTTGATTGATTGATTGTTTATTTATTTTGCGCTTATACAGGAAGTGTTTCAAAGCGCAACCATGCAAGGTAGGGGAAGGCAAGGTAGAACAAGACAACGAGCTTACTAGGCGTGGTACATTCCAGTTGTGTAGGCTAAAGGGAAGTGCATGGGGGGAGGGTAATGGGAACAAGTGCTCCCAGTCCACCAGAACATGGGTTAAGTGCTGGGCGGTAGACCCACAGTGGCTGTAACCGAAAGTGCAGGAGTGCAGAAGTGCTGTGGTAGAGCAGGGCCCGGAGGCAACTGCAGGAAGACTGGCGTGAAAGCTAGGGACCTGTGAGACTCTGATGGTGCACCAAGCAGTCAGTCGCAATACTGAGCAGGGAGTGTAGAGAGAGCAAGAAGTCGGAAAGGAAGTGGTTAGCAGGAGAGGGGGAGAGAGAAGGAGGAGGCGAAGAGGAATGTCTTGAGGAGGTTCCAGAACTTTGGGTACTGTAGTTCAAGACGGAGAGAGGCAGGGAGGCTGTTCCAGAGGGAGAAACCTGCTGAGGATAAGGATCTCCCCCCATATCTCTGCTTAAAGAAGCGGCTCGCTCGCAGAGCATTGGAGGTACATGAGCGGAGAGCTGCGGAAGGAGAGTATTTAGGAAGAGAACGCTGCAGATATGATGGCCTTATGGACAATGCAAGGAGTCTTGAACTTGTTTCTTCCAGCCACAGGGACCCAGTGGAGGGATTTCAGTGCCGGAGGGATGCAATCTCTGGGCTTGAGGAAGGATAAGTCTTGTGGTTCTGTTCTGGATGAGTTGAAGAGGACAAAGAGTAGAGGCACGGAGGTTGAGAAAGAGGCTGTTGCAGTAGTCCAGCCTAGAGATAGAGAGGACCCAGTGCTCTGGAGATGGTTAGCCTCTGGGGGAAAGTGAGATAGGGTAGACCACCTCTGAGAAGGTGCAGTTTGAAGTGGGACTTTTTAGAGATGTCCAAGATGTGAGAAGGAGAGAGTGGAGTCGAAGATGACCCCCAGATTTTTTTGCCTCATTTGTGGGTGCAGACGCAGGGCCAAGGAAGGCCGGCCACAGGGGAAGAGGGAAGGTGGGAGCAGGGGCCCTGACAAGAACGATCTCTGTCTTACTGGCATTGAGGCAGACGTCATGTGCAGCACACCATGACTGGATTGCAGACAAACAGTCAGGGATAAGCAAGGAGGAAGAAGAGGCTGAGTGTAGCCTGAAAGAGAGCTGTGTGTTATCCGCATAACACTGAAAGTTGGAAGTGAAAGTGGCTATCCTATGGGCTAGGATGGCCATGTAGACATTGAAGAACCAGGGGGAAATGTTAGATTCCTGGGGTACACCACAAGTAGAGAAGGTGATAGAGGAGAGAAAGAGCCCCAGTTCCACCTGGGATGGGTGGTTCGAGAAGTTAGCCACACCAGGGCCTGATCAGTGCTGGCCAGGGTATCATGGAGACATGCAATGAGGGTGTTGTGGTTTACTGTGTCGAAGGCAGAGGAGAGGTTGAGTAGAATGAGGATAGAGTGGGAGTTGGAGTCAAGGTTTGAGAGCAGGTTCTCACAGGTGTTGAGGAGAGCAGTTTTCATGCATCTGGATGCTCTAAATCCAGACTGGTGCTTGTGGAAGTAGCCGACCAATTCGGTGTGGAGGTTGTGCTAAGATATCGCCAACTTCTCTAGAAGTTTGCCCTGGAAGGGAGTGATGGAGATGGGGCGATAGTTTGCCGGGATGGAGGGGTCAACAGAAGGTGGAGGGTGCACAAGTGAGTGCTTGAGGGAAGTGGGGAGGACTCCAGTGGCAAAGGACAGGTTGCAGAGGTCGGCAAAGGCTGGAGAAAGAGAGTCAATGTTGTCCTTGATGGTTTTGGATGGACATGGGGCAACCTGTTTGGAAGAGGTTTTCAAAAACCAGACTAGTCTGGTGACCTCTTCAGGTGTGACAGGGGAAAGAGAAGAGAGAAGAGGGGGACGGGTGGTGGGTGCCAAGGGAGGCAAATGAGGTGTGAGTGGCTGGGGTGGTGAAGAGGAGACAGAGGATAGGTTTCCTGTGTTTTTGCATTGAAATGTGCCGCCAGGGCCAAGCAGAGGGCCTGTGTGGGTGCAATGGTGGCGGATGCTGCGGTCATATTGGCTAGTTCCTGGCAGACTTTGAAAAGTTTGGCCGTGTTGTTAGATGCCGCAGAGTTGCGGGCTTGCATAAAGACTCTTGTTTTGGATGCAGAGTCTATATTGCCTTTGAGTGAGGCGGCAGTCCACTTTGTCAGAGGGTGTGCCTGAAGAATCCCATTTCCGTTTGTCTGCCCTGCACTTGGGTTTATGGGAAGCCAGCTCCAAGTTGCACCATTAATTGCACTTTTTGGAAGGCTTCAGTCTGACCCTCATGACAGGGGCAAGAGCATCAAGAGTTTTAAAAATGGAGAGGGTGAAGGTGGAGAGGGCTGTGTCACGGTGGGAGTCAGCATAGGGAGTGGGAGCTGGGGAGTAAGTAGAGGCAAAGGCAGCCACTGACACTCTTTTTGTGGGTCGGATGACTTTGTAAGAGGGAGGTATTGCTGGCTAGCCAATGCGAGAGGTGATGAGAGGCTCACGTGACAGGAGAGGAGAGAGTGGTCAGTCCAGGATTGAACTGTGGCGGAGGGGATAGATAGAGGGATATCTGTTGAAATGAGAGCATCCAGGGTGTGGCCAGCAGTATGAGTTGGGCCAGAGGGTAGGATGGAGGAGAGAGAGTTGCAAAGATTGTGGAAGGGTCCATAGGAATCAGGGGAGTCTAGGTGGATGTTGAGATCTCCCAGTAGGAGGGGTTGAGAGGAGGTGGAGAGTAGAGAAGAGACCAGGTCAGACCACTCTGAGAGGAAGGCGAACTGCTGTCCTGGTGGCCAATAGAAGGTGGCCAGAAGGAGAGAGGAGCTAGGAGAGAGATAAATCTATCTATGTCACTAATGGTCATTGGAAATACCTTGTATGAGGCTGCAACCACAACTTGACTTTGCTGGTCATCAAAGTCATTAACATTCCGTAAATCACGTTCATGAAGCTGTTGCTAGAATCATACTATGACAGTAATGGTTGCTCCTTACATGAAGCTTCGGCCACACTCTATATTTGCCAGTAATGGCCATTGAAAGTAATTTCCATCACTGACATAGGTAGACTGTGGCCACAGCTTCATACAAGTGAGTTGTAGTGACCATTACTGTCAATGATAGATTGTGGCCACAGCTTCATACAAGTAATTAACAGTGATCATTAATGGCATAAGGAGGATTTGACTGCAGCTTCATACATGTGATTTACATTGACCATGAAAGGCATAAACTGATTGTAGCTGCGGCTTCATGATAGTGATTTATACACTATAAATCATTTCCATGAGCGTCATATAAAGATTGTGGCAAAGATTGATTCTGGCCACAGCTTCATGGAAGTGATTTACATTGACCATTATTGCCAGAGATTGATTGTGGCTGCAGCTTCATGAAAGTCATTTAGAGTCTGTAAATCACTTGCATGAGACCGTGGGCACAATTTTTCTGATCCAATAATGGCCACTGTAAATGAAGGTCTTCTACCCGTGCCAGTAGTCATTGATTTATATTATTTTCATTACGCTGTGGCTGCAGCCCACAATCAACACTGTAAGCCAATAATGGTCACTATGTGAGTGAGTTTATTTAATACTTTTGGCGTCAAGAGCCTTTGTGATAGAAAACAATATAACAAACACCAGATAAGAGTACAAGATAAAACGAATACAACATCTGCATGGCCTAATTACAGATTCCAATACGCAAGAATGAAATGCAATATCATCATAATCTTACTTAAAAAGTTAAAATATACAGGTATACAATAAAAGCACACGTTATAAAATGGCAAGCTTGCAGTTATATTATGGTTCTGCTCCTCACAGATCAATAGGCTTTTCTTATCCTATATTTTCGATTCAAATCTTCCAGGCTGCATTCAGAAAACTGCCCATGGTTCTTGTCAAATGCATATTCCAGTCACCAGGAAGGTAAAACAGGGCATTTGGGTCATTTAGGTCTGAATACAAGACCTTTTTGACTAATGTGCTGTCTAGACGCAATACCTTTGGTTTCATGTGTCCAGGACATACTAACAAAACATGTTGTAGGTCTTCATCACCCCTTGACAAGTGGGACATCTTTTATCAACAGACAATGCTTATCTCTTTGGATTACTTGCCAGTGGAAGTTTGTCACACCTGGCCAGGGAAAAAGGGAAAACAAATGCCTTTGTTGTGGCCTGGTCAGGGTTGGCAAGTAGGGCTCTTGGAAAAGCACTGCCCTACAAACATCACACCAATGAAGATCTGCAATGATTCCGAGTACCGTCTCTAAGGCTCTTATAGTGCTTGCCTCTGTTTATTCTTTGGAGTGGTCAAACTTACTGAGTGATATGCTTCTCCTGAGCAAACAGGCTCTAGCAGACGTTCTGCATCCAGACTTTGCAGTTCCAGTTTTAGTTTCGTTGTACACCTTGATGGGAGAGGCATAGTAAAGTTCTCCTTCCATGCTTATTATTTTTCAAGATTGACCTTTTCCCGGCATGTTTGCCCAGACTGCCACGCATCCTACTAATTGTAAACCACCTTCATGAAGTTGGGCGCACAAAAAGAGTCAGTATTCCTGCTTCCCCTACCATTCAAATACAAATGTATGCTTTGGACTCACCCGTATACCCTGATTCACATGTACACAAACACACGCCTACACACACTTCTAAGAGACATGTACAGACACACTCAAAACTCTTAGGTATTCACACACATGCACACCCACACTGCATGCATTACATTCAAAGACACAAGCACACAGTACAAAACTAAAAAGACTTTTTAAATAAGAATCCTTTACTTATGTCTTCATTTCTAACTACAGTGGTATCTTTGAGCAAGGATGGATGAGGTGGAAATTAATTTAGGCAATGGTGCTGCACACGGGAAGGACTTGAACATGTGAGGCCCGTTCATCTCCTCTGTATGTGGTTGCTAAGCAACCTAGTGACCAGCGCACACACCGCGCTGCACACTCTGGTGTATGCACGCATGTTTTTTCTTTTCTTTTCCGAGTGCAACCCTGTGCTAGCCAGAGGGATTGCGCCAGGCGCGGAGGAGGTGGCTGGGGCGTCAACAGCTCCGCCTGCTAAACCCCTCAGACAGACCTGGCTCTATCACTTCACGCATCTGATCAGTCTAAAAATAGTTCAACATGCACTTTTGTTATGCCCTAATAGAGATCATTGTAACTCTTAGAGAAGCAGCGTCAGAATTTGCCATTACTTAAGGAAATGCTATTAACTCAAACAGCACATAGTGCATGATGTGTTGCAAAAGCGACTTATCTCTGGCAGCAGCGCCACCTAGAATTGCACATGCCAGTGTTGCTATGATAGCGTTCCTCTGCAAGCTCTGCGTGCTGTTCTGTTCTGAGGTGGCAAGTCCTTTGCTGGTGAGGTGCCAGTTTGTCGTAAATGCCCGTTTTGAATCTGGAAGAGGACGAGAGATGACAGATGTACAGAATGATGCAGTGTGAGTCATTTATGACATTCCTAAGAGAGCTCACATCTCAAGTGCGAGGAAAGAGCTACACTGGCTTCCTGTGGTGGCTAGGGTACAGTTTAAGGCCGTTAGCCTGGCTCATAAATGCATACATGGTAATGCGCCCAAATATTTGAAGAAGCATATAACCATTTATAAACCATCAAGATCACTTCGTTCAAGCACCAGTGGTCAGTTTACTAGCCCTAGAATAAAAAAGCAGAGGCCTGGGAAGATCTTTTCCTGTATTAGTAGCTCAAATTTGGAATGCCCTTCTTATGCCGTGGAGACAAGAAACCGACTGGATGTGTTTTAGGAAAATGCTGAAAACCCACCTATTTTGCTAATCCTTCAGGTTTTTCCGGATCCTTTTTTGTTGTCCTGTTTTCCAAGTCTTGTGTTAATATAGCGCCCTGATGCCCCAGGGCTTTGGCAGTCTATAAATAAATAAATACAAATAAAAGTATCCCCTCACCTACAGCCCAACCTCTGCTCCTCTTCCCCACCTCCTGTAACTGTTTCACTTGGCCGCAACAAGTCTTACATCACTGAAACCTTCGACTCTTATCACCCTCCACTTTCACTTCTTGCTATGAGAGAAACCTGGCTCTCCCCTCATGACTTGTGCTACACTAGCAGTTCTAATTACCAACTCTTCTACCTTTTCCTTCCATCTCAGACCTTGTAATGGTGTACATAAGACCAGTGACGCACAAATTCACGCCCCCGGCAGTCCCCAAACAAGAAAGGACATATAGAATGAGGAAGCTGGAATAGTTTGTTGCAGTCGCCATGATTATTTAACAAAATAAAACACAAGTCATTTTTGCCACACTGTGGGGAATTAATGTTACACTATAGGGAAGGTTAGGCTGATGAATACACAGAGAGGGAACGCAGTAAATAGCAGCAGGCATAGCTAGGTAGGGTACATACAAGAATAATGAACATGATAAGAGGGCTGCCATTTTGAGTAAGCAAGGCCCTGCAGGAGGATGCGATACAGAGCTAAAACTGCACATTTTGACCTTTGCAGGGTTTCAGTCTAGATATGGAACAATTAGTTTGTTTCTATTGATGGCAGATTTAAACACACAAAGCTTTGATCACCATATGCATGTAGTAACATTGGCAAGGATATTGTAGCACATTGAACATACAGCGCTCCCCCGAGTAGAAGATGTTTCGTTTGTTCATGAAGAACACAGTAGCAAGATGAATAAATGAAAGAAGTAGGCCTTGTATATTGGCCGAGCACCACAATAAAGTAACAATTTGGATTCAATTATATCATCCACCCGCAAGCAACAATGTGTGCCACAAGGGAGGACATGATGAAATGTCCAAGGTTAGCAAATGGTTGGGCCTGGCGTGAGAAAGAGAGGTGGGAGTACATTTCTTATTTCAGCCCGTGGCAATGTTTCGATATTGCCCTGCACATTGAAATATAACTGGGTTGTTACAAATGCAACATCCAAGGCTTTATGAGTAACCACTGACCAATGGCACACCATTTTTGTAATAGTGTCAGTGCATTATGGTGCCAGTCAATCAAAGATTGCTGTGATGATGTTTATGAAGCAACGTCTTATTTAGAAGGAAGAACCATGGGCGGATCCAAAATTAGGGACCGACCAATGAGCAGTTATAATATATAGAATGATATGGGAATTTGCTTTCTAATATCCAATCAGTAGGTTGTAGTAGTGTTTATTTAGAAATATGACAATGTATTGTGTTTGGTTTAGATGATGTCGCTGAAGTTTATTGAGAACGTCTTGCACCTTCTTCCAGACAATTTATTTTGTGAATAAAGTAACTAAAACTGGTTCTTTTTGCACTTTGGTCCGTTCCATTATTTTTGGATGAGTGAGTGTTTGGGACTGTGAATTCAACTTGTTGGTAAGTTCTGTGGTGTGGTCTTCCTTATCAATAAGGCCCCCCAAACTGCCCATCTACCCTCCCTATGACATCAACTGTTTCTATTTTGAATATTCAACTGGTCCCACTTTTCTGTACCTATCAACTCCTTCTTCCATAATATGACCCTTCTCCTTGAGTCTCGTAATACTGACATCCCCATTGTCATGCTGGTGGACTTTAACCATCCCAAGTCTTCTGTAGCTACCTATATTGAACTAAAATCCCTCCTATTTGACCACTGCCTCCATGACCAACCTACCCACTCTGGTGGGAACTCTTTTGACATATTTCTCTCTAATTTACACTCCTCCGCCATTCTCTCCATTGACTCCTCTCCCTCTAATGACTCCATTGTTCACTTAACATCTAGGTCCCTCCACCTTCTACTCCTCTTTCCCTCTGCAATGACTAAGAGGAAATTCATACACACCTCTCTTTCCCTTTTCCTTGATGACGTGAGGACCTCTCTCCTATTTCTTTCCCCTATTCATGCCTCTTCCATTGACTGTGCTTTCTCTGACTTTCACTAGGCACTTACGACTCCATATCCAGCTTGTCCATTCACACCTTCCCGTTCCCCGCCTTGGATAACCACTGAAATGCAGACTCTCAAAACAAACATACACTGTGACCTACGATGCTAGCACAAATTATGAACACCTTCCCTTCTCCTCGACCACAAAAATTCCTTGCTGCCCTAACATCTGCACGGGACTCTGCCAAATCCTCCTAAATTACAAACCAAATCTCCTCCCTTCCCAATCTCTCACGCAAACTTTCCTCTACCCTCAAATCTTTGCTCACACCCCCAAGCCAAAATCCATTGCTTCCTCCCTTTCTGCTAATTACTTTGCTCACTACTTTTCCTCTAAAATCTCAGAAATGTGTGCCACTTTCACAGCCCTCCTCAGTCTCACTCCCCAACCCTCATCTGTCCACCACCTCTCCCCCTTATCTCTTCTATGCCCGACTATTTCTCCCCAACCTATCCTATGGAATTGGCACACAACCTTTGGAGTGCCAATCCATCTTGCACTCCTATTGACCCTTTTACAACCCAATTAGTCAAGGACTAAATCTCAATCACTTGCCTCTCTTTCCGCTAGACTCTTCCCTGCCTCTTTCAAATCTGCCACTGTCTTACCGCTATTTAAGAAACCCTCTGCTGCCCAAAAGTCCCAGAAAACTATCTCCTAGTTTCTCTCTGTCGCTATTATTCAAAAGTCCTTCAGTGGGTGGTCTTCGACCGGAACACTAAGTACCTTGAGGATAATAGCCTTAGAGATCTGATTTAATCTGGCTTCCATTGGAAGCACTCCACGAGACTTGCAGTAATTTATTTTATTTATTTATTTATTCGGCATTTCCAGAGCGCTCTGAACCCGGGGGGAAACTGTGCGCTAATTACATTTACAGAGATGATATCTCAACAGAAGGTAAGGGAATTCAACATTTGTCATGTAATTTCAACATTTGTCTGGTGGCTGGTTACAAGAGGGCGCGCCCAGAACCATATTGCTATAATAAGCATAGAGGAAAAAGAGCTTCAGTAATAGATCATGGTTGAATCCCAGAGATGTATGGGTCTTGCGTGAATAGCCATGTTTTGAGGTTTTTGCGGAATGACCAGAGGGATGACACCATGCATGTCTCCAACTTTCTCTCTAATGCTCACCACTCCAAACTCTCTTCTATACTTATCCTTTTGGACATTTTGACACTGTTGACCACTCATTCTTGCTCGCTCTCCAGGAACTTGGAATTCACAGATTTTCTCTTGGCTGGATCACCTTGTACCTATAATTCCCGTCCTTTAAAATTACTGAGAACTCTCAAAACTCTGTCCCTGCCCCTCTCCTTGTAGGTGTCCCTGAAGGATCAGTCCTTGGACCTCTGCTCTTCACCCTCTATACCTCTGCTCTAGGAAGACTCATCTCATCCTTTGGCTTTCACTATCACCTTGTTACTGATCACACTCAAATATTTGTCTCCTTTACCTCTTGCACCCCGAAACAGATTATGAACGGTCTCACTGCAATTTGTCACTGGATGGCTGCCTCATGCTGAACTCTTAAAAATAGAAGTCATCTTCTTCCAGCTTCCAATTCCATCCCTCCCCTCTCCTATCTCCTTCCCACCTGACCTTCTTGCTCCTTCTCCCAAGGCACGTAATCTTAGAGTCCTCTTTGATAACAAGCTACAACTACAAGAAGTCATCAATACCTCTGCATCTACAGCTCGTATTAAGCTCCTCTAACCTGCTCCTTGGCCTTCCTCTCTACTTCTTCATCCCTCTAGACCTCCATTTTGCTACCTGCACTCTTATGAACCCACCCAGATGCTCTCCCATTTCTACCCACTGACAACACGCTGGTTGGCACCCCATGCATAACTGCTCTCTTTTCAAGTTCCTTCACCTAGGCTACAAAGCTATCAATGGTCCTGCTCCTCAGTACCTGTCTGATTGTATCACAGTTTGCTCACCATCTCATTCCCTCTGTTCCTCCTCTGTACTCACCCTCACCATACCATACCCTCTGTGTGCCTCCTTCTGCTTCCGCTCTTTCTCCCTACTCACCCCACAGCCCTGAAACCTACTTCCCATAACAATTAAATCCAGTCCAACTGTTTCTGTTCAAAGCGTGGCTTAAACTTCACTTACTATGTAAAGAGTGTGCTCCCTCTTCCCTCTCCACCATGATCACTACTTCACCCCACCACTGCCTCCAGTGATGATTAATAATGTCATTTTGTAGATTCACTTAGTACTCCACTTTAGATTGAAGCACTTGCTCCTAAGTCAACTGTTTTCTTATATACATTTGTTTCTGTTTGTTTTGTTTCCTCCTGGGTATATGTTCTAATATTTTAACACCATCATAAACTAGTTTGCTATTTGTTCTCATCTTTATTCTATTGTACATGCACCCTCCATGGGAATTCTTCTGCCTCTGTAAATGTGTTACTGTAAGTCATTTCTGTGTGAAACTGACATCCCCGTTCTTCAAATAAGTTCAAATGTAAGTACAAGTACACGCTAAAATCCAGGACGTGCAGAGTATCCATTGTGAAGTGCAGAGAAGACAGTTTCAGGCAGGAAACTAAGAATGTTGGTGTAATGCTGAGCAACTTGTACAGTGTGCCCTGTGGCATCCCTGGAGTGTATAGGTTCTGGAACTACTCACTGGAGATGACGCTCCCTTTGTGATTCCTAGCTGAGGAGGTGTCTAACATGGAGCATCGTGTACATGACACACAAAGCCCTTAAGGCGTGAGGCACTGCAAAGTGCAGTTTCAGGCAGGAAACTCAGAATGTTGGTGTAACACTGAGTAGCTTGTACATTGTGATGCGTGGCAGCCCAGGGGTGTACGGCTCTAGAACTACTGGCTGCAGAGGATGCTTCTATTAAGATTCCTAGCTAAGAAGGAGCCTAATATGGAGCATTGTGTACAGGTCACACAAAAACTCTACCAAGGTACGAAGTGCCGCAAAGTGTAGAAAAGTGCAGTTTCAGACAGGAAACTGCAAATGTTGGTGTAACGCTAAGCAGCTTGTACATTGTTCTACATGGAGGCCCAGAAGTGTGCAGGCTCTGGAACTACTGGCTGCAGAGAACACTCCCTTTAAGATTCCTAGCTCAGGAGGAAACCAACGTGGAGCAGCATCTTGTGCAGGATGCGCAAAAACCCCACCAAGGCGGGAAGTACCTTGAAGGGTGGAGAACTGAAGTTTCAGGAAGTTAGAGCTAAGTGCAGTGGTGCTCCATCTCTACAAAGACTTGTGCTCTAAAGGGCAAGAAACGTATTATCCACTATCTCTGCACCATCACTTGTGCTGTTTCAGAGTTCGGTATTGTGATTGACTTGGCCTGGCTCATGGAAGTGAATGATGGTGGATACAATCGCCATAGCAAGGGAGAGGGAGAGGGCGGCCAGAGAATCTGGGATTAATGGAGGGTTAACTGACTAATCTGAAAGATGGTTTGTCCACCTACAAAGTATTTGAGCCTGCAGTCACTCCAGAGCCACGAATACATCCAAAAAAATCACAGTGAAAAAACATCCTTTTGCGAACTGTTAAGAGAACAATTTCACGTACAACTCAATAATGAGAAGCCAACTGTAGTCTGTGTCGGTAGCACTCAGAATATTGCCCATTATATTAACAAATTAGGAAGTAAGATTACGGGCTGCTTCCTGGATTAAGGCAAATCTACAAAAATTAGGAGCGCGATTAGCCAATTATTTTGTAACATTGCAGGGTCCGCCAAAACTCCTCCCTCCTTAGCCAATCTCATTCATAACACTTTGCAGTTTATAATCTTGGCAGATTCTTCTGGGCCATTGAGCGCCTCCATGTATATGATCCTAACTACTCAAAGGATGATACAAAATCCATCTCAGGGGAATTGTGACCTGAAGAGACAAGGTGGACTAACAGAGGACAGTAATCTTCATCAAAAGGAGAACGTTTTTGAGCTTTTATCAATTATTGCTTTAAACATAGCGTTGCAATCTATATGTCTATCCTATAACAATATCAGCATAGGTGTTCATTCTCAAGGGACCATATTAAATTTGGGCCCAGTAGCATATCTCGCTTGTGCTACGTACTTGTTGTTCTGGTTGCTTCTCTCCAGACTTCTCTCGACTTGCCTTTGTGATGGTAATACTAGGAGGTGACGCAAAAGACCCCCAAGAACTAACCACTTGGGGTCCCTCTGGAAAACCACCCTGTACCACGGTATGGCTTCCCCTGATTTATGTGGTACAGGCACATTGCAGAACACTGACAGGGGAGCTGAACAGCTGATATATGTAGCTGCTGGACACCACAACAGCTGTTCAAGGCTGGTCGAATCCAGGTGATGAACAATCCAACTGAAGACCAGGCAGCAGGCAGGTGGAAGGCAAAGAAAGTACAGAATGACTAATAAGGAAGGAATGGTGAATAGGCAAAAGAACAAGGCAAGAACAGGCAAGGAAACCCCCCCAGGAGGAAAGGTACCAGGCTGGGAGAATAACAAGAAGAAAACAGAGAACAGGAAAACAATAGAGCAAGGAAAAGACAAGGCAGAGCTGTAATGGGGGCAGCATCTGGGAAAAACAAGGCATCTCCATTCAGAGCGTTACGATGTACCTGAATGAATGGAAGGCTCACTTTTATATGCATCCAGGGTACAATTGCGGGGATGCGCTGCCATGGCAACCGAAAGCCCCTGTCCCGTAGTGCACGCTCGTAGCAGGGGGTGGGGCCCCCACCGCGATGTGCGTGTGTGAACATGGCAATCACCATGGTGTGGGCTCACACTTGCTTCCTGACTCTGGACGTCCCTCTGGGAAAATGCCAGCATGGGTAAATGTGCCACCTTATAGCGGGTAAGTGGCATGTCGTACGAATGCCGTACGAAAATCAGAAAAAAACAGTATGGGTGTGAGAACATGGAAAGCCCTTCATAAATTCCTATTATGATTACCATAGGCTCTATGCTTAGAGTGAGAGACAAGGCAGTAGGGGCAGGCCAACTTGCGACCTTTTAGTCAAAGGAAAACTTTCAGGGTAGGCAGAGTGTGGAAGACGAGTGTGGTTTGCCGTGGTGCTTTCTACACTGTGCAGTCTTTCCTTGCTGGCAGTTGCATTGAAGTTCCTTTGGAGGTGGACCCTTTTCAAATGTAAAAACTCCTCCGGGTGCTTAAGTGGTGCAGAGTGTGGCAAATGAGTGTGGTTTGCCGTGATGCTTTCTACACTGTGCAGTCTTTCCTTGCTTGCAGTTGCATTGAAGTTCCTTTGGAGGTGGACCCTTTTCAAATATAAAAACTCCTCCGGGCGCGATAGCGCGGCACAAAGTGTGGCAGACGAGTGTGGTTTGCCGTGGTTCGTCGAAGCCTATGACCAGACCTGGCTAAGAGGTTTCACAGACTTGCAGATTCGCAGGTATTGACTTTGTTCCATCTCTTAAATCCCCTCAAACTGTTTATTGCCTCGTTCCTTTTGGTGCATGGGATTTTGCATTCCGGGTGAGGAGAGGGGTGATTGAATCTTCCTGCTTCAAGCCTAGCAGCGGTGCGATCTCTCTTGCGGGAGTCTCTCTTTGCTATCATCCACCTGGGGGGTCCTGGCAGTGACAGCGGGCGCCAAAAGCCTTTGAGGCCAAGTCCCCTAAGGGTGAAAACAGCTAGCTTAGCCACCACTGAGTGAGCAGTGACTGTTGGCTTAGTGAAGCCTTTGATCTGTTCTTACAAGCTGTGACTTATAGGATTTAACTGGCTGTTTGGTTTGCTCGTCCATTGGCATACTGTGAACTTTAAGAGAAATGAAGGGACTGTCCCACCCGTATAATCTATGCAGCGGTGCGCTGGGGGACGATTTAAAAGCCCTGTAATTCGATGACGCTGGTGGGTCTAGAACAATCCTAGCAAACTTGGATAAATCAATATTTAAAGCTATCCTGCTGCCAGATACAGGCTGTTTCCTTCGGAGAGCAACTTTATTATGGATAATCAAGTTCCCACAGGCTCGGCAGCGAAGGAATTAACGACACATGGAGCAGGAGTTACCTCCGTTTTACACTCATCCTCTTTTGACGGGCGTTTTATCATCTAATCTGCAGCACACACTTACCACAACTACTTTAAAAAATGCCATCTCTGAATTCTTCACCTCAGGAAGGTCCTGCAGCCTGAATGATGTTACACAAGTTGACATGGACTGATCCCCCTCACTCTGGAAGGGGGGTGCAAACTTCAACATGATCTACAGTGACAATTTGAAGGGGAGTGGAGATGGGGGGTGGCATCTCCATCCCCCACATCTCCCTGGAATCTTCCTTTGAATTAAATGCCATCTCAGCTTTGATGGAGGTCTCAAAAGCAGGCACAGAAAAGCAAGAAGTAAGAGGAGTGAGAGAGACTGAGCAATCGCTGCAGCACAAGGAAACACAGATGGGCAATGCTCCAAACGATGCATCTCCCACGCTCTCCACTTTAAAGTTTGGCTTGTCTTTGTTGGCCTCATTTACTAAAATCTTTGATAATGGAAGTACAACAAAATTCGAGAATCCTCCTTGAAATAACTAAAGACATGGACACAAGTGAAACCACATTGGTAGCATTGAAATCCGCTATCAATTATACTATGGGTGATACCCCAACACAGATTTGCATGGATTCTAAACAGCAATGAGCAGAAACAGTGGAAAGGTGTCAAGGATGAATACGGATCTGGGTTAGTAGATCCTGGGTTCTCATTGTCTGCACCATACGAGGTGCACACTGGGTCTGGATAAACTCATCTGTGAGGTCCCAGTTCTTCCAATGGATGATACAGCCCTCTCTGCCTCGACATTCGAGGAGTTTGAACATTTTGGCACAGATCTCGGAAGAAGCCTATTTTAAAAAAACAAATACAAGTTCCTCGCCAACAAGGCTCAAATCTCGGGAGAAGGAAAATAGAGAAACAACGTATAAGGCAAATGGAAAAACAAAAAAACGGCAGAAAAGACAGGTGATGGTACTGACCGAGGGTCAGGTGGCCATAGAATACCATGTGAAGAAGACGAAACACCAAAGTAGTACAAAATGAGGCAATTCGGATGAAAACCAGTTCATTCGCAAACTCAAGGAAGTGGGGACCTTAAAGAAGGTTGTGAAGAGTGCTCCGAAAGTAGCCACTGCAATTCGGACAATAAACTAATTAGCCACTAGTCCAGAGGTCACAGAAGCAGGGACCACTGGGATAACTGTGGGATACAAACAGACATACCACAGGACCCCTTGAAGATCGCTCCAATTTTTCTTAAAGGCAAATTGGGAGACAAAGTATCAAAAGAGGCATTGGTGCCCCCTGGATCCTTGCCCGAAAAACTCCCGCTATAAATCCTCAGAGACTGAGTGTAAAGAGACATCTCATGAATTTGCCGCTAAAGGAAGCATCCATATCCCCTACTATCAACAGGGTGCCCAATAAGGTCAGCTCTCCAGATGTACTAGTGAGCGCTCTGAGCTCTTTGAAGCAAGGACTTACTCACTGTGCATGCTCATTGGCCCATTCGGATTCTCGTCCTTTTGCTCAGGGTAAAAAGCCACAGGGGCCCTCAAAAAGAACAGTCCCTAAATGTTTTATTCAAAGGGAGGTGGCCACAAAATTAAGAAGAAGACCCTTAAACCGGAGCATGATTTAGTCATTATTCAAGGATGTTCCTGATTTACAGTTCTTTTCCTCAGCTGACATCGGGTACATTCGGTTTCCCCATTCTCCGTCAAGAGATACAGTGGAAATTGGGGTGAAATTGAGATTAGGTGTCAATGCAAGTATGGGAGCTGGGACAGACTTAACAAGAATGGGCTATGAAGTTTCATTGGAGTTACCTACTATCATTAATTCTCGTAGAGTTTTAGCAACTAATGACAATCAGAAGTGATTCAAAAAAATCGGAAGTGTACTCAAATGTATGGGCGTTAGTGCCAGAAATTGTTTCTCAAATTCTACTTCCATTGGGCTTACCTGAGAAGGCCCTCAAACGAATGAGAATGTAAAATAGTTAGGGTGGAATACGAGGGGTTCCAGGTCTTTTGGCAATGATTTAAGGAAGGCATACATTTTCAACCATTTTGATTTAATTGTCTTTCAGGAGACTTGACTTAGAGAGGTTTTGGGATGGATGGCTTCTCAGTTTTCCATCAATTGGCAGCAGGAGAGGGGTCAGGGAGACCCTCTGGAGGCCTCTTGATAGCATGTAGAAATGCTGTTTTCTTCTCATCTAAGATGTTATGTTATGTTATTTTGCATTTATATAGCACCTTATGTACCATTGGTATGGTCTGAAGGCGCTGTTGAATAATAGTATACCAGGCATCTTGATCATGAAAGTTGGGACTGCAAGAAATTGTGGCAAACGGATAATAGTCAACAGCTATTGGAATCCCTTCAGTTCTATCCTCTCTGATTTTCACCATTGACTATCAGACTTACTTGTGCGCTTCTTTGATCATTTTCCCTTCTATGAATTGTTTTTTTTGGGTGACCTTAATTCACAATGTATACGAGTAAGGGCCCCTGGGAAGTCATCATGTTTAACTACCATCAAATAACGGGAAGTTATGGTTTAACTTTATGAAGGATTGGGATCTGTGTATGGTGAATGGGAATATTATGGGGGAGGGATGACAGTTATTCTACCATAGACTAACTATTCCTTTCAAAAACTCTATTCCGCCTGTGTGTTCACTTTTCCATCACTAATGGCCTCCCGACCATGACATTCTGGAAGCTGTTTTTGACCAACAAATAGTGATGGGGATGGATCTATACACACATGAATTGGGAGGAATAGAGTAGTTAGATTTCGTAGGGGTGGGAGGGAACTCATTAACTTGCTCAATCTCACTATTAATCACTTGACTGAAATGGAAATAAATAGTGTGTGATCCCACGAAATTTGTAAAGCTTCTATGGGACCTTAATTCTTCCTGTAAGATGACTCGACTTGAGGAGGTCATTGAGATTTCAACAAAAAAAACAACACAAAGGATAAGCAGGTGTATCTGTGGGAGGCAAGAATCCCAAAAAATAACTATAGGAATTGGTCGAGGTCCCATGAGTTTCATCGACTGCAAATAGACAGGGAATCGTTGCCAAAAGTTATTTGTCTAAAAGATTCACGCAATTTCAGGTCCATAATCAATTCAATGGATAAGTCCCACAACACGATACAAGAGTAATACAGGAAATAGCTTGGGTGGATAATTTTCTAAAACTTTATGAAACCGCAAAACCAGTGCTGGTTCTCCCTGATAATGCGGTACATTGGAACTAACTGTCTCGAGAGATGACATACAAATGCTGATAAAAAAAGGCTTAGCTTCTAGAGTAGCTGGTCCAAATGGTCTGAGTAATCAGATCCTAAAATCTGACCAGATCTCTGGCCCCGCTTGTTGGCTGCCCTGTTCAGTAGAACAATTTACTCCAAACAACTACCTGAATCATGGAGAAGAGTCATAATTATTCCCATCTATGAAAGAGGTGACTGTTCGGTTCCCTCCAACTACCGTCCGATTTCTCTCTTAGATGCGGATGGGAAAATATTTGCGGGCCTGGTTCCAAAAGATCTAGAAAAGTGGGCAAAAGAAAAGGGTATATTTATGAAACATCAAATAAGCTTTCGTAGAGGCCCCTCAACCTCTTTAAATGGACATGTTTTGAGCAGCGTTAGATGTGGTTCCTTCTCTAGAGAGGGACTCCCGCTTTATGGGGCCTGGATTGATCTGTCACAAACGTTTGATACGATCAATAGGGACCATCTCTGGGGAAAGCTGAGGAGTTTGGGCCTACCAGAAAATCTGCTTGCCATATTAATCGAACTGCACAGGGATTCGGAACTCCAAGTCAGACTGGACAGATCAGGGAATGTGTCTACCCCAATCAGACTAAATAGGGGGTACGACAGGGGTGTCTGGTTGCCACTTTTCTTTTCAACTTATGTCGATCTGATTTAGCAAAGTGGATGGAGGAATCAGCGTTGGCTAGTCCTAAGATTGGAAAAACTAAAATAAAACTAAAATAAATTGGATTGCCTACGCCGATGATATCGTCTTACTTGATTATACTCCAATCGGTCTTCAATGAATGCTTTCTGCGCTCCAGAAATATGCAGAACGTAATGATCTGAAGATCAACAACTTGAAGTCGAAAATCTTGTTCTTCAAACATCCGCTAAAGGTTACCAAGCATTCTTCTTGACGCATGGACGATCAAACTATGCCGAGTGCCAAAGAAGTGATCTATTTAGGCTCAGTGGTTAGATTTTTTCCATCAAAAGTGCATGCAATAGCTATCTTAGAGGCTAACATTCTGCAATTGTAATTGCATATGAAAAAGATCTTAAATACTTTTTGTAAAATTCTCCCTTCTCCCTGTCATCAGGTATTACATTGGCAAAGTAATACCGACATTGCTATTTGGCTTTGATACCAATCCCCAGTCGTACTTTCTAGACTGGGAGAGATTGGAGTGTAAAATATGGAAGCATGTTCTTTGTCTTCCAAACTGCGTCCAATTGCCAGCCTAAGGTATGAGCTGGGTTTACAATCTATGAAAGCATGGATGGAATGGAGGTGGATATCTCTGTAGGATATCTCTGTACAGGTCAATTTTGGTACCCCCCATTGTCATTTTATGAATACGTCTCCTTTGCTTTGCAGGGCTGTTCAAACCAATACCTGAACAATCTAAAGATGGTATGTAGTAAAATCCTATTAGACTCTGATTGTTCGGAAGAAGTCCTAATTCAAAACCCTATGAAAGCAAAGGAGTGTATAAAAAGGGCGGATTGGATTGGAACAATTGAGGCTATGCGATCTTCAACGGTTTCTCCTTCCCTAACCTCAATTGATAAACCTAGATCCCATATTCCTATGTACTTGAAGAAATTCCCTGATCCTCCTGCTAGATCTGATTTCCTGAGATTCCGTTTGAATCTGTGCCTACTCAGGAAATTAGATACATTAGACAAAGAGAAGAAACTGGGAATGACATCAGTGACCGATGTGAGGATGTTAGATCACAATCCCTGAGGCACCTTCTTGTCAACTGCCCAGGGACCTCTGTAATAAGGCTGCAAAGATTGTCTAGATTTCTGTCCATGATTGGTGGTTGGATACAGAGTGCTCATGCAACAAAATCCTAGTGTCAATTGAAATAGTAACATTGTAGAAACAGTTGAATTTGGCAGGACTGCACCCTGACAGAGACCCAAATTCTTTATAAAGCCTCAATGTGAAGGGCTACAACTATATGTTGTTTTCCATGGGATGGTATTGAGGTTGCTAGGGATTAAGACGGGATTTGAGATGATTGTAGTAATTAATAAGGAGGAAATATGAATTTTTGGCTTAACTTTGTAATACCTTTTCTGATTGTTCTCCTTTTTTAATTTACCAGGAATTCTATTTTTATTTCTGTTTTGTTTTATCTCACTACTGAGGGTTTTATGTGTGTTTTGTTGTATATTTTCATTTAACCATTTGATGTTTGATATATAGATGGTTTTTGTCTTGTGAAAAGTTGAATTATTTTTGACTAATACACAATAAAATAAATAAAAAAGTAGGCTCCATTCACTGTCAACCTCGCCACCTGGTGAACTTAGCAGGACTCTACCATTGCCAAAAACCTGCCCAAAGCACATGACTCAAATGTTTAAAAGTAAACAGGTTCACTTCACTCAAGCAAATGTCTTCTCACCTCCCATGGACACCAAGAAAGCTAGTACTAATGGCTGTTACATTTGATTTTGTATGCCAATTTGATAATGGGTTTTTTCAAATCATGAATGCACCTAGCAAATCATCACATGGTATCATTTTATAGATGATATTTTTCTCATCTGGAAAGGCGATGAGAGCCGGCTATCCCAGCTAGTGACCTATCTGTATTCTGATAGCTTCAGCATTACTCTCACGTGTAGCACACATCCTACTGAGATCAACTTCCTAAATGTTCATTTGTACGTTGAAGCCACCAGGATTCAAATGTTAACATTTAGAAAACCAACAGAGGTTAACTCAGTGATTCTTGCTACTTGTTGTCACCAAAGGAGAGCTGAAAACCTGATTCTGTTGTTAAAATGACTGACAGGCTCTCTGTTGAGAGCAAACGGCCTCTGGAGTTGAGACCAACTTTATAGAGGTAAAGACACATAATGTTTGACGTGTACAAAGGTATTGGTTATGACATCGTCTCTGCATGAGATCGCTCATGCTTGTTTTGGTCGACCGGTTTCGATAATCTTGGTTGTTTAGATCATCTTCTTCAGGACCTTGGGTACTTTTTCTACGAATCTCATTCTGATGTTGAATCAATGTTGTGATTCAGTTGGCACCTTCGCTTCCTGTGAGGTGACATAGAGATGAAAGAAAACAGAAGGGTAATGATACCCCCTGTAGTAGCGTGCTTCTAACCTAATTGCTGCATGCTATTTAATGTGTGTCAATTAAACTATAGGTTACTCTGTGGTGCTATTGGGTTACAGGTCTCACTATTAGTGTCCTGTTCTGGCACCTTTATCATGCAGGGAAAGGGGTGGGGGTGGAAAAGAAGGGGGGGCACATATCTTCCCACTATTTTATGTCACCTGCATCATGCATCTTTCCAGGGTGCACTTCCATTATCGTCCGTAGGTTACATGCATCCCTCTGTGTATCACCTGAAAAAGTTTGTACATACCCAATCTACAAGCAGCCGTGACTCTGGCTTGTCGTAGGATAATGTCACCGACACTTGACATCTGTTAATCCAAATATCCTCTTTACTCATATGTATTCAAATGGTAATACTGTTGCATGCATGCTGGTCAAACGATGTCCAGCTTACCTTAGATGATAGTTATAGCTGCTGACTGCATTAGGTTTGACTGTGTGGAGTAGGGTAGTGTGGTCCCTTGCACTTCAACGAATTCCTTGAATCAGAATGTATATCACTATTTTTATCTGTGTTTAGTGTGTCCTGCTACAGTCCTGTGTAGCGCGGCCATGCTGCTTACCTTAGATTGGTATCTCGCTGTTTGTGTGTTCCTCCGTACCCCTCAAAAACTAATATTAAGGATACAACCAATACAAAACACTGAGTCGTGATATATTACTCCTTTCTATTTTATGTAAATTCTTTTGTAAAAATCTTAAGAAATATTATGCAGAGAAAATAGCAGTATGGCAGTACAACAGTATGACACAAAATATTTGAGTAGTACTATTATGAGATCCCTGTGAAATAAGTGACACAAGCATACTTAGTGAATCTGGCAGATTACTTCTCAGCTCCTGTTCGATAATTGCGTGACATGACATTAGCTATATTGAAGTAATACTCAGTTACCGTTCCAAAATGGTGCGATAGAAAGACATAATGGTAGGACTAGAGGCTTGGATATTAGTAATGCCGTGCAGCCGCAGCAAGAGAGAATCATCAGCACACAACTGGAGGGACATTGAACCTCTCGGAGCACCCGCAGAGACATAGGTAAGCAGCCGCGGATCGAGAGGGATTACGCACGAGACTATAAACATAGAGTTACTCATACAATGCTATAAAATGTTCCAACAGCCATGTGTATTACACTGTCACTGTGAACAGCTCAGCATCTGAGAGAAATTTTCGACCTCCTAAAGAAGGAGTAGTTTTGCTGTGTTTTAACCGTGCTACTTCTCCAAAAAGGAATTTGGAGGCTAGCTCTCAAATATGATATCTAAATGAAATCAGTGTATTTTCCCTGAGAAGTCAGACAAGGCATCAGACACGCAGTGCCATGCGAAAGCTGAAATACTGTGATTTTATTTTTCCTTAGGCAGGATTCATCAATGAGTGTCAGACCTGACTGCAGGACCCAGTCTTTCTGACCATTCCTAAATCTGCATAAATGCATATAAGTTTGGATATCACATTTAAGATCTATTTTTAGAAACAAACAAATCAATCCATATTTCTACATGGTCTAGGCATGGCATGCACCGGTTTAAAGTAAATGAAGCTCACATTATAATTCTGTGTCATGTTTTTGACATGTGTCGTGTGTAATTATACTTGACTGACATGTAAATGCATTATTAATTTACTGGTTCGCCTTTAGCCTCCCCAGATCGAAATATGAACTAAGCACAGGAGATGCCAATCTAAATAAATTGTTAGTTCAGGCTTGCTGTGATGATGGCAATAGAAAAGACACTAAAGAAAAGACACTCAGGGCCCAATTCTGAGGTGCATGCAAAAAGGCAATGGGATATATGGATGCTAAATGGAAGATCTGAAGGTGATATCCTGGGTGCTTATACCTGGAAAGGAAATAACTGCGTAGCTACATTGGATTACTTGTTTGGTAACAAAACGTGTCTAGAGAGAGTACAGAAACTGATAGTAAAGCCCTCTGAATACGGTGATCATGATATATTGGCACTAGGTAATGCCATCCGCTGGACAGTAAACAATCTAGTAAAGATCAATAGTCTCATCACTGACTCATATGAGGACATCATGATGGAATTTGTCAATATGAATATAGATGAGATGGAAAGTATGTTCTATAAATTGACTAAGAAGACTAGCGCTTTGAAAACATTGAAGTTAGTGTTTTGTAACAAAAATCCATACAAATACGATAAGACCATTTTGCGATGCCAAACAAGCCATGTGTAAAGAATTGCGAAATTTCCACAGGTTTGGGCTTGTACCTGGTGAATCAGCTAAACAAAATAAAGTAATTAGAAGAAACTATCAAACATGGCTCAAGAGATGGAGGTATTCCATTAGAAACAAAAATTGGCAACACATGATCAAAACACTGCGCAGTAATAGCCCAGAGCTAATCTGGACTAAATTAGCAAAAGTAAAAGGAGAAGTGGAAAAACTGATGTTGAATCCAATCCAAGAAAAAGTGTGGATTACTTACCTTCAAGAGAGGTCTGGCAAATATAGTGAGAACATTAGACCTGAATATATGATTTGAGGTTGGCCCCTATCCTTTAGTATATATACAGTCAAAAATTCTATCTTGAAACTCAAAAATTCTAGAGCCCCGCGGCCACATGGGCTAGCCAACGCAGCACTTAAACAAAACCCAGAACAGTGGGCTAGATTGTTGTGTCTACTATTATTGAAGGTTTGCCAGACACAGAGAATTCCAGAATCTCTACTTGATGTCACGGGCAAATTATTCTCAACATTTGTATGTAAAGCCCTACAGACATGGGTAGACTTCAGAGCTGGGTCTAGTACAATTCACAATCTTAGCATACTTGACTCAATTATAAGAGAAACATGCGATGCTGTAAACCCAACACTCTATGTAGTCTTTATTGATTTTACAGCAGCGTTCGACAGTGTCGACCGAATTAGACTCTGGAATAAACTTAGAGAATGGGGATGCCCGGGTTGATTAGCACCCTGAAGAGTCTTCACCAGAATACCCTGGCAAAGGATCGCCTATCAGAAGATGATACGACCTCAGCCCAGGTACAGATATATAAAGGGGTGAGACATGGATGAACATTGGTGGCATTGCTATATAACCTGTATATGGCCAATCTCCCCGGAAGGTTGACACCCACTGTTGGTTGCTGCCCGAAACGTGGCAGACAGTCAGTGCCATTCCTACTTTACGCAGACGATCTTGTCTTGTTAAATTATACTTACTCAGGTGCAAAAACTATGTTTGCTGCATTATGTAATCATACATCTGAGAATAAGCTTAAAATTAACATGGAAAAAACTAAAATATTGATAGTGTCTGCAAAAAAAGTTAAGTGCCCTAGCTTTGGCACTAGCCTAGGAAAGGTGGAATATGTAGACACAGACCCATACCTTGGTCTGGACGTGCATTGTAGCATAACATATAGCCATATAGTGGAAGGAAAAAAACAAAAGCCACAAGACTGACACATTTAATGGTAAAGTTTGCAAGGGAGACAGCAGGCTTCACATTTGATGGTATTCTCATACTATATAAACAATATTGGTGCCCTACAGTACTATATGGACTGGAAGCTTTGGCACTGAGAGATCTTGCATGGCTAGACATATTGGAGGGACAGTTCTGGAAAAGGACTTTGAGACTCAGCCCTGCAACACCAGTGCAATGTATTCGACTGGAATTAGGGCTGATGGCTTTGAAAGTAGATCTGCTAAAGAAATGTGGGCTCTTACATTTGAAAATACACTTAAACCCCCAATGTCAGCTTCTCCGGCTGTTAGAAGACACTACTAGTAGAAACGACAGCTTTGAGAGATTGGTTTACAATCTATTCAAGACTATTGGTTGGTGTATGAAATTTTAAAATGTGTCTTTGTAAGAAAAATTAAACTATGGGATTGGGCTAGCAATTATGTCCATCTGGAGACACTCCGCAATCACAAATTTGTAGCTGGAGTAATGCATACGTATCAACGGCCACAGCAATATCTAAGGCAGTGCCCAGATCAGGCAGTTCTGTTTTTTCAACTAAGATTACTCATTAATCTTTGGCAGTATGGCTTGAATACATAGAACCATGGGTTATGCCTAGCCCTATATCTCTTATAGGTGAAAATTAAAAAACGTTTACCCATAGATATTTAGATGAAATTATAGTGCTCCTAATATAAAGTCTGACTTAAATTGATGATATTAAGCAAGATGGAACAGCCGTGGTTTTAAAAGAGAATGTCTAAAAGATAATGTGTTAAAAAGATAATGTTTTAACTGTTTTTACTGAAAGTTGTTTTAATATGTAAGCTTAATTTCAATTTTAAACTTCAAATAATTATGTTTAAGTTTAAGCATAAGATACAATGTTAATGTTTATTTTGTAAAGTTTTTATGAAACTAAACAAATTAAATAAATAAATAAATTGTTAGTTCAGACTTGATGTGAAGATGGCGATAGAAAAGACACTCACGAAAAGACACTCAGGGCCCAATTCTGAGGTGCATGCAAAAACACGGAAGTGTTCATCCAAAAAGGATGAACACTTTATTTAAAGGCACCCTATTCTGATGAAGTGCTAATGTGGCAGTTTGCCATCAAAGCCAGGACTTTAGCATGAGCCTGATTTACTGCTTGACAGCAGCCTTAGCAACCATGAGGAATGAAGGGCTGGCACTGCGAGGGGATTCTGCTCCCAAGAGCACAGCTTTAGCAGGCCAATAAGAGGCGTTAAAATACAACACCGGTGGGGTGTCATCAAACACTGATTCACACTTTTTCCTTTATAAAAATGGCATTTCCAAGACTGCAGCACCCCTTTTCCATTTTAATGAAAGCTTAAGAAAACGTTCTTAAACTAGAAAAGTGGTACTCTTTTAGGAAATGCTTGCGGTACTACTGGAGCACATGTTTCGATAAAATGGTAGATTTACGCAGCTTTTGCTGCTGGGAAGCACAACATTTCCCCTCCAGTATTTCCACCCACCCCAGAATGGTTTTCAACACTATAATTAGCGCAAGCTCAGAATCAGGTCCTCAGATGGCCATCGGACCATGCCTTATCCTGTTTACCTCCAGGTGCACCATATACACTTACACGTATGCCTGCATTATATTTAGAGCTACAGGCGATGCAGGTCATGCAAATTACATGAGACATGTTTATCCATGCAATCTCCACACATTAAATTATTTCGTTTAAATTGCAATTCAATTGCCATCAAAAGTGTTTTATTCACCTGGAAATGGAAATGCCTTCATCTTGTACGCTGCACACAATGTTATGTTTCTGTATGAGTAGCTTAGTATACTAGATAGAACCCCATAATAGGATGCTATTTATATCAATGCATCGTTCAATGCACTTATTAGGGTATATTTCTTGCAATGATTCTTGACACTTTTTCCGCAACATAATAAGAATCCCTTCTACACATATTTCATGAGAAGTACATACACATGTGATGTCATCAGTGATGTCATCAATGACATTTGTGATGTCATCTTTGATGTCCTGGGTGTTAGTCTTAGCAGTGCACGGTGGTGGCGCGAGTTATGGTTGCTTAGCTTACCATAACTGGCGAATTTCAAGGGTTTTTCGGTTTTACTTGGAACCATAACGTCCCTTTAACAAAGTTTCTTCACTGAATTTCATAGGTTTTTAGTAGCGCAACTTAACCATAATGTCCCTTTAACAAAGTTTTTTTCACTAAATTTCATAGGTTTTTAGTAGCGCAACTTAACCATAACGTCCCTTTAACAAAGTTTTTTCACTGAATTTCATAGTTTTTTAGTAGCACAACTTAACAATAATGACTTTGACTTTATATACATGTCATATGGAACTGACTAGATCTCTTCTTATGAACTTGATGTCCGCGAACTTATTTAATGTTCGTGGACATGTTCGGAGAACAGTACCACTCCCTAAAAACTGTGGGGGGGGGTGGTGGGGTATGTTTGATTGTTATATCATAATATAGGAACATTTAACAAATTCAAAAAGCAGCACACAAACACATTATATATAGTAATACATAAGAAATGTAACCCATATATGTAACACACTAATCATTCATTTAAATACAATATGTTCTGAAATGGAATATACCACAAGAAGATAAATTGGCTTCCAACATAATTACCTCACAGACACAACAGAACTGAGAACAAGACCAGACCCACTGAATACATAGGACTTATCTTACCAGAAATAGTAAGTGTACTTCATTTTACTCATATATTTATAAACTTTCTGTATTAGATTAAAAAATATATTATCTTTTTTTTTTTCTCACAGAAATGTCTAGTACTCTGGAATGGCTAGAGGACAATTTCCCACATGAATACATGTCACAAGATAGTGAAACTAATGGTAAACACTTTATAATATAAACCATTTATTTTTTTTTATATACATTTAACATATATATTATTTTTTTGTACAGAGCATACCAAAATAGAAAAAACTTCAGAAAACCCTGTTATGGATAACAGTCTTCACACTATAGAAGAAAAAATGGATGTATTGTTGGCTAATTTTAATAATTTAAAAACTTTTGTAGAAAATCATTTCAAACCAAAAACCTCGTACCATTGCCCCACATGTACTTGTCCCTCCTCACCATATCCCCGTCAATTATCCCCAAACCCTCTCCATAATCCAAAACGTTTTGATGAGATTTCCATCCCTTCTTCACCTAATGCCAATCATGTTGAAACCCCAAATTCTCCTGTTTTTGTTTCTGTTTCTGCCTCACCTTCTCTGTCATAAATTATTAATATATGTTAAATAAAGTTTAATTTTTATATTGTATTGTGAATAGTTTCCGTTTTTTTTTTTTAAAAACAATAAAAGTGTCCGCGGACAGTGCGATTGTTCTGAAATGTTCGTACATAAACGAAAATGGAGGTGTCCTGAAGAACACCACACCTGTTCGTACTGTTCGCTAGCAAGTTGAAACTGTTCTAAGAACACACATGGTGTCCTGAAATGTTCGTAAAGGAACAAAAATTAAAGTGTTCTAAAGAACACTATATCTGTCCGTAATGTTCGCTATCAACTTAAAACTGTCCTAAGAACACAATTGGTGTCCTGAAATGTTCGTAAATAAACGAAAATGATGTGTCCTGAACAACAGTACAACTGTTCGTAGTGTTCGCTAGCAACATGAAACTGTACTAAGAACACGGGGTGTCCTGAATTGTTCGTAAACAAACAAAAATTAAAGTGTCCTAAAGAACACTATACCTGTCCGGTACTGTTCGCTAGCAAGTTCAAACTGTTCTAAGAACGCTATTGGTGTCCTGAAATGTTCGTACGTAAACGAAAATGGAGGTGTCCTGAAGAACACTATACCTGTTCGTAGTGTTCGCTACCCAATTGAAACTGTTCTAAGAACACAATTGGTGTCCTGAAATGTTCGTACATAAACTAAATTACACGTGTCCTGAAGAACACTATATCTGTCCTTACTGTTCACTACCAAGTTTAAACTGTTCTAAGAACACACGCGGTGTCCTGAAATGTTCGTTTCACGTGTGACGCACTTTTAATTACTTCAGAACCCGAACAGTGTCCGTAGGACATCAATGTTAACATTTAGAAAACCAACAGAGGTTAACTCAGTGATTCTTGCTACTTGTTGTCACCAAAGGAGAGCAACCCGTTGTATCCACCTTTGGTACACTAAATGATCGCTTTTATGAGTTGCACAATATCGTTTTTGGGTGCATTGTTTATTCACATCAAGTAATCACTGGGAATGGTGTTAAGGTGACTGAACTACAATGCAAGCACCTTGCATACTGTTATTATAAGTAGCTGTACCTAAAGACATATCATTGACAACATGTATCTTGTGTCTGTGTTGTCTTTTCTCTTCTGGCCCCTTTCCCTGTTTATTTTGTACTTGTTTGTTGATCATGCCTTGTGATCATTTTTTGTGATGTTCTTATCTTATGTAAAAAAAAACTAAACACACCTAGGGCAAAAAACTATAGACCAAATGGTCCAAAGTACATTCCTACCGTTAACGAACAGTAATGTATCACAACAGAACGGTATTGGAGAACATCATTAAAGTAACAAAATTGTCTCACATATCTTATCATACACATATACAGGCTATCCCTCAAGGAAGAACACCCTGTCCCTCATCCTATTAATCCCTCCCTAGGAGGTGGATGGTGCACTGCCTATCTAAGAGGGATAGCAGAAGAAATCTCCCTAACCACTTCAACATACAAAAAATATATAAAAAACAGATGCAGGTCACAAGTGTACCTTTTACAAGCCCACACACAAAAATAAATGTGTCTTGTATACTAGTGACATGGGCATATCCTCTCTTCTTTATTTTGACTCTGTTTTAATCACCAATAAATTGAGGTACGTCCTATCAGCTGAAAACCTGATTCTGTTGTTAAAATGACTGACAGGCTCTCTGTTGAGAGCAAACGGCCTCTGGAGTTGAGACCAACTTTATAGAAGTAAAGACACATAATGTTTGACGTGTACAAAGGTATTGGTTATGACATCGTCTCTGCATGAGATCGCTCAAGCTTGTTTTGGTCGACCGGTTTCGATAATCTTGGTTGTTTAGATCATCTTCTTCAGGACCTTGGGTACTTTTTCTACGAATCTCATTCTGATGTTGAATCAATGTTGTGATTCAGTTGACACCTTCGCTTCCTGTGAGGTGACATAGAGATGAAAGAAAACAGAAGGGTAATGATACCCCCTGTAGTAGCGTGCTTCTAACCTAATTGTTGCATGCTATTTAATGTGTGTCAATGAAACTATAGGTTACTCTGTGGTGCTATTGGGTTACAGGTCTCACTATTAGTGTCCTGTTCTGGCACCTTTATCATGCAGGGAAAGGGGTGGGGGTGGAAAAGAAGGGGGGGGGCACATATCTTCCCACTATTTTATGTCACCTGCATCATGCATCTTTCCAGGGTGCACTTCCATTATCGTGCGTAGGTTACATGCATCCCTCTGTGTATCACCTGAAAAAGTTTGTACATACCCAATCTACAAGCAGCCGTGACTCTGGCTTGTCGTAGGATAATGTCACCGACACTTGACATCTGTTAATCCAAATATCCTCTTTACTCATATGTATTCAAATGGTAATACTGTTGCATGCATGCTGGTCAAAAGATGTCCAGCTTACCTTAGATGATAGTTATAGCGGCTGACTGCATTAGGTTTGACTGTGTGGAGTAGGGTAGTGTGGTCCCTTGCACTTCAACGAATTCCTAGAAACAGAATGTATATCACTATTTTTATCTGTGTTTAGTGTGTCCTGCTACAGTCCTGTGTAGCGCGGCCATGCTGCTTACCTTAGATTGGTATCTCGCTGTTTGTGTGTTCCTCCGTACCCCTCAAAAACTAATATTAAGGGTACAACCAATACAAAACACTGAGTCGTGATATATTACTCCCTTCTATTTTATGTAAATTCTTTTGTAAAAATCTTAAGAAATATTATGCAGAGAAAATAGCAGTATGGCAGTACAACAGTATGACACAAAATATTTGAGTAGTACTATTATGAGATCCCTGTGAAATAAGTGACACAAGTATACTTAGTGAATCTGGCAGATTAATTCTCAGCTCCTGTGCGATAATTGCGTGACATGACATTAGCTATATTGAAGTAATACTCAGTTACCGTTCCAAAATGGTGCGATAGAAAGACATAATAGTAGGACTAGAGGCTTGGATATTAGTAATGCCGTGCAGCCGCAGCAAGAGAGAATCATCAGCACACAACTGGAGGGACAATGAACCTCTCGGAGCACCCGCAGAGACATAGGTAAGCAGCCGCGGATCGAGAGGGATTACGCACGAGACTATAAACATAGAGTTACTCATACAATGCTATAAAATGTTCCAACAGCCATGTGTATTACACTGTCACTGTGAACAGCTCAGCATCTGAGAGAAATCTTCGACCTCCTAAAGAAGGAGTAGTTTTGCTGTGTTTTAACCGTGCTACTTCTCCAAAAAGGAATTTGGAGGCTAGCTCTCAAATATGATATCTAAATGAAATCAGTGTATTTTCCCTGAGAAGTCAGACAAGGCATCATACACGCAGTGCCATGCGAAGGCTGAAATACTGTGATTTTATTTTTCCTTAGGCAGGATTCATCAATGAGTGTCAGACCTGACTGCAGGACCCAGTCTTTCTGACCATTCCTAAATCTGCATAAATGCATATAAGTTTGGATATCACATTTAAGATCTATTTTTAGAAACAAACAAATCAATCCATATTTCTACATGGTCTAGGCATGGCATGCACCGGTTTAAAGTAAATGAAGCTCACATTATAATTCTGTGTCATGTTTTTGACATGTGTCGTGTGTAATTATACTTGACTGACATGTAAATGCATTATTAATTTACTGGTTCGTCTTTAGCCTCCCCAGATCGAAATATGAACTAAGCACAGGAGATGCCAATCTAAATAAATTGTTAGTTCAGGCTTGCTGTGATGATGGCAATAGAAAAGACACTAAAGAAAAGACACTCAGGGCCCAATTCTGAGGTGCATGCAAAAAGGCAATGGGATATATGGATGCTAAATGGAAGATCTGAAGGTGATATCCTGGGTGCTTATACCTGGAAAGGAAATAACTGCGTAGCTACATTGGATTACTTGTTTGGTAACAAAACGTGTCTAGAGAGAGTACAGAAACTGATAGTAAAGCCCTCTGAATACAGTGATCATGATATATTGGCACTAGGTAATGCCATCCGCTGGACAGTAAACAATCTAGTAAAGATCAATAGTCTCATCACTGACTCATATGAGGACATCATGATGGAATTTGTCAATATGAATATAGATGAGATGGAAAGTATGTTCTATAAATTGACTAAGAAGACTAGCGCTTTGAAAACATTGAAGTTAGTGTTTTGTAACAAAAATCCATACAAATACGATAAGACCATTTTGCGATGCCAAACAAGCCATGTGTAAAGAATTGCGAAATTTCCACAGGTTTGGGCTTGTACCTAGTGAATTAGCTAAACAAAATAAAGTAATTACAAGAAACTATCAAACATGGCTCAAGAGATGGAGGTATTCCATTAGAAACAAAAATTGGCAACACATGATCAAAACACTGCGCAGTAATAGCCCAGAGCTAATCTGGACTAAATTAGCAAAAGTAAAAGGAGAAGTGGAAAAACTGATGCTGAATCCAATACAAGAAAAAGTGTGGATTACTTACCTTCAAGAGAGGTCTGGCAAATATAGTGAGAACATTAGACCTGAATATATGATTTGAGGTTGGCCCCTATCCTTTAGTATATATACAGTCAAAAATTCTATCCTGAAACTCAAAAATTCTAGAGCCCCGCGGCCACATGGGCTAGCCAACGCAGCACTTAAACAAAACCCAGAACAGTGGGCTAGATTGTTGTGTCTACTATTATTGAAGGTTTGCCAGACACAGAGAATTCCAGAATCTCTACTTGATGTCACGGGCAAATTATTCTCAACATTTGTATGTAAAGCCCTACAGACATGGGTAGACTTCAGAGCTGGGTCTAGTACAATTCACAATCTTAGCATACTTGACTCAATTATAAGAGAAACACGCGATGCTGTAAACCCAACACTCTATGTAGTCTTTATTGATTTTACAGCAGCGTTCGACAGTGTCGACCGAATTAGACTCTGGAATAACCTTAGAGAATGGGGATGCCCGGGTTGATTAGCACCCTGAAGAGTCTTCACCAGAATACCCTGGCAAGGGATCGCCTATCAGAAGATGATACGACCTCAGCCCAGGTACAGAGATATAAAGGGGTGAGACATGGATGAACATTGGCGGCATTGCTATATAACCTGTATATGGCCAATCTCCCCGGAAGGTTGACACCCACTGTTGGTTGCTGCCCGAAACGTGGCAGACAGTCAGTGCCATTCCTACTTTACGCAGACGATCTTGTCTTGTTAAATTATACTTACTCAGGTGCAAAAACTATGTTTGCTGCATTATGTAATCATACATCTGAGAATAAGCTTAAAATTAACATGGAAAAAACTAAAATATTGATAGTGTCTGCAAAAAAAGTTAAGTGCCCTAGCTTTGGCACTAGCCTAGGAAAGGTGGAATATGTAGACACAGACCCATACCTTGGTCTGGACGTGCATTGTAGCATAACATATAGCCATATAGTGGAAGGAAAAAAACAAAAGCCACAAGACTGACACATTTAATGGTAAAGTTTGCAAGGGAGACAGCAGGCTTCACATTTGATGGTATTCTCATACTATATAAACAATATTTGTGCCCTACAGTACTATATGGACTGGAAGCTTTGGCACTGAGAGATCTTGCATGGCTAGACATATTGGAGGGACAGTTCTGGAAAAGGACTTTAAGACTCAGCCCTGCAACACCAGTGCAATGTATTCGACTGGAATTAGGGCTGATGGCTTTGAAAGTAGATCTGCTAAAGAAATGTGGGCTCTTACATTTGAAAATACACTTAAACCCCCAATGTCAGCTTCTCCGGCTGTTAGAAGACACTACTAGTAGAAACGACAGCTTTGAGAGATTGGTTTACAATCTATTCAAGACTATTGGTTGGTGTATGACATTTTAAAATGTGTCTTTGTAAGAAAAATTAAACTATGGGATTGGGCTAGCAATTATGTCCATCTGTAGACACTCCGCAATCACAAATTTGTAGCTGGAGTAATGCATAAGTATCAACGGCCACAGCAATATCTAAGGCAGTGCCCAGATCAGGCAGTTCTGTTTTTTCAACTAAGATTACTCATTAATCTTTGGCAGTATGGCTTGAATACATAGAACCATAGGGTATGCCTAGCCCTATATATCTTATAGGTGAAAATTAAAAAATGTTTACCCATAGATATTTAGATGAAATTATAGTGCTCCTAATATAAAGTCTGACTTAAATTGATGATATTAAGCAAGATGGAACAGCCGTGGTTTTAAAAGAGAATGTCTAAAAGATAATGGCCCTCATTACGACCCTGGCGGAAAGTGACTGACCGGAGCGCCACAGCGTAAATAGCGTTTCCGCCATTGCACGAAGGAGCAAAGTGCGGCCCATTCCGACCCATCGGGCACGAGCACCACGCCACGGCGGAAGTGCAAAGTCCGCGATGGCGGAAATGACCCCAAAACGGCCCACACCGCCGCCGTACGGCGCCCTAGGTGCCATACCGCCACCCCTCTTAGCGGTCACCGCAGTGTGCGCCTACCGGAAAGTACGGTGACCGGAAATATACGGAAACGGAAGTAAAAACATGGGCCCGGAACGGGAAACATCCCGCCGTACACCTATAAAACCACTAAAACCACACAACCACTAAAATCACTACCCTGAAACACACCCCAACCCGTCACCCACCCTAGCGAAACCAAGAAAAATGGGAAAAGTAGCGAAGAAAGCGTGCGACCGCAAGCGGCAGGTCCACTTCTCCCGTGAGGAACTCACCGTGCTAACAGAGACCCTCCAGGAGAATGCTGCCGTCGTCTTCTCCACGCAAATGACCAGAACGGCACTTGCAAACAAGAAGGCCATATGGGCTCTGGTGGCACAGCGGGTAAGTGCGGTGGGGACCGCACCCCGCAACCCACAGCAATGCCGAAAGCGATGGGACGACCTGCGGATACGCGTCCGCAGCATACTCTCTGCCAACCGCAACATTGCCACAGCCACCGGGGGAGGTCCTGAATCACCCATCAAGTTGACCCCCTGGGAAGAAATCTGTGCCTCCACCATCGGAATGGAGAGCATAGAGGGAGTCGGAGGGATGGAGAAAGGAGTGCAGACATCCGAAGATTCAGGTAGGTGGGCCCGATAAAACAATGCCAAATCCACACAGTCCATCCATGTGAAGTACCATGCGTCCACATAGTGCAACAGAAACACATGTCCAGGAGAACGTCCACACACATCGGCCTGATAGCGCACGTTAAAACCCACAATAAATACATAAATAATTAAAAACCCCTAATACACGCACTACACGTGCAGCAGGCACACCCTAACTGCAGGCTGCCAAACAACTGCACCCTCACTCCACACACAAATTAAAGCACCTCCAAGGCCCCGACCCAAATCACCCTCAGGTACCACCCCAAAGCATGTGATACAATGCCATTCCAATTCCCACAGACCCATCAATAACCCTCGCCCTCCTTTACTCCACCACAGGGTCCGATCCAAACGACGAGCTACAGGACACCCCTACCAGCACACCTGCAAAGAGGGCCAAGACCAATGGCCAGAGACCCTTCACCTCAGCTGCACGCATCAAGACACGGCAGCAGCACAAATCAGGTGGCAGCACAGAGGAGGGAACATCAACAGGCACCCCAGCAGCCAGCATGCCCACAACACCACCACCACAGGTCCCCCCAATGGATGCCACAGAAGGCACTGCCTCTGGTGGCAGCAGCACCATAGGTGACACCCCATTGATGGCAGCATGCTCGGACACAGAAAACGGGGATGTCGAAGTCAGATCCATCCATGACCTGTCCCAATCCCCCTGTCTGTCCCATCCCGTACAACATGAGGATACCACGCAGGGGCACCCACAAGACGACGACTGGCCATCCCCCACAAGCCCTGTGGCAAGGCAACATGAGGACAACAGCCCCTCTGTGGCACCCCCGCAAATGGCCATGGCCCAGCAGAGGCAACAGTCCCTCGACCAGTTAATCGTACAACAGCAGCAACTGGCCACACTCCTCAAGGACCATGCCGATGAATGTGGGGGCACTAAGGCAGACATAGAAACATCAACTGAGACACTTAGGGCAGAAATGGAGAGAGGTACAGAGACGCTAAGGGCACAAATGGAGAGTAGCACCGAGAGCCTGAGAGTCCAAATGGAGAGTAGCACCGAGAGCCTGAGGGGGGAACTGCATGCGACGTCCAAAGACGTATGTGCCGAACTTGCCGCAGTGCGCCGTGTGCTCACTGAGCTCTCGCAAACCCTTAGGGACATGCATGGACGTGAGCAGGCAGACACATCATCCGTTGCAAGTTCCGTCGAGGGCAGCCCCCAACGTAGATCTGGAAGGAACCTGCGCTCCACAGGCAGGGGTGCCCCTGATACCCGCAGAGGGGGCTTGCAATAGCGACAGCCCACTGACAATGAGCATCTTTGGACACTGGTGTTCGGGGGGGAGGTAGGAGGGTGGAGGGGGTGTGTTGGGCTCACTTGGGTGGCGGGTCGATAGGGTGTTCAACATGACATCACATATGCCATAAAAAGTGCACGATCAACCAATGAGATGTGTGGACATTGATCTGTGTGTACTAGGCCATCATAGGCGTACAGTCCATATTGTGCATGTCCCAGACACACGCAGTGCCACGAGTCCCGTGTCCATGTATCAGCCACCAGGCGTGAGTGCTAGAAGCATACATCAATGAGATGCTGACGAATGTCACGGGCCTCCGGTGCCTCGCAGACTCCATGAGGTGCTGCCACATCCCCACCCTCATCATGACCATCATCAGGTGCTTGCAGTTCTGCGTCAGGGGGCATGGGCACATTTCTACGTACGCACATGTTGTGGAGCATGACACATGCCATGACCATCCTTGCAACCTTCTCATGGCGGTACAGGAGTGCCCCGCCAGACCTGCTGAGGCAGCGGAAACGAGTCTTCAGTAGGCCGAATGCCTGTTCAATGACTACACGGGTACGTGAGTGGGCATGGTTGTAGTCCTCCTCATGCTGGTCCCGTGGGTTCCGGACTGGTGTGAGGAGCCATCTCTTCAGTGGATATCCAGCATCACCTGTATGTGGACGAGAAACGTATGATGTGGAATGCCATTGATACGTACGCACACCCCCCCCCTTCCTGCCAGGTCATTGCCAATTCACATACCCCACATAATCATGCATGTAATGAGACTCACCGAGTAGCCAGGATCTGTTCCCTGCGTGGCGCTCCATGTAGCGTGGTATTGTAGAGTTCCTCAAGACCATAGAATCATGGGTTGATCCAGGGAATCAGGCACAACAATGTGTAATGATCCTGTTGGAGTCACACACCATTTGTACATTCAGGGAATGAAATTGTTTTCGGTTGCGGTACTGGGCCTCCATGGCATGTGGGACGACCAATTCCACATGGGTGCAGTCGATGGCACCAATGCAACCCGGTATGCCGGCAAGTGCATGGAATCCCACTTTTGTGTTGGTAATTTCCTGCTCCGAGCGTGGTAGAGAGATGTAGTCGTCTGCGTGCTGCAGGAGGGCATCGAGCACTTGAAATAGTGTCCGTGAGAACAGTGGCTGAGAAATGCCATGCAACTGTCCGACTGTGTGCTGGTAGGTGCCTGTGGCCAGGAAGTGGAGTACAGACACCACCTTCAGTAGGGGTGGGATGGCGGTTGGGCTATCTATCATGCTGACAAGGTCAGCCTGTGTCATGTCCACAATGGCGGCTATGGTGTCCCGGTCCAGACGGTAGAGGGTGTGGATCTGCTCATCAGTGAGGTTGAACGGATGTGCTCGGAGGCGTGGGATTGCGGGCTGCCTGCGTGGTGGTAGTGGCTGTGCTGGTGGGCCTTGCTGGCCCTGCCTTGGCCTCCTCCTCCTCCTGCGTCTCCTCCGTGCGGCTGGTTGTAGTTGGTGTTCGTCTTCTTCTTGGAGTTGGAGCACTTGCAGTGCTATCAGGTCCCCCAGGGCCAACATCGCGAGTCCTGCCGGTAGCATTTCGGTGTGGTTGTGGGAGGAGACTGGCTGTGCAATTTATGTGTTTTCAGGCTGTATGGCCTCCACCTGTGGTGATTAATTCCACCTGTGCAAACTGCTCTCCCCTTTGGCCGAGCACGTCCCGCGCACAACGCTGCAATTCGGGGAATGGCATCTTGCTATTGCAATCATGTATTTGTACCCGATGGCCGTGTAAGATTGGTTGATATGTTCATTCTGCTGTGGTCCCATTGTTTCACATACTATCTGTGCAGTCGCGAACAGACTTGTGAAGGGTCAGTGGAACGTAGTACTCGAGTAACGGTGGGCCCTCATGCATCACTGTACCGAGTTGCAACGACGGGCGGGGCGTCCCATTTGTGGGTGAAGGCAGTTGCCATTTTCACACACAGCCGCAATCGATGGAATAATTAGTGATTTCAAACGGCCACAGATGCCTTTTCGACGTGATGTTGCAAATGAGGAATTCGAAGGGCGGCGCTTTCGGTTTCCAGCTAGCGGCGAGGAGATGCCCACAGGTCTGACTGCAAATATAACGTTCTATTGTTCAATGTCCTTGAGACAGGGCCCATGGCGAGGAAGCAATGATTGATATGAATAGTTTGGGATGCGCAATAGCTACGTGGGCGATGAGGCCGGCCATTCCCAAATACATGTTACTTCACAACACTGGAATTACGGGCTGGGGCACTGTGGATTTTGCAGGCTGCATAACGCACAGACTCAATGGATGTTTCTAATGTTATGTGAGTAATTATTCAGGCGTTTTGATCCCGGGATGAGGGAATGATGAATGGATGCATGGGCAGGTGATTTGATACAGAGTTTGCCATGTACAGGGCTTCTTGGGATCTATCCGCCTCCCCTACGCTATGTGATGCAGGGCTGCCATAGTGGGACCATCGTCTATCTGGCCTTGTTGAGCCCTCCCTGTCTCGACGCGCCCTCAGACACTTGTGTCCATGCACGTTAACATTCCCATCTGATGGATTCTGTTTTGACAGACGCATGCACAGGTACACTCGTTTGTGATGGTGTTTGCACCTCGATATAGATGGTTATGAGTCGCAAGTGGTTTTGGGGTGGTGATGATCCTTTGGAGTGGGCTAGCATGCATATGGCTGTGGATTTCGTGTGATCATTGAAGTGAGTTGTTGGAATGTAGTTCTGATGGCCATTCTGTTCTTTTTCTTTTCTTTTGGTTGACAGGTATCTCCTCCCCTTTTGCCACTGCCATCTGTATGCCACTCCTGCAGATGGGTTTTACTCCCGACACCTGCTGCTTCGTGTTAATCAGTGGAGCAGCATTACAATCTTATGGGACGATCGCCAATGGCCCACATGCCCTTACGCAGTACTGGTGGCTCGGAGCAACATTTCGGCCTTTCAGCTGGACTAGTGCCTCCCCATTGGGACGGCCCTGCGGTTCTGTGCGCTTCCATGTTGCCTTTTCATACGTGAATGTGGCTCTGTGTACCATGGGGGAACAGGGCGACACACAAGTAGTGGCTGGTCATTTCTTGCGGATGCAGCCCACAATGGTGATTAGTGTTTTGGAGTTCATGGCCTGATGGCTGTATGGGCTTGGTGACTTTGATGTGCATAAAATTTCTATTCTGATTTGGCCCGTGTAGCGTTTTTCTTTGCAAGTGATGTGGCATATGCCTATTTGGGGGGCGATGTATTGTGAGGAGATCTGCATTGGGTTCCAGCTTCGGAGTTTAGTTGCGTGGTACTGTACTGGGCGCGTCTGCCTACTAAGCCCGTGAGGTCAGGGATGGGGGCTGCCAATATGACAGTTTGAATGTTGTCATGCTCAGGGGCGGGGGATTGGGTTTTGTGTAACAGATGCCCGTCAGCCAGGTGGACTGGTGGAATGATGTGATTCTAGGAATATTGCTGGTCACAGGTGCCTGTGTTTGCGTGCGTTTCTTGGTAGGGGACTGTGGTCATGTCCATTGGGATGGCTTCTGTATTCGTGCCATCTGTGCCCTGCAGCTCCCATTGGCCCCTCTTGTGTTTCTTTTGTTCGTTGCTATGCATGGGTGACTTGTACATTTCAATGGTTGCATTGTGACTTCATTGCACCTACGGGGAGTTGTACTTTGTGGGCAGGGAGCGGTGTACAGGCACTCAGTGGGGCCGTTTACGGTTGATTCGCGATGCCGTACTTCTCACCATGGCGGAATGGTACATTACGCCATGCCTGATGGCGTTAGGTACATGTCCGCTAGGGTCGGAATTGGTGTACCCTTGCGCCATGGTGGTGTTTGCGGTTTCGCATGGCGCGCGCGCGCGTGCTTGGTGCAGTTAGCGTTGGCGTTCACTACGGTGTCGCTAATGGCTTCGTACTTTGCGGTGACGGGTCATAGTCGCACCGAGCGCTATTCGATGGCGGTATTGCATTTCCGCCATCGTTTTCCGATTTCCGCAAGGGTCGTAATGAGGGCCAATGTGTTAAAAAGATAATGTTTTAACAGTTTTTACTGAAAGTTGTTTTAATATGTAAGCTTAATTTCAATTTTAAACTTCAAATAATTATGTTTAAGTTTAAGCATAAGATACAATGTTAATGTTTATTTTGTAAAGTTTTTATGAAACTAAACAAATTAAATAAATAAATAAATTGTTAGTTCAGACTTGCTGTGAAGTTGGCGATAGAAAAGACACTCACGAAAAGACACTCAGGGCCCAATTCTGAGGTGCATGCAAAAACACGGAAGTGTTCATCCAAAAAGGATGAACACTTTATTTAAAGGCACCCTATTCTGATGAAGTGCTAATGTGGCAGTTTGCCATCAAAGCCAGGACTTTAGCATGAGCCTGATTTACTGCTTGACAGCAGCCTTAGCAACCATGAGGAATGAAGGGCTGGCACTGCGAGGGGATTCTGCTCTGATTCACACTTTTTCCTTTATAAAAATGGCATTTCCAAGACTGCAGCACCCCTTTTCCATTTTAATGAAAGCTTAAGAAAACGTTCTTAAACTAGAAAAGTGGTACTCTTTTAGGAAATGCTTGCGGTACTACTGGAGCACATGTTTCGATAAAATGGTAGATTTACGCAGCTTTTGCTGCTGGGAAGCACAACATTTCCCCTCCAGTATTTCCACCCACCCCAGAATGGTTTTCAACACTATAATTAGCGCAAGCTCAGAATCAGGTCCTCAGATGGCCATCGGACCATGCCTTATCCTGTTTACCTCCAGGTACACCATATACACTTACACGTATGCCTGCATTATATTTAGAGCTACAGGCGATGCAGGTCATGCAAATTACATGAGACATGTTTATCCATGCAATCTCCACACATCAAATTATTTAGTTTAAATTGCAATTCAATTGCCATCAAAAGTGTTTTATTCACCTGGAAATGGAAATGCCTTCATCTTGTACGCTGCACACAATGTTATGTTTCTGTATGAGTAGCTTAGTATACTAGATAGAACCCCATAATAGGATGCTATTTATATCAATGCATCGTTCAATGCACTTATTAGGGTATATTTCTTGCAATGATTCTTGACACTTTTTCCGCAACATAATAAGAATCCCTTCTACACATATTTCATGAGAAGTACATACACATGTGATGTCATCAGTGATGTCATCAATGACATTTGTGATGTCATCTTTGATGTCCTGGGTGTTAGTCTTAGCAGTGCACGGTGGTGGCGCGAGTTATGGTTGCTTAGCTTACCATAACTGGCGAATTTCAAGGGTTTTTCGGTTTTACTTGGAACCATAACGTCCCTTTAACAAAGTTTTTTCACTGAATTTCATAGGTTTTTAGTAGCGCAACTTAACCACAATGTCCCTTTAACAAAGTTTTTTTCACTAAATTTCATAGGTTTTTAGTAGCGCAACTTAACCATAACGTCCCTTTAACAAAGTTTTTTCACTGAATTTCATAGTTTTTTAGTAGCACAACTTAACAATAATGACTTTGACTTTATATACATGTCATATGGAACTGACTAGATCTCGTCTTATGAACTTGATGTCCGCGAACTTATTTAATGTTCGCGGACATGTTCGGAGAACAGTACCACTCCCTAAAAACTGTGGGGGGGGGGGGGGTGGTGGGGTATGTTTGATTGTTATATCATAATATAGGAACATTTAACAAATTCAAAAAGCAGCACACAAACACATTATATATAGTAATACATAAGAAATGTAACCCATATATGTAACACACTAATCATTCATTTAAATACAATATGTTCTGAAATGGAATATACCACAAGAAGATAAATTGGCTTCCAACATAATTACCTCACAGACACAACAGAACTGAGAACAAGACCAGACCCACTGAATACATAGGACTTATCTTACCAGAAATAGTAAGTGTACTTCATTTTACTCATATATTTATAAACTTTCTGTATTAGATTAAAAAATATATTATCTTTTTTTTTTTCTCACAGAAATGTCTAGTACTCTGGAATGGCTAGAGGACAATTTCCCACATGAATACATGTCACAAGATAGTGAAACTAATGGTAAACACTTTATAATATAAACCATTTATTTTTTTTTTATATACATTTAACATATATATTATTTTTTTGTACAGAGCATACCAAAATAGAAAAAACTTCAGAAAACCCTGTTATGGATAACAGTCTTCACAATATAGAAGAAAAAATGGATGTATTGTTGGCTAATTTTAATAATTTAAAAACTTTTGTAGAAAATCATTTCAAACCAAAAACCTCGTACCATTGCCCCACATGTACTTGTCCCTCCTCACCATATCCCCGTCAATTATCCCCAAATCCTCTCCATAATCCAAAACGTTTTGATGAGATTTCCATCCCTTCTTCACCTAATGCCAATCATGTTGAAACCCCAAATTCTCCTGTTTTTGTTTCTGTTTCTGCCTCACCTTCTCTGTCATAAATTATTAATATATGTTAAATAAAGTTTAGTTTTTATATTGTATTGTGAATAGTTTCCGTTTTTTTTTTTTTAAAAACAATAAAAGTGTCCGCGGACAGTGCGAGTGTTCTGAAATGTTCGTACATAAACGAAAATGGAGGTGTCCTGAAGAACACCACACCTGTTCGTACTGTTCGCTAGCAAGTTGAAACTGTTCTAAGAACACACATGGTGTCCTGAAATGTTCGTAAAGGAACAAAAATTAAAGTGTTCTAAAGAACACTATATCTGTCCGTAATTTTCGCTATCAACTTAAAACTGTCCTAAGAACACAATTGGTGTCCTGAAATGTTTGTAAATAAACGAAAATGATGTGTCCTGAACAACAGTACAACTGTTCGTAGTGTTCGCTAGCAACATGAAACTGTACTAAGAACACGGGGTGTCCTGAATTATTCGTAAACAAACAAAAATGAAAGTGTCCTAAAGAACACTATACCTGTCCGGTACTGTTCGCTAGCAAGTTCAAACTGTTCTAAGAACGCTATTGGTGTCCTGAAATGTTCGTACGTAAACGAAAATGGAGGTGTCCTGAAGAACACTATATCTGTCCTTACTGTTCACTACCAAGTTTAAACTGTTCTAAGAACACACGCGGTGTCCTGAAATGTTCGTTTCACGTGTGACGCACTTTTAATTACTTCAGAACCCGAACAGTGTCCGTAGGACATCAATGTTAACATTTAGAAAACCAACAGAGGTTAACTCAGTGATTCTTGCTACTTGTTGTCACCAAAGGAGAGCAACCCGTTGTATCCACCTTTGGTACACTAAATGATCGCTTTTATGAGTTGCACAATATCGTTTTTGGGTGCATTGTTTATTCACATCAAGTAATCACTGGGAATGGTGTTAAGGTGACTGAACTACAATGCAAGCACCTTGCATACTGTTATTATAAGTAGCTGTACCTAAAGACATATCATTGACAACATGTATCTTGTGTCTGTGTTGTCTTTTCTCTTCTGGCCCCTTTCCATGTTTATTTTGTACTTGTTTGTTGATCATGCCTTGTGATCATTTTTTGTGATGTTCTTATCTTATGTAAAAAAAAACTAAACACACCTAGGGCAAAAAACTATAGACCAAATGGTCCAAAGTACATTCCTACCGTTAACGAACAGTAATGTATCACAACAGAACGGTATTGGAGAACATCATTAAAGTAACAAAATTGTTTCACATATCTTATCATACACATATACAGGCTATCCCTCAAGGAAGAACACCCTGTCCCTCATCCTATTAATCCCTCCCTAGGAGGTGGATGGTGCACTGCCTATCTAAGAGGGATAGCAGAAGAAATCTCCCTAACCACTTCAACATACAAAAAATATATAAAAAACAGATGCAGGTCACAAGTGTACCTTTTACAAGCCCACACACAAAAATAAATGTGTCTTGTATACTAGTGACATGGGCATATCCTCTCTTCTGGATTTTGACTCTGTTTTAATCACCAATAAATTGAGGTACGTCCTATCAGCTGAAAACCTGATTCTGTTGTTAAAATGACTGACAGGCTCTCTGTTGAGAGCAAACGGCCTCTGGAGTTGAGACCAACTTTATAGAGGTAAAGACACATAATGTTTGACGTGTACAAAGGTATTGGTTATGACATCGTCTCTGCATGAGATCGCTCATGCTTGTTTTGGTCGACCGGTTTCGATAATCTTGGTTGTTTAGATCATCTTCTTCAGGACATTGGGTACTTTTTCTACGAATCTCATTCTGATGTTGAATCAATGTTGTGATTCAGTTGGCACCTTCGCTTCCTGTGAGGTGACATAGAGATGAAAGAAAACAGAAGGGTAATGATACCCCCTGTAGTAGCGTGCTTCTAACCTAATTGTTGCATGCTATTTAATGTGTGTCAATGAAACTATAGGTTACTCTGTGGTGCTATTGGGTTACAGGTCTCACTATTAGTTCCTGTTCTGGCACCTTTATCATGCAGGGAAAGGGGTGGGGGTGGAAAAGAAGGGGGGGGCACATATCTTCCCACTATTTTATGTCACCTGCATCATGCATCTTTCCAGGGTGCACTTCCATTATCGTGCGTAGGTTACATGCATCCCTCTGTGTATCACCTGAAAAAGTTTGTACATACCCAATCTACAAGCAGCCGTGACTCTGGCTTGTCGTAGGATAATGTCACCGACACTTGACATCTGTTAATCCAAATATCCTCTTTACTCATATGTATTCAAATGGTAATACTGTTGCATGCATGCTGGTCAAAAGATGTCCAGCTTACCTTAGATGATAGTTATAGCGGCTGACTGCATTAGGTTTGACTGTGTGGAGTAGGGTAGTGTGGTCCCTTGCACTTCAACGAATTCCTAGAAACAGAATGTATATCACTATTTTTATCTGTGTTTAGTGTGTCCTGCTACAGTCCTGTGTAGCGCGGCCATGCTGCTTACCTTAGATTGGTATCTCGCTGTTTGTGTGTTCCTCCGTACCCCTCAAAAACTAATATTAAGGGTACAACCAATACAAAACACTGAGTCGTGATATATTACTCCTTTCTATTTTATGTAAATTCTTTTGTAAAAATCTTAAGAAATATTATGCAGAGAAAATAGCAGTATGGCAGTACAACAGTATGACACAAAATATTTGAGTAGTACTATTATGAGATCCCTGTGAAATAAGTGACACAAGTATACTTAGTGAATCTGGCAGATTACTTCTCAGCTCCTGTTCGATAATTGCGTGACATGACATTAGCTATATTGAAGTAATACTCAGTTACCGTTCCAAAATGGTGCGATAGAAAGACATAATAGTAGGACTAGAGGCTTGGATATTAGTAATGCCGTGCAGCCGCAGCAAGAGAGAATCATCAGCACACAACTGGAGGGACATTGAACCTCTCGGAGCACCCGCAGAGACATAGGTAAGCAGCCGCGGATCGAGAGGCATTACGCACGAGACTATAAACATAGAGTTACTCATACAATGCTATAAAATCCAACAGCCATGTGTATTACACTGTCACTGTGAACAGCTCAGCATCTGAGAGAAATTTTCGACCTCCTAAAGAAGGAGTAGTTTTGCTGTGTTTTAACCGTGCTACTTCTCCAAAAAGGAATTTGGAGGCTAGCTCTCAAATATGATATCTAAATGAAATCAGTGTATTTTCCCTGAGAAGTCAGACAAGGCATCAGACACGCAGTGCCATGCGAAGGCTGAAATACTGTGATTTTATTTTTCCTTAGGCAGGATTCATCAATGAGTGTCAGACCTGACTGCAGGACCCAGTCTTTCCGACCATTCCTAAATCTGCATAAATGCATATAAGTTTGGATATCACATTTAAGATCTATTTTTAGAAACAAACAAATCAATCCATATTTCTACATGGTCTAGGCATGGCATGCACCGGTTTAAAGTAAATGAAGCTCACATTATAATTCTGTGTCATGTTTTTGACATGTGTCGTGTGTAATTATACTTGACTGACATGTAAATGCATTATTAATTTACTGGTTCGTCTTTAGCCTCCCCAGATCGAAATATGAACTAAGCACAGGAGATGCCAATCTAAATAAATTGTTAGTTCAGGCTTGCTGTGATAATGGCAATAGAAAAGACCCTAAAGAAAAGACACTCAGGGCCCAATTCTGAGGTGCATGCAAAAAGGCAATGGGATATATGGATGCTAAATGGAAGATCTGAAGGTGATATCCTGGGTGCTTATACCTGGAAAGGAAATAACTGCGTAGCTACATTGGATTACTTGTTTGGTAACAAAACGTGTCTAGAGAGAGTACAGAAACTGATAGTAAAGCCCTCTGAATACAGTGATCATGATATATTGGCACTAGGTAATGCCATCCGCTGGACAGTAAACAATCTAGTAAAGATCAATAGTCTCATCACTGACTCATATGAGGACATCATGATGGAATTTGTCAATATGAATATAGATGAGATGGAAAGTATGTTCTATAAATTGACTAAGAAGACTAGCGCTTTGAAAACATTGAAGTTAGTGTTTTGTAACAAAAATCCATACAAATACGATAAGACCATTTTGCGATGCCAAACAAGCCACGTGTAAAGAATTGCGAAATTTCCACAGGTTTGGGCTTGTACCTGGTGAATTAGCTAAACAAAATAAAGTAATTAGAAGAAACTATCAAACATGGCTCAAGAGATGGAGGTATTCCATTAGAAACAAAAATTGGCAACACATGATCAAAACACTGCGCAGTAATAGCCCAGAGCTAATCTGGACTAAATTAGCAAAAGTAAAAGGAGAAGTGGAAAAACTGATGCTGAATCCAATACAAGAAAAAGTGTGGATTACTTACCTTCAAGAGAGGTCTGGCAAATATAGTGAGAACATTAGACCTGAATATATGATTTGAGGTTGGCCCCTATCCTTTAGTATATATACAGTCAAAAATTCTATCTTGAAACCCAAAAATTCTAGAGCCCCGCGGCCACATGGGCTAGCCAACGCAGCACTTAAACAAAACCCAGAACAGTGGGCTAGATTGTTGTGTCGACTATTATTGAAGGTTTGCCAGACACAGAGAATTCCAGAATCTCTACTTGATGTCACGGGCAAATTATTCTCAACATTTGTATGTAAAGCCCTACAGACATGGGTAGACTTCAGAGCTGGGTCTAGTACAATTCACAATCTTAGCATACGTGACTCAATTATAAGAGAAACACGCGATGCTGTAAACCCAACACTCTATGTAGTCTTTATTGATTTTACAGCAGCGTTCGACAGTGTCGACCGAATATCGAATGTCGATGGAATAAACTTAGAGAATGGGGATGCCCGGGTTGATTAGCACCCTGAAGAGTCTTCACCAGAATACCCTGGCAAGGGATCGCCTATCAGAAGATGATACGACCTCAGCCCGGGTACAGATATATAAAGGGGTGAGACATGGATGAACATTGGCGGCATTGCTATATAACCTGTATATGGCCAATCTCCCCGGAAGGTTGACACCCACTGTTGGTTGCTGCCCGAAACGTGGCAGACAGTCAGTGCCATTCCATCTTTACGCAGACGATCTTGTCTTGTTAAATTATACTTACTCAGGTGCAAAAACTATGTTTGCTGCATTATGTAATCATACATCTGAGAATAAGCTTAAAATTAACATGGAAAAAACTAAAATATTGATAGTGTCTGCCAAAAAAAGTTAAGTGCCCTAGCTTTGGCACTAGCCTAGGAAAGGTGGAATATGTAGACACAGACCCATACCTTGGTCTGGACGTGCATTGTAGCATAACATATAGCCATATAGTGGAAGGAAAAAAACAAAAGCCACAAGACTGACACATTTAATGGTAAAGTTTGCAAGGGAGACAGCAGGCTTCACATTTGATGGTATTCTCATACTATATAAACAATATTGGTGCCCTACAGTACTATATGGACTGGAAGCTTTGGCACTGAGAGATCTTGCATGGCTAGACATATTGGAGGGACAGTTCTGGAAAAGGACTTTGAGACTCAGCCCTGCAACACCAGTGCAATGTATTCGACTGGAATTAGGGCTGATGGCTTTGAAAGTAGATCTGCTAAAGAAATGTGGGCTCTTACATTTGAAAATACACTTAAACCCCCAATGTCAGCTTCTCCGGCTGTTAGAAGACACTACTAGTAGAAACGACAGCTTTGAGAGATTGGTTTACAATCTATTCAAGACTATTGGTTGGTGTATGAAATTTTAAAATGTGTCTTTGTAAGAAAAATTAAACTATGGGATTGGGCTAGCAATTATGTCCATCTGGAGACACTCCGCAATCACAAATTTGTAGCTGGAGTAATGCATAAGTATCAACGGCCACAGCAATATCTAAGGCAGTGCCCAGATCAGGCAGTTCTGTTTTTTCAACTAAGATTACTCATTAATCTTTGGCAGTATGGCTTGAATACATAGAACCATAGGGTATGCCTAGCCCTATATCTCTTAAAGGTGAAAATTAAAAAACGTTTACCCATAGATATTTAGATGAAATTATAGTGCTCCTAATATAAAGTCTGACTTAAATTGATGATATTAAGCAAGATGGAACAGCCGTGGTTTTAAAAGAGAATGTCTAAAAGATAATGTGTTAAAAAGATAATGTTTTAACTGTTTTTACTGAAAGTTGTTTTAATATGTAAGCTTAATTTCAATTTTGAACTTCAAATAATTATGTTTAGGTTTAAGCATAAGATACAATGTTAATGTTTATTTTGTAAAGTTTTTATGAAACTAAACAAATTAAATAAATAAATAAATTGTTAGTTCAGACTTGCTGTGAAGATGGCGATAGAAAAGACACTCACGAAAAGACACTCAGGGCCCAATTCTGAGGTGCATGCAAAAACACGGAAGTGTTCATCCAAAAAGGATGAACACTTTATTTAAAGGCACCCTATTCTGATGAAGTGCTAATGTGGCAGTTTGCCATCAAAGCCAGGACTTTAGCAAACGTTCTTAAACATTTCCCCTCCAGTATTTCCACCCACCCCAGAATGGTTTTCAACACTATAATTAGCGCAAGCTCAGAATCAGGCCCTCAGATGGCCATCGGACCATGCCTTATCCTGTTTACCTCCAGGTGCACCATATACACTTACACGTATGCCTGCATTATATTTAGAGCTACAGGCGATGCAGGTCATGCAAATTACATGAGACATGTTTATCCATGCAATCTCCACACATCAAATTATTTCGTTTAAATTGCAATTCAATTGCCATCAAAAGTGTTTTATTCACCTGGAAATGGAAATGCCTTCATCTTGTACGCTGCACACAATGTTATGTTTCTGTATGAGTAGTTTAGTATACTAGATAGAACCCCATAATAGGATGCTATTTATATCAATGCATCGTTCAATGCACTTATTAGGGTATATTTCTTGCAATGATTCTTGACACTTTTTTCGCAACATAATAAGAATCCCTTCTACACATATTTCATGAGAAGTACATACACATGTGATGTCATCAGTGATGTCATCAATGACATTTGTGATGTCATCTTTGATGTCCTGGGTGTTAGTCTTAGCAGTGCACGGTGGTGGCGCGAGTTATGGTTGCTTAGCTTACCATAACTGGCGAATTTCAAGGGTTTTTCGGTTTTACTTGGAACCATAACGTCCCTTTAACAAAGTTTTTTCACTGAATTTCATAGGTTTTTAGCAGCGCAACTTAACCATAATGTCCCTTTAACAAAGTTTTTTTCACTAAATTTCATAGGTTTTTAGTAGCGCAACTTAACCATAACGTCCCTTTAACAAAGTTTTTTCACTGAATTTCATAGTTTTTTAGTAGCACAACTTAACAATAATGACTTTGACTTTATATACATGTCATATGGAACTGACTAGATCTCTTCTTATGAACTTGATGTCCGCGAACTTATTTAATGTTCGCGGACATGTTCGGAGAACAGTACCACTCCCTAAAAACTGTGGGGGGGGTGGTGGGGTATGTTTGATTGTTATATCATAATATAGGAACATTTAACAAATTCAAAAAGCAGCACACAAACACATTATATATAGTAATACATAAGAAATGTAACCCATATATATAACACACTAACCATTCATTTAAATACAATATGTTCTGAAATGGAATATACCACAAGAAGATAAATTGGCTTCCAACATAATTACCTCACAGACACAACAGAACTGAGAACAAGACCAGACCCACTGAATACATAGGACTTATTTTACCAGAAATAGTAAGTGTACTTCATTTTACTCATATATTTATAAACTTTCTGTATTAGATTAAAAAATATATTATCTTTTTTTTTTTCTCACAGAAATGTCTAGTACTCTGGAATGGCTAGAGGACAATTTCCCACATGAATACATGTCACAAGATAGTGAAACTAATGGTAACCACTTTATAATATAAACCATTTTTTTTTTATATACATTTAACATATATATTATTTTTTTGTACAGAGCATACCAAAATAGAAAAAACTTCAGAAAACCCTGTTATGGATAACAGTCTTCACAATATAGAAGAAAAAATGGATGTATTGTTGGCTAATTTTAATAATTTAAAAACTTTTGTAGAAAATCATTTCAAACCAAAAACCTCGTACCATTGCCCCACATGTACTTGTCCCTCCTCACCATATCCCAGTCAATTATCCCCAAACCCTCTCCATAATCCAAAACGTTTTGATGAGATTTCCATCCCTTCTTCACCTAATGCCAATCATGTTGAAACCCCAAATTCTCCTGTTTTTGTTTATGTTTCTGCCTCACCTTCTCTGTCATAAATTATTAATATATGTTAAATAAAGTTTAATTTTTATATTGTATTGTGAATAGTTTCCGTTTTTTTTTTTTAAAAACAATAAAAGTGTCCGCGGACAGTGCGAGTGTTCTGAAATGTTCGTACATAAACGAAAATGGAGGTGTCCTGAAGAACACCACACCTGTTCATACTGTTCGCTAGCAAGTTGAAACTGTTCTAAGAACACACGTGGTGTCCTGAAATGTTCGTAAAGGAACAAAAATTAAAGTGTTCTAAAGAACACTATATCTGTCCGTAATGTTCGCTATCAACTTAAAACTGTCCTAAGAACACAATTGGTGTCCTGAAATGTTCGTAAATAAACGAAAATGATGTGTCCTGAACAACAGTACAACTGTTCGTAGTGTTCGCTAGCAACATGAAACTGTACTAAGAACACGAGGTGTCCTGAATTGTTCGTAAACAAACAAAAATTAAAGTGTCCTAAAGAACACTATACCTGTCCGGTACTGTTCGCTAGCAAGTTCAAACTGTTCTAAGAACGCTATTGGTGTCCTGAAATGTTCGTACGTAAACGAAAATGGAGGTGTCCTGAACAACACTATACCTGTTCGTAGTGTTCGCTACCCAATTGAAACTGTTCTAAGAACACAATTGGTGTCCTGAAATGTTCGTACATAAACTAAATTACACGTGTCCTGAAGAACACTATATCTGTCCTTACTGTTCACTACCAAGTTTAAACTGTTCTAAGAACACACGCGGTGTCCTGAAATGTTCGTTTCATGTGTGACGCACTTTTAATTACTTCAGAACCCGAACAGTGTCCGTAGGACATCAATGCGCATGCGCTAACCAATCTCCGTGCACTTGGTGTCCGGTGGACAGGCGCTTCCTTCGCGGACTAGTTCACGAACGGATCATATGACCGCGCCCACGCTCATCGTGTGTCCTGAAATGCGGACACTGTTCGTGTCCCCGAACAATTTAAAAGTACATTTTCAGTTAATCCATAATATTTTTCAATAAAATCTCACCATGGCACAAGTACCACATAGCAATCTTGAGTTTCTATATACCTTTTGAAACTTTCCGATCCTTTTTTTGTGTTCGATCTGTCCGCGGACAGTGCGCATGTCCGCGAACCGCGCACTAGCACCCCTATAAAAGACCACACCCAAGAGCTTATTCCCATTGTGTTTCTGGCTATTCTTCAGAACACAGTGATTTTTGCTGCCACCTGCAGACTACACCATCATCGAGATGGCATCCTTGGCTGCTGAACTGCCACTTGGTGCTGCACCTGCTTCAGCATCATCCCCACCCCCTCCACCACCACCACCTCCCCAAGGGCCTGAAGAGGGGAACAGGAGTGAGGATGAGGAGGAGGAAGAAGAGGATGATGAGAATGAGGTAGAGGAAAACCCTACTACCCGCACTAGGCGTGAGTCTTGGGTGTGGAGGTTATTTACCATTCATGGTAATGTTCCTAAGGCTCGTGCGAACCGTGTTACCTGCAATGAGTGCAAAATGATACTCAGTCGCGGGAAGCACGGTAAGTACAGCTTTGGGACCACTACTATGAAGCGACACCTGAGGTCATTTCACTCTGGGGCTATTCGCAGGGTTGTACCTTGCGAAGAACGTAGCAGGTTGATTTCCTCTACTTCATCCTCTGTTTCTCATCCTGTCACCACAAGGACCACCTCCGTGGGACAGCGTCTTCCTCAAGCTGCCTCACAGGCCATACAGAATGCTAATGACCCTTACCTTTCGAGGGTCACAGTTGTATGTATGTACTGTGACACAGTACTCTGCAGGGGGGAGCGACTTCGGAGTGCTTTTGAGACTATCGTCTCAGAGCACGAGAAGACCTTCTCACTACCCAAATAAAACCCACTCTACATCTTCCTCTCTCAGCTCGCCCTTTCTTATCCCTGTGGTTGGTGTCCCCCCCTTTACCCTCCTTTAACCTCCTCTCCTATTGTGTCGTGTCTGAAAAACAAAAAAAAATACAAAATTACAAAAATCAAAAAAAAATAAGGCTCTTTTCAGAGCCGCCTTTCCCAGTTAAAAAATAGAAGTGAAAATAAATGAAGCAGGGCTCTTTGTATTTTTTAGAAGTCCGCGGACAGTTCGAGAACATTAAAAAAATTGGGTTGCTACTCCATCACAAACATTGTAATTTTCTCTGGAAAGAAGTGGTGGCTCTGAAAAGAGCCTTTGGGTAGTGTTTGTAAGTCAAAAATTGTAAATGCTTAACATCTACTTCAAAATCGTTGTAATTCCAAAAAAGGTCGCAATGCATTTTGTACATTTCTCAGAAAAATCTGATTGCCAGCATAAGTAAGATGGACTCCATCTCTGCGAAAAATGTATGTACTACAAAACATAATATTTTCATTGTGAAAAGAAGACATGCCAAAATCTCTTAGAAAGGCACAAACAGCCTTATTAACATTGCGCCTTGCTTTTTCCATTTGTGGACCAAATGAAGAAGAACGAAGCCACATTTGTCTCTGCGCAATCCGTGAAAATATCACTTGAGAATTAGGAAACATGTCCATAACCTTCCTAAGTCCTTCTTTCATAGCAAAATGCAAGAAAATTCCACTCACATGTCCTAAACTGTTCCCTCCACAATGAATTACAATTATGTCTGGATGTTGCTCTGTCTCCAAAGTAGCACAGAGAGGTAGCAAGTCCAACCACTTCATTCCACGTACTCCATGCCAATGTACTTCCACATGTGGGAATCCAAGATCTACAGCTACTCCACAGCTTTCTGCATGCACCTTCAACCAATGTATCCACGAATCTCCTAAAATCCAAACAATCTGTTTTCTGAAACACACAGCCATAGCTATCTTTTGTTCTCTCAGCAAAAAGAGTATCTGAGAAAATCTCTCCTGGCACAACACACCCACCAAACTTTCCTGAGCAATCCCTTTCAGTGCTTATTCTCATTTGCATGACTTCTGAACCCAAAAATCCCCAGATGTAACTCCTGATGTCCGCGAACTACCGCCATGTCCGCGGACATATCGTAACATGAACAGCCCTTCTACCATTTCCACTACAATCTCTCTGCCATTCCCTCATTGGATGTACCTCAAAAATCACATGACCATGCACCAATCACATTCAAGACCTCTACATCTAACTGCATCATCATAGATCAGCACTGCAAATGTACTCTGAATCTCTCTGAGTACAAGTGTCATATCATTGGCAAGCACCATCTACCAGAAATACTGTACAAGTTTTCAAGATTTCTACTTGCAGCTCCATGCATATCCATATGCATGAACACAAACTTCAGGTATGCATATTTTCTGTATAGTAGATGAACACATTTTCAAACAGACTTTTTACCTTGTAAAATCTGTAAAATGAATTTACTGTACTTTCTTCAATTTCCTAAAATCAACTATCACTTATAAACCTTTATACTATTTACTTTCTTTATACACACACACTCAAATCATGTTAAACTAACATTTTTTAAATGAAATATATAGACTACATATATTCAAACAAAATTGCATGCAAACACAATCTATGTTTAAACCTTTATAAAAATACTTATACAATTTCATATTTTTTGTTTTTATTTATTTATTTACTTAATTACTTTAAATGAGACATAACATTGAGGCGCTATTACCTAGAACAGTTTACTTACAGAAATAGTGGTATTCACTAATATATTATAAATTTCACAAGACATAGTAAAGATATTTTTTTTTTGCTACAGTTAGTCATTCAATACAATTTGTTCATTAAGAACATATCATATGTACTGAACTGATGCAATGTATCTTATGTAAATAAATTAGTTTAATGGTTTTACAGAAGGCACTGAGGATTTCAATTAAAAAAATCAATATCTAAATTAAAAACAGTGCTATATACAAACAAAGTTACTAATTTGAAGCTTTTACAATTGCAGTGAAGACCAGTTTCCTGAAAAGAAGCAGCCAAATTCGAAGAAGAAAGAAAAACTAAGAAGTTACCTGTTAATTTAAAATAAAAGTAAGTAAAATATCACCATAATATTTGTATTATTAATCATATTTACTATAACATTAATACGAGCTATTTTGGTTTCTAAAAATAGAGATTTTGTACCATTTTGTCCAACAATTTCCATGTTTTATATAGCGATTTACAGCCAGAATGGCCCACAAATTTCTATTTTTGGACACACAAATTACCCAACTGAACCACTACAATTTTCATATTATAGAACAAACAACTGTTTTAATTGTATACATTAGATTTACTATTTGTACTTTTCCACACCACTAGCTTACTTTTTTTGTCATCTGAACCCCAGTTTAGTAACACATAAATTCAAGAATACCTATCCCTACTAGTTTTAGTTCACAATGCACAATCACACACCATTACATACATCTTTATCATCTTATTCAAACACTCATGCACACAGCACACATACATTCCAGAACACCCCAACCCATATCTTCTTTATTTTTTTCAACAGACCCTAAAGAATGCCTACCAAAAGTCAAGTCCGTAGAAAGCAATGCAAAAGTAGAGCAAATGAAAATAAAGGTGTCCAACATAAGCATCCATCTCTAGCAGAATTTGTAAAAAAAAGTTGAAACAAAACAGCTAATACAATCATTTCGTGAAACACAAGAAGTTTCAAGTACAACTTCGCTTCCTCTATCAAAATGTAAAACAAACCAAAAAACAATTAACAGAAAATCAGCTATCAGTACAGATAAAACTACTTCTTCAAATTTTAATATAGTGCAAAGTAAGCATACCAAGAAAAGTATTTTAGCCAAAATATACCGTCACAAAGTCCTTCAAAATCTTATAAAAACAGGAGAGAAATCAGGTTCAAAGCTCAAAACCTATTGTAGGAAATTAATCTTAGAAGCATTGATGGACAGTGCAATTCTTCTCAAAAGAAATGTTTTTATTTTACTGTTAAACAAAATGAAACCATTAACAAAACTAATAACTAAATTACAAAAAATACTTCTCAATAAGCGAAATGCCAACAGAAAGAACTTCTTAAGTATCTGCGGAGGTGAATGGAATCACACTACTAGCACAGAACCATATTTTAATGAAGAAGCGTACACACAAAAGCAAACAAATACAATTGCCATAAACAGCAGTGGTCGAGGTTATGAAAAAGTGAATAATACCATAATGGAACAAGAAGTACTCCTCACAAAAATATGCCCTGAAAACTTAGAATTACCCCTCCATTCAACTGAATCAGAACGTCTAGTGTACAAATGGCCATGCACGTCAATGTGTAACATTCCCAAACAATGTTTCAAATCTTTACACCAATTCCTCAATAAATATGTAAAAAGCAAAGACAAAATCAAAATTAAATTACTGCAAAATATAGATACCTGTCCAGTGCGCAAGTACACAGGACTACAAGGATATTCATTGGCCTGCATTACAGGACCTACTTGTAAAACCACTTTCCATGATATCAAAAGGATATCAACACATCATTCAACTATAAGAAATCTACTCTATAAACTGTACTATGCTAAAAGTCCTGCTTTAGCACTAGCAAAGTTAAATAACATCCTTCTACATGGTACAGCAAAAGACCTACTTGAAGAAATTCACTATATCCAGAAAAAATATTTTGGAAGTGAAAGCCATTTACAGAATGAAATAGCTTTAAACCAATTAAGCAACAATTCTACACATGGCAACCTTTTGCTAAACACATACAAAAAAGAAATACTAAAATTTAAAAGTACATCAGCTGAAGTACCAAACCATGTATGTGTATGTTGCCGTAGAATTTTTTATAAAAGTAACACAAAAACTGTGGACCTATCATACAAAATAGAAGACAATGAAAATTCTAAATGGTTTGAATTAGCTCTCTACCTTGTAGCAGAAAACAAATATGAAATAACTGAGCCCTTAATACTTTGCAGTTATTGCACTACAAAACTTGACAACAACCAAACTCCTTCACGTTCTATCACAAATAATTTGGAATTATACCCAGTACCAAAACCTCTACAACAACTTAATTTATATGAGAGCATCATAATTTAAACAGTACACCCATTTCAAGCAATAATACGCCTTCAACCAAAAACAGCAAAATTACCTCCCTCTGAATTGGTAAAAGGCATTCGTGGAAAAGTAGTTTATTTACCATTAAATCTAAAAGAAAATGTGCATACTCTAGGAGTGCAACGTCCAATGCAGCAATCTATAATTATATTAGTAAATGGAGTACCTACAAAAGACAAAAAAATATGGCAACAGCTGGTAGATTTATATAAAGTTAGACAAGCCTTCCAATATCTTAAAGAGAATAATGAATATTACAAAAAAATAATATTGAAGAAAACTTGAAAGATACAACTGAAATAATTCAAGAAACACAAGAAGCTGGTCAATTTGAGCTACTAGATCCTGCTACAATATCAAATACTTTAGACCATTATACAATTGATCCTTTGCACTGTAATGACACCGTACAAGATGTACTGGAAACTTACCAAATGCGTCAAACAAAAGGATCGCCAATCAGTATATGGGAAAAAAGTATAGAAGCACATGCTTTTCCTCTACTCTTTCCTACTGGCAAAGGAGGAAGGTATGATGATAGACCTATTCAAATATCAGCTTCAGAATACCGCTCATTACGGATGTATTCTGAAGATCCCAGATTTAGACAAAATGTGGAATACATATTCCACCTACTCTTTGAAAGTGAACTAGCAACTTTATGTTACAGAGTTGCACACATATTAAAATCAGGATCACACTTTCAAAATATGACAGCTACACAATTATTAGAGAAAGTGCAACAAAAGGATGAGGTTTTACAATCAAATATTACAAATCTATTAGCAAATATGCGTGGTACTAAAGAGTACTGGTTTCGATGTCATGGAGATATACGTTGTATGATCAGAAACCTTGGCCCACCCACTTGGTTTGTTACATTTAGTTGTGCAGAATATGCATGGGAAGATTTACATGATTTCCTACGCATATCAAATAAAAACAAAACAAACATAGATATTCTAACACCTGGACAACTTTGTTCTTTGGATCCTGTTAATGTTTCAAGATATTTTCACCATCGCTTCATTGCTATGCTACATTTTATTTGTAATAAAACTGTTCCTCCCCTTGGAGAAGTGCAACACTTCTTTTGGAGAAAAGAATACCAAGCCAGAGGAGCACCACATATCCACATGCTTTTATGGATTAAAGATGCTCCTAAATTTGGTCAAGACAGTGATGCCACTGTTTTACAGTTTATTGAAAAATATGCCACTTGTGAAATTCCATCAGAAGCCACAAATAGTGATCTTCATGCACACATTTTACAATTTCAAAGACACAAATGTGGAAAATATTGTCGTCGCAAATACAAAAACAAAGGCAAATACTACACCAAATGCCGATTTGGTTTCCCTAGACCAGTTACAAATACAGGTCAGGTAAACAACCTCATGTCTTCAGTTAGACATAGTGTTAAAGGTAAGTCACCTAAAAATACATATTACATAAAAAGAAAAGAAGAAGAAAAATATATCAATGATTATAAAGCAATCGTTGCCCACTTATGGAATGCAAACATAGATGTGCAGTACATTGCAGACAATTCTACTGCAGTTGCACGATATGTCACAGCATACTTAACTAAAGTAGAAAAGACAGAGCTCCAAGACCTCTGGAATGACCTGCCATCAGATAAAACAGTATCTCAGAAATTATACAGCTTGGGCATAAAAATGCTCACCCATGGAGAATGTGGATCTTATGAAGCAGCTGATCGTTTAACTGGTACTTCATTGTATGGTAAATCTGAAAATATAGTATGGCTAAATCTTGGTCCAGCTAAATCTAGAAAAAGAGTTCTAAAATCATATGAAGATATAGAAACAATAGCCAAACATGATCCCAATAGCCAAGACATTTTAAAAATCAATTTATTGGACACATACTACCCAAACAGAAGTAATACTTTGGAAAACATGTGTCTATACCAAATAGCCCAAAACTACACATACAAAAATAATATGAAATATGAGAATATTCCTGCCATAATTATAAACCTATACTACTGTACGTCAGTGGTGAAGCTGGTTCTGGCAAAACATTCCTAATCAAAATCATTAGTAAGTTCCTTCAACAATTGACAAACAACAAACTGTCAGCTGTTGTCACTGCCCCAACAGGTTTAGCTGCCTACAACATAGGTGGTGTTACATTACACCGATTACTACTATTACCAGTAGAACACCAGAACAAATTAGACTATTACAAACTTTCTGCAGAAGCTGCAATGGAATTACGCAGAGTATTGAAACAAACGAAAATGCTACTAATAGATGAAGTGAGCATGGTCTCCAACCTGATGTTAGCTTTGATTCACCTCAGATTACAAGAAGTACTCAAAACAGACTATGAAGAGCTCTTTGCAGTGCAGGAAAACACATTATTGTTTTTGGAGATCTGCTTCAATTAACACCAGTAAAAGGTGAACCTATTTTTAAAACATTAGGGCACAAACTCTGCCGTAAAACTGTTGGCAGCATTGGAAATGTCAACCTTTGGCAACATTTTCAATACAGAGAATTAACAGAAAACATGCGCCAATCTGCAGATCTAGCTTATGCCAACATTTTAAAAAGTTTGAGAGTTGGTATACTTTCTAAAGAAGCAGAAGCAACATTGAAAACCCGGCACATTAATGCACTTTATGGCGATAATGCATGTGCTACAGATGTTATGGAACAATTAGCCCACAAAAATGTCAATTGTATGGCCTTAATGCCAACTCTTGCAAGCTGTATCAAATTCAATGAAATAATGTTAAGTAAGGAAATGCAACCAATAATGGAAATTAGCGCCACAGACAAACTAGATGTACATGGTATGACACTACCCATGTGTGACCAAGCCACAACAAGACTAAATAATTTAGAAAAATCAATCTCAAACACAGCAGGCTTAGAAAAGTAATGCTTAAACGTAACCTTGACGTGGACCAAGGACTAGTTAATGGAGCACTGGGTACAGTTGTTGGCTTTCAAACATACCCACGTGACAACAAAATTCAGTTTGTCAATATACTCTTTGACAAACTTTCAGAAGTAAAACGGATAGGACGCTCAACAGCTAGATTCCTTCTCTTCAAATATATGTATGTACGCAGAGAACAATTTTCTCCAACTCTTGCATACGCAGTCACGATTCATAAATCACAAGGTCTTACCCTAGAAAAAGCAATGATAGATATTGGTAACACAGTCTTTAAAGAAGGCATGAGCTACGTAGCACTATCATGCTTACGTACACTTGACGGTCTATTGCTAATCAACTTTGATGCAAGTAAAGTAAACGCTGATATTCCTTGCATTTTAGAATATAATACACTTCGCTCACTATACACTCCCCATCTAAACACATATTCTGTTCCACAAAAACTAAAACGTTGTAAAAGAAAACTAAATCAAACAGAAATGCAACAGGACGTCACTGCAAATCCTCCAAAGAGAGTAAAAGAAACTAATATTTCATCAAGTACCACAAACAAAAAGAATCAATTAGAGAAAGTAAACCAGGTACTTCTTTAAAGAAGGAAGACAAACTCCAAAAAAAGCAGTTAGATACAGAACTACCTGGACCATTTAAATTCTCAAATATAGTTGGTGTAAGTTGCTATGCAAATGTAGCAATGAATATTCTATTTCAATTACCACCAATTGTTGACAACATTTACTTACACAGTACAGACCCTTTGTGTTTGCAAATGTTAGTACTTCACAGAAATGCAGCAAACAATCCTGACAACACATATACAGGGTAATTCATAGAATTTCGCAGAAAAGTGTCGCAAGCGGCTGGCGCAGAGTGTCCGCGTGCGATTGACTGCACCAGGCACGTGCGCTAAAACCGATTTCCGCGCACAGCGTATTCATGGATTTTAGGCTCCCAAACCAGCCGTGGCGCAGAGTATCGCAGCGACCCTGCAGCAGCGCCAGTAACGCCCCCAAGAACGCCCTCGCGCAAGGAAAAGCCATCAAAATCGCAAAATCATCGCAAAGGGCTGCGCTAACCCTGGACCAGTTTACAGGGCTGCCAAACAAGGAACGCAAAGCGGGTAACGTGCATATCAGGGGTACGCGTGAAGTTATACACGCGATTAGCCAGGGTACGTGTATTACAGGGGTACGCGGGAAGTTTAACACGCGATTGGCCAGGGTACGTGTATTACAGGGGTATGCGGGAAGATTAACATGCGATTAGCCAGGGTACGTGTATTACAGGGGTACGCGGGAAGTTTAACACGCGATTAGCCAGGGTACGTGTATTACAGGGGTACGCGGGAAGTTTAACACGCGATTGGCCAGGGTACGTGTATTACAGGGGTATGCGGGAAGTTTTACATGCGATTAGCCAGGGTACGTGTATTACAGGGGTACGCGGGAAGTTGAACACGAGATTGCCCAGGGTACGTGTATTACAGGGGTAGGCGGGAAGTTTCACACGCGATTAGCCAGGGCACGTGTATCACAGGGGTACGCGGGAATTATCACATGCGATTTGGCTGTGTACGTGTATTACAGGGGTACACGGGAAGTTTTACACGCGATTCGGCTGGGTACGTGTATTACAGGGATGCGATTTGGCCAGGTACGTGTATTACAGGGGTGCGCAGGAATAATCACACGCGATTTGGCTGGGTACGTGTATTACAGGGGTGCGTGGGAATCATCACACGCGATTTGGCTGGGTACGTGTATTACAGGGGTGCGTGGGAAGTCACACGCGATTAGGCTGGGTGGGTCCTCACAGGTGTTCCCTGTACACCCTCCACGGCCCCTGCAGGCAGCCTACAAAACAGGGGACTACCCTGCACACCTGCTCATGTCCCCCTGCACCCCCACCCCCCAGCAGTGCAGGGGCAGCCTCCACCAGGCCCCCACCCATGCCTCCCACCACCCCCAACCCCCAGCAGTGCAGGGGCAGCCTCCACCAGGCCCCCACCCATGTCTCCCACCACCCCCACCCCCCCGCCACCAGGGGCACCCTCCACCAGGCCCCCACCCATGTCTCCCACCACCCCCACCCCCCCCGCCACCAGGGGCAGCCTCCACCAGGCCCCCACTCATGTCTCCCACCACCCCCAGCCCCCACCATCCAGGGGCACCCTCCACCAGGCCCCCACTCATGTCTCCCACCACCCCCACCCTCCCGCCACCAGGGGCAGCCTCCACCAGGCCCCCACCCATGCCTCCCACCACCCCCACCCCCCCCGCCACCAGGGGCAGCCTCCACCAGGCCCCCACTAATGTCTCCCACCACCCCCACCCTCCCGCCACCAGGGGCAGCCTCCACCAGGCCCCCACCCATGTCTCCCACCACCCCCACCCCCCCGCCACCAGGGGCAGCCTCCACCAGGCCCCCACCCATGCCTCCCACCACCCCCAACCCCCAGCAGTGCAGGGGCAGCCTCCACCAGGCCCCCACCCATGCCTCCCACCACCCCCACCCCCCAGCAGTGCAGGGGCAGCCTCCACCAGGCCCCCACCCATGCCTCCCACCACCCCCACCCTCCCGCCACCAGGGGCAGCCTCCACCAGGCCCCCACCCATGCCTCCCACCACCCCCATCCCCCCGCCACCAGGGGCAGCCTCCACCAGGCCCCCACTCATGTCTCCCACCACCCCCACCCTCCCGCCACCAGGGGCAGCCTCCACCAGGCCCCCACCCATGTCTCCCACCACCCCCACCCCCCCGCCACCAGGGGCAGCCTCCACCAGGCCCCCACCCATGCCTCCCACCACCCCCAACCCCCAGCAGTGCAGGGGCAGCCTCCACCAGGCCCCCACCAATGCCTCCCACCACCCCCACCCCCCAGCAGTGCAGGGGCAGCCTCCACCAGGCCCCCACCCATGTCTCCCACCACCCCCACCCTCCCGCCACCAGGGGCAGCCTCCACCAGGCCCCCACCCATGTCTCCCACCACCCCCACCCCCCCGCCACCAGGGGCAGCCTCCACCAGGCCCCCACCCATGCCTCCCACCACCCCCAACCCCCAGCAGTGCAGGGGCAGCCTCCACCAGGCCCCCACCCATGCCTCCCACCACCCCCACCCCCCAGCAGTGCAGGGGCAGCCTCCACCAGGCCCCCACCCATGTCTCCCACCACCCCCACCCTCCCGCCACCAGGGGCAGCCTCCACCAGGCCCCCACCCATGTCTCCCACCACCCCCACCCCCCCGCCACCAGGGGCAGCCTCCACCAGGCCCCCACCCATGCCTCCCACCACCCCCAACCCCCAGCAGTGCAGGGGCAGCCTCCACCAGGGCCCCACCCATGTCTCCCACCACCCCCACCCTCCTGCCACCAGGGGCAGCCTCCACCAGGCCCCCACCCATGCCTCCCACCACCCCCAACCCCCAGCAGTGCAGGGGCAGCCTCCACCAGGCCCCCACCCATGTCTCCCACCACCCCCACCCCCCCGCCACCAGGGGCACCCTCCACCAGGCCCCCACCCATGTCTCCCACCACCCCCACCCCCCCCGCCACCAGGGGCAGCCTCCACCAGGCCCCCACTCATGTCTTCCACCACCCCCAGCCCCCACCATCCAGGGGCACCCTCCACCAGGCCCCCACTCATGTCTCCCACCACCCCCACCCTCCCGCCACCAGGGGCAGCCTCCACCAGGCCCCCACCCATGCCTCCCACCACCCCCACCCCCCCGCCACCAGGGGCAGCCTCCATCAGGCCCCCACTCATGTCTCCCACCACCCCCACCCTCCCGCCACCAGGGGCAGCCTCCACCAGGCCCCCACCCATGTCTCCCACCACCCCCACCCCCCCGCCACCAGGGGCAGCCTCCACCAGGACCCCACCCATGCCTCCCACCACCCCCAACCCCCAGCAGTGCAGGGGCAGCCTCCACCAGGCCCCCACCCATGCCTCCCACCACCCCCACCCCCCAGCAGTGCAGGGGCAGCCTCCACCAGGCCCCCACCCATGCCTCCCACCACCCCCACCCTCCCGCCACCAGGGGCAGACTCCACCAGGCCCCCACCCATGCCTCCCACCACCCCCACCCCCCCGCCACCAGGGGCAGCCTCCACCAGGCCCCCACTCATGTCTCCCACCACCCCCACCCTCCCGCCACCAGGGGCAGCCTCCACCAGGCCCCCACCCATGTCTCCCACCACCCCCACCCCCCCGCCACCAGGGGCAGCCTCCACCAGGCCCCCACCCATGCCTCCCACCACCCCCAACCCCCAGCAGTGCAGGGGCAGCCTCCACCAGGCCCCCACCCATGCCTCCCACCACCCCCACCCCCCAGCAGTGCAGGGGCAGCCTCCACCAGGCCCCCACCCATGTCTCCCACCACCCCCACCCTCCCGCCACCAGGGGCAGCCTCCACCAGGCCCCCACCCATGTCTCCCACCACCCCCACCCCCCCCGCCACCAGGGGCAGCCTCCACCAGGTCCCCACCCATGCCTCCCACCACCCCCAACCCCCAGCAGTGCAGGGGCAGCCTCCACCAGGCCCCCACCCATGCCTCCCACCACCCCCACCCCCCAGCAGTGCAGGGGCAGCCTCCACCAGGCCCCCACCCATGTCTCCCACCACCCCCACCCCCCCGCCACCAGGGGCAGCCTCCACCAGGCCCCCACCCATGCCTCCCACCACCCCCAACCCCCAGCAGTGCAGGGGCAGCCTCCACCAGGCCCCCACCCATGCCTCCCACCACCCCCACCCCCCAGCAGTGCAGGGGCAGCCTCCACCAGGCCCCCACCCATGCCTCCCACCACCCCCACCCTCCCGCCACCAGGGGCAGCCTCCACCAGGCCCCCACCCATGCCTCCCACCACCCCCACCCCCCCGCCACCAGGGGCAGCCTCCACCAGGCCCCCACTCATGTCTCCCACCACCCCCACCCTCCCGCCACCAGGGGCAGCCTCCACCAGGCCCCCACCCATGTCTCCCACCACCCCCACCCCCCCGCCACCAGGGGCAGCCTCCACCAGGCCCCCACCCATGCCTCCCACCACCCCCAACCCCCAGCAGTGCAGGGGCAGCCTCCACCAGGCCCCCACCCATGCCTCCCACCACCCCCACCCCCCAGCAGTGCAGGGGCAGCCTCCACCAGGCCCCCACCCATGTCTCCCACCACCCCCACCCTCCCGCCACCAGGGGCAGCCTCCACCAGGCCCCCACCCATGTCTCCCACCACCCCCACCCCCCCCGCCACCAGGGGCAGCCTCCACCAGGCCCCCACCCATGCCTCCCACCACCCCAACCCCCAGCAGTGCAGGGGCAGCCTCCACCAGGCCCCCACCCATGCCTCCCACCACCCCCACCCCCCAGCAGTGCAGGGGCAGCCTCCACCAGGCCCCCACCCATGCCTCCCACCACCCCCACCCCCCAGCAGTGCAGGGGCACCCTCCACCAGGCCCCCACCCATGTCTCCCAACACCCCCACCCACCAGCACTGTGGGGCACGTGGCCAGCAGGCAGTCAGGCAGCAGCAGGTGGGAGCGTGCTCAGGGCTCTGGGGGGCAGTAATTTGGCCTCCTGGCCAGGAGCGTGGTCTCTCGTGTGTGAACGCGTGGACAGCCTGATAGGGAGTGAAATCCCACACGTCAGCAAAGGCCCTTAGCGCGTAAACCCGTCAACAGCATATGCGCGCCTATAGTCACCTGCACGTGCAGGAAATTGTTGCGTGACACGTCCCAGTGTCAAAGCGTGTGATTGGTGAAAATGGATCTACACGCAGAAGTGACAAAGCGTGTGATTGGTGAAAATGGATCTACACGCAGACGTGACAAAGCGTGTGATTGGTGAAAATGGATCTACACGCAGAAGTGACAAAGCATGTGATTGGTGAAAATGGATCTACACGCAGGAGTGACAAAGCGTGTGATTGGTGAACGTACACGCCGCGTAAGTGACGCTGTACGTGTGGGCCAGTATATAAGGTACATGTAGAACACCATTTCCTTGTACGTGCTTTTCGTGGAGAGCGAGTGGGTGAATTCTGTACTTCTTGTCGTTTCACACGCGATTTACTTCACGGCGTTTCCAGTTCGTATTCCCTGTTACCTCTGACAGCTTTTTTCTCTTTTTTCTCTTTTACTGGTTTACCTGGGCCTGTTCCCTCAAACAGTGTCCCCTTCTACTGTTGTCCTGTCTTCTCAGACAGCGTACACATCTTCTTTTGGCGGGGGTTTAGCCAGCCAAACGCGCTCATTTTTCACGCTCTTTTACCTGGCAGACGGTGAGTCACGCACGTATCCAACTTCTGTGCTTGCCCCGTGTGTCGCCTACCCCTTCAGAGGTCATTCTAGGCTGCGTGTGACACGCATACGTTCATTCTTGTGTTACTGGGTGCCACAGCGTAGTGCAGGTTTTTCTTTCTGCACACGTGGTCTAGGAGGGGTTGCGTGCACGTCATCTCCCTTTTTTGGGCCTCCTGTGCGTTGCGTGACCCGTCATCTTTCCCCAGGGGTTACAATCAGCCGTGCTAGAGCACTAGGGTACAATTACCATCTGGTACCCAACCCCTTTGACCCCCAATTGCCCAGGACAATTGTCTACAGCCACTCCCATACGCACATTAATATCAGTGCCATGGCTGGGAGGCGAGGATTCCGTAAGGGTGGCAAAGGTGGAAGAGCCACAAGTGGTGGCCGTGGTGGATCCGGTAGGGGACGTGGTCGTAACTTGCAGGGTGAGCCTGTCCCCCCATGTGTGGAGGACCAGTCAAGGGCACCCATCATTCCCCCACCTCCCCCCCTCCCGTTGAGGCTGAAGTGGCTGACACCATCCATGCTCAGCCCTTGTTGGACCAGCCCATTGTGGCACCAGACCTGGCTGACTCCATGGCTGACTTCCAGGTCAGCAGGGCTACGACACGTGCGCTGGTGCACGTTGATGCCATCATGCCACGTGGATCTGGGGCAGCAAGGTCATCTGCTGCACCAAGGAGGCAGGGCAGAGAGGCTGCAAGGGCAGCTGCGGCTCCATCCACCCCAGCCCTCACACACCCAGCCAGGACAGTGTCGGTCCTAGTCCATGCTGCTGACATTCCCCCTGACACCATCACACTAGAGCCAATGCCTGCACCAACTCCCATGCTGAGTGTGCAATCCCACACTCCTGATACAGAGTCCACCAGGGCTCCTGCCCCTAGTGTCCAGAGCGGCGCAGGACACTCAGGATCACCACCACCTTCCAAGCGGAAGAGGAAGAGTGCTCGTCCGGCACAGGCTGATGCCCCAGACACGGCTACACAGTCCGGCCCGTCCAGGAAGCCCAGCTTCACGGATGACGAACTGAATGCACTTGTCGAGTATGTGTCCGGACATGACAACGAGATGGTCATTGTTGCAGGATCCAAGACCACACCTGCACAACGCCAGGCACACTGGCAGACCGTTGCGGACATCGTAAGTGCCCTTGGAATCGTGAGGCGCACAGCCAATGATTGCTATAAGCGCTGGAATGACCTAAAGCGCAGGGCAAAGAGTAAGCTGGCCTCAAGTCATGCCGCAACTCTAGTGACTGGAGGTGGGTCTCCAGTAGTAGACATGGAACTCACTCCACATGAGTCAGTCGCTGGGACCTACGTCACGGAGGAACAGATCCAAGGCGTGGGAGATCTGGCTGATTACGAGGCATTGTCCGGTGAGTGCACATGCATGTGTGTGTCATCCATGTGCATGGTGTGTGTGTGAGGGCTTCTGTTCGGGTGCCAGGTGAGAGTGTGTGCGCCTGAGTCGTATGGGTCAGCCATGTGCTTCATGCAATCCTTCCTGCGCAGCTGCATTTGGCCATAGCAGTATCCCTTCTGCCAACAGTAGACATCTAGCACAACTGCACGCCAGTTGCCCTTGAAGTGTCACCTTGACACAACATATTTGCTTCTTTTTCACTGTTCATTCAGTCAGTTTGTTTGCATTCCACCACTTTCACTAGGCATGTCGCTGTCCACTAGTCACATGTCTGACATGGGTATGGTAAAGTGGAGTGACTTTGTTACCTGGATATCATTTGTACACACATGTCCCTGTGCAATTTGACCATTTCAGACTGGCAGCTCCAGGTGAAAAATCTGACCTGTTAGAATTAGAAAAGCTATTACATGCGGGAACTGGACTGAATGAATAGGTGCTGCCCTCCTCTCCATCTTCACTCAATAGCAATGGTACATGCCATCTGTGTGATGGCATGTGTGTTTCACCTGCCAATCACAGGCCAATGTGTGATGCCACTGCCAGGCAGCATGCAGAAAATGTGTTCATCTTCCATCTTGGTGTCATCAGTGTGTGCCATTTGCCTGCACTTCATACGCAGTGAGGGTGCATGCATGGGAGGGTTTTAGTCATGTGGGACATGTGTCAATCAAGTACTGGTTCTCTTGCTTCTCAGCCCTCAATGTGTGCCATGGTGCTAATGCCTGTTTCCATTTCCTTGTTTACATGTCTTTGCAGGGGAAGACGCACCTGATACTGCTGGGGTTGTGGAGATGGTGCAGACCCAGGAGGTGTCCCAGGGCCGACCAACCACCAGTGAGGGACGTGGTGTGGTGGTGGGGGAGAACCCACAAGTGCTGCAGGTCGTGCTCTCAAGGGGTGTCTCTGGCTGCACCTCCCCCGAGCTGTACTCAGGTGTTGATTCGGATGAGACCTACGTGCCGTCGCAGGTGAGTGTTCCAGGGAGGGATTCTGTTCTGTCTCACCCACCTGCACCAGGGTCAGTACCCTCCATGGGGATGTCAGTGTTGGCAGCTACGCCTTCGGTGGTTACGGATGCAGGGTCACACTCCGCGACATCTGATCCTGTTCCTGGGCCAGCAGATCAGAGGGGGAATGCAGTCCTGCAGCCTCAGGCAGTGCCGGCACAGCAAGGCGCAGTTCGCCTTGCCCCAGACAGGTGTGGTGCCCGCCGACGTGGTGGCCGTACGCCACCCGGCAATACCGCATGGGAGCAATCCATTTACGGTATGGCTACCCAACAGGCTGCATCATCCGAGATGATGGCTCAGGCCATGGATAGGGTGGCCACTTCCATTGTCCCCCCAGAAAGGCTGATGGAGCGACTAGAGCAGGCAACCGACTCCATCTGCCAGTCACACAGGGAGGACATGTTGGGGTCCAACAGGGACAGGCGGGCGGCACTGGCGACTCTGCAGGAGGCCATCTCCATTGAGTCCCAGGGCCACAGGGAAGCCCTGAGGCAGGAGCTCCTACACCTCAGGACGACTCTTGTTGAGCTTGAGGCTTCAACACACCAAAGGACAGAACAGCAGCTGGAGCGTCTCACCCGTACGCTCTCAGCTGAGATGCAGGCAACGAGGGCGGAGGTCCGGGCATCCCGTGAGTTGTTGCATGGGGACCTCCGCACACTCATCCTCCAGAACCAGACCTACCACACCCGCATGCTTGCAGCCATGGAGGAGCAGACTAGGGCCTTGCGTGGGCTGCCTCCCATAGTGCAACCACCTCCGGATGCAGCTGCACAGGGTGATAATAGCGACAGCAGTGATACTCCCACAATAGGGTAGCCGTGTGGGCCATGAGCCCATGGAGGTGTTTTATCTTCCCAGGATCCACGCAGGTGGGTTCTGGTGTGCATCCTGTCCTCGGACCTCCTGGGTGGCCTCCCCAACCCCCCCGGGCCCATCAATGGCCATTTTTGATTGTTTCTTATTTTTATTTTTATTTTGATTTCTTTTATTCCCAATTTTTTTGGGACGATCTGTTGGCTTCGATCTGTTGGCTTCGATCTGTTGGCTTCGATCTGTTGGCTTCCGTGGTTCCTGTGGGCATACGCTGCATTGTGGCTGGGCACATGCAGGCTTGTAATGTATTTGGTTCAGATGCTTGGGTTTGAGTCACACACACACCCCTCCTGCTTCCCGTTTCCATGGGCTTGCAAAGGGTGTGCCCAAGTGACAGTGAATTACACAGTGACGTTGGACTCCCATGAGCTGTGTGGCCAGTCTGTAGTCAATACTGTGTATACATTCATAGTGCATATTGCTGTTGTGTTGTACACTGCATGTTGCATTGATGTGTAACTCTTCTTCTGTGTCTACCTCCCAATTTGCAGGTCCCTTCCTCATGTCCACACAAGGACCTCTAGTCTGGAGATGGGGACCATGTTGGCAGCAGTGCACCTACAACTCTACATGGCGACAACACTGCACAGTTGGTAGTGGTGGGAGTGCAGGCATTTCCAGGTGGTGAGACTACTAATATGTAACATTTGTGATGTAATGTTAATGGTACTACGTGCTCAAGTATGTTGTTGGTCCGGCATTGCTGTGAGCATTTCAGGTGTTGCAGGTTTCTAATAGTGCCACTGTACATAGTGAGACTGATGTCATGTTGTGGGGATTACTTTGTTTACCTGCAATTAGCATGACATGGCACGGTGTGTCGTGTGGCGGTGCTGGGGTTGGGTTGGCTGACATGGCACTGTCCTCTTGTTGCATTTTGCAAGTGGGTATTCATTTTAGCTGCTTCAATGTGTAACTTCACAAAACTGCATTGGTGGTGTCTGTGTGGGTAGGGATGCACACATTGTGACACTTCCAGGTGAACAATCTCAGGCTGACATGGTATTCCCGGTTCATTCTCCAGACATTCAGGATCAGTGTCAGGTTGAGTCATCATTGATTGTCAGATGGAATGTGCCAGGGCAGTGTGCACTCCACAGGGGTGTGATTTCTATGTGAAGTAATTAGCCACTAGCTGTGTACGGGCTGCCTCCCCCCGTGCCCTTTCCCCTCCCATGCGCAGCGGCTGTGCATGTGGTTGGGGATGTGGGGCCACCACCATGTCCACGGCCAGGCCCCGGCGTGTTGCAACTTTGTGCAGGACACATGCTGCCACTATGATCCTGCACACTACTGGGGGAGCGTATAACAGCTGCCCGCCAGAACGGTCAAGGGAGCGAAAGCGTGACTTTAGCACTCCGAATGTGCGCTCCACTATACCCCTGGTTGTAATGTGGGCTGTGTTATATCTTACCTGGGGTGGCGTGGTGGGGTTCCGAATTGGCGTCATCATGTGGGGGCTGAGAGGGTAGGCACTGTCCCCTGTGGAGGTGGTGATTGGTATCATTGGTGGGGTTGTGACCTTGCTCAGTATCCAACATGCATGCATGTGCAGTGGCATACATACTCACCAAGCAGCCATGTATCGCCATGCCGCCCAGCATCTATGTCCCGGCATAGGGTGGACATTCGGTAAATGAAGCTGTCGTGGGTGGACCCGGGATAGTTGGCAGATACTGAGGTGATGATTCCCTTGGCATTACATACTACCTGCACGTTGATGGAATGCCAGTGCTTGCGGTTCCTATAGATGTGCTCTGATGCCCTGGGGGGACGTAGAGCCACATGGGTGCAGTCGATGGCACCTAGCACTTTGGGGAATCGTGCCACTCCGTAAAAATCCAGGGCGGCAGCATGCCTTTCTGCAGGTGTTCTGGGCAGGTATATGTGCCTGCGGACTGATGGGCGTGCAGTCATGATGTTCAAGACCTGGTGTAGGCAGCGTGACTGGGTGGCCTGTGACACCCCACCCACTATGGCACTTGTCCGCTGAAATGATCCAGTGGCTAAGAAGTGCAGTACATTGAGGACCTTCTCCAGGGGGCTGAGTGCTTGGGAGCACAGGGTGGGTGATGTGAGGTCATCCTCCCACTCACTCACCAGGTCCAGTATGATGTGTGGTGGAAACCTGTACCTCCCATACACCTGGTCATCAGGCATCCCGAAAAGGCTGGTTCTGGGTGTGAATATTCTGGCCCTGACTATCCTCCTCCTCCTCCTTTGGTAGCCCACTGCCACTGCTGCTAGGAACGGTATGTTCATCCTGGCGTCTGAGCTTGTTATTGTTGAAGTCCGCAATTTTATGCTTTGCGCGTGTTCTAGGCGAGCGTGTGACCCGCGCACCCCTGGAATCCAGTTCCCAGTCCAATAGCGTGTGGAAATTCACACGCACCACGGGATACAGCGTGTGACCCGCGCACCCCTGGAATCCAGTTCCCAGTCCAATAGCGTGTGGAAATTCACACGCACCACGGGATACAGAGTGTGACCCGCGCACCCCTGGAATCCAGTTCCCAGTCCAATAGCGTGTGGAAATTCACACGCACCACGGGATACAGGTTCGCTGACGTACTTGCGTGTGTAAGTGGCCGCGCACCCATTAAATACACGTACATAGGCCAATCGCGCGATGACACTCTGACGTGCAGTATTTCCACGTGTGTTCCGTCATCACGTGCTGAGTGGGGAACGCCCGTGCGGGTCACGTCAGACGCGCTTACGCGCTGAGGGACTCTGGTCCAATAGAATCGCGTATGCGTGCTGACGCGCTTACGCGCTAAGGGCCTTTCCTCGGATTTCACGCTGACGTGCAGGATTTTCACGTGCCAAATCACTCCGTATCAAGCTGGCCACCCGAAAACACACGGAACACCACGCTCCTGCCCAGAAGGCCGAGTTACTGCCCCCCAGTGCCCCGAGCAGCCTCCCACATGCTATCTGCTGCTGCCTGCCTGCCTGCCTGCCTGCTGCCACCGTGCCCTGCCATTTGGTGCCTGCACATCAGCCATCTGCAGGGGTCCAGTTGCTGTGTCCACCCCTGCTGGAACTGAAGACTCCCAACTGGGATTACATCGCTCCACAGCCCAGCCCCAGGACCCAGTTCCCCACCCACACCTGCCTCTGGGGTTGCCATGTCGGGCACTTCCACATCTGGCACCAGTGGCAACCCCAGGCCAGAGGGGCAGAGGGGCACCAGCTTCACTGCCACCGAAGTTGGTGTCCTGGTGGAGCATGTCCTGGGGCAGTATGATGCCCTCTTTGGATCGTCCCGCGCCAGCAAGGAAGGACGGGAGAGCTTCTGGGCCGACTGTGTGGTTGCCAACAACGCGGAGGGGGTGGCAACCCGCAACGTCCAGAAGATCAAGAAGCGCTGGGAGGACTTGAGGTCCAGGACCCTTGTGAAGGCCCGGCGCCTCGTGGAGGGGGGCCGGGGCCGCATGAGTTCCATCCAGAAGAGGGTCCTGGAACGCGTACGCCCAGCGCTCCACGCCCAGGTCCTTGAGAGGGAGGCCCGTCTGGAGTTGAGCGGTATGTGTCCAAGCATTACTGTGTGAGACAGGGCATGTTGCGGTGTGCTGGTTCTATGATACTTGCCTGTATGTGTGCCATGGGCCATGTATGCATGTATGTGTGCAGGGACATCATGGTAATGCATGTGCGACCAGTGATGTGTGACCCACATGGTTGTTGCATGTGTTGAAATGCGGCATGGGGAGCCCTATGCAGATTTTGGACATGAGAGCATGCCAGTCTCTGTACCTGGACATGGATGGGGGTGAAGGATGGGTGCTGATGCCAGGTACATATATGGTAGCCATGTCTGTGTGCCTGACCTGCGTGTCTGTGACTTGTGCATGCCATGGATGCATGACACATGTGTGTGACAATGCACAGATTCAGTGACGCACCCAACTTACCCTTGTTTCGCCTGTGTTCGGTGTGTTTGGGGCCAGATGGATGTGACTGAGGTGAAGTGTGTGCATGTGATATGCATGAGCCATGATGCATGTGAGTTACATATCATTGAATGTTTCTAGAGTCCATTGGACATGCATGGAAATGTCCATGGCATGCACCGTGCCTGTTACTGTGTGTGTTTTGCCTGGACTGACCCATGTGTTGTGGAGGGACATGATGGAAGTGTACTTTGACAGTGGTGCTCATCTGCTATTTCTTCCTTTCTAGGGGACCATTGTACAGTAGCCTGATGCTTGTGTCCTTTGTCTCCCTCTACGCAGCGGCTAGTGAAGAAGAGGGCGGAGACGGCGCTGTGGAGCAAGGCGGCGGGGATGCCCCCACGGCTGCAGCGGAAGGGGTGGGTGAGCCCCCACAGGGGCCTGCTACGGCGGGAGATGGTGAGGAGCCATCCAGGTTGGTGGTTTGCACAGAGGAGGAGGAGGCCGACACTGGTGCACACATGGGGCCTGGTGGGAGCATCCCTGCTGGTGCAAGTGGTGCAGTCCAGGGCCAGGGGCAGGAGGCAGCACAGGTCACCGTGGAGGGGCCTGTGCATGTCACTGTCCCTGACCCTGTGAGTGCACCACCATGCACCAGCAGGGATGCCCCGTCCCAGGCCCGTCCGCAGGTAGAGGGGATGTCCATGTCACCTGACTCCCCTCCACCTGCGGACGTGGTAACCCCTGGCCGCGTGGAGAAGGTCCTGATTGGGGTCGCGATGCGCACGGCTGTAATTCGTGATGACGTGCGTGCTTCCCGGGAGGAGCACGCACGTCATCACGAAGTGCACCGTGCCGACGTGGCCCAATTGGGATCGGCCATGTTCGGGGGTTTCCTGCATGTGTTGGCCAATCTGACGGCCCTCTCCTCCTCTGTGCAGGCTATCCACCGGTCGTTCTCCTTGCCGTCTTCCGGCCCAGATGCCACCAGGGCCCCCTGTGGACCTGCCCCGACCAATGCAGCCAGCTCGATGGGGATCCCATCCCTGCCACAGTTGGGAGTCGGAGGTCCAGCAGGGGTGGACAACACAGCAAGTGGACCCCAGCAGATGGAAGATGTGACGGCATCATCGGGCAGGGCACGTGCACGACGGCGTCGGTGGTTTCCATCAGCCTGGATGCCGTCGTGCTGGCAGAGGCAGTGGCGTCGGAGGCAGCAGCGGGCTCGACGTGGGAGGCATCATGGCTCGGGGCCATCAAGATCAGAGGGGCAGGCATCGGCCGGAGGGCAGGGCAACCCTGGGATGGTGGTGTGTTCCGTGTGGGAGTAGTTTGGCCAGCGGATAGGTGCGGAGCGGCAGCGGGCGGAAGAGGAGCGGCTCGCCATGGTCAGGGCAGAGTTCTCCATGCGTCGGGCATTGAGGCAGGCTGAGTGCCTCGAGGAAGCTCGCAGGGAGTTTGAGGTGGACATGGGGTTGTCCCTGCGAGACCTCGGGGCCAGGACAGAGTCCCGCCTCCAGGACATCGACATGGAGTTCGATGATGCACTGGCCAGCAACATCACCAAGTGAGCCGCAGGACTTGCCCGCTGCCTTTGTATATAGTTATTTAGTTAGTTAGTGCTAGTTTTCCTTTATTTATTTTTATTATTTTGGACCGCTCGGACAATGGCCACTTTTTTGTACATATATTTTTCATTAGTTAGTGGTAGGTTTCATTTTTGGTGTTGGGCTCATGGACCCTGGAACATTCCTGTATATAGTTTGTTTTTTTGGGAGATACATTTTTTTAATTTCTTATTGTTTTCACCATGACGTAATGGTTTTTCATTAATTTCCTATGACATGATATTGCTTTGGACAAATTCTTTTTAATTTTTTATTCCTTTGTTTTTTTGTTTATCACTTTTGTTCTCGGACATGGACCATTTATTTACTTAGCCACATCGTTGTATGTTTGAAAAGTTCACTTATTTTTGGTATTTAATACATTTTTTATATTTTCTTACACTTGTGTTATTTTCTCATTGGTTTGTTACATGTCATGATATGGGTTTTGACATTCACTTGCACCCATTGTGTATGTGTGTGTGACGGACATGTGTCCTTTTGCATACTTGGCATTGGGGTTGTGTCATGTGATTGCATTCACTATGTGGGTGGATGCAATCCTTGCCTGGGTGTTTGTGCTGGGTATGCTGGCCATTACTGCCATGATTGTGTATCGTCAGGACCTGGGGCCAGGGGGACATGTGTGGGGGCCTGCTGGCAGGTTCACCACAGTGCTGGGGGGTGGGGGTGGTGGGAGACATGGGTGGGGGCCTGGTGGAGGCTGCCCCTGCACTGATGGGGGGTGGGGGTGGTGGGAGACATGAGTGGGGGCCTGGTGGAGGCTGCCCCTGGTGACTGGGGGGGGTGGGGGTGGTGGGTGACATGAGTGGGGGCCTGGTGGAGGGTGCCCCTGGTGGCGGGGGGGTGGGGGTGGTGGGAGGCATGGGTGGGGGCCTGGTGGAGGCTGCCCCTGCACTGCTGGGGGGTGGGGGTGGTGGGTGACATGAGTGGGGGCCTGGTGGAGGGTGCCCCTGATGGCGGGGGGTGGGGGTGGTGGGTGACATGAGTGGGGGCCTGGTGGAGGGTGCCCCTGGATGGTGGGGGGTGGGGGTGGTGGGAGACATGGTTGGGGGCCTGGTGGAGGGTGCCCCTGGTGACTGGGGGGTGGGGGTGGTGGGTGACATGAGTGGGGGCCTGGTGGAGGGTGCCCCTGATGGCGGGGGGGTGGGGGTGGTGGGTGACATGAGTGGGGGCCTGGTGGAGGCTGCCCCTGGTGACTGGGGGGGTGGGGGGGGTGGGTGACATGAGAGGGGGCCTGGTGGAGGGTGCCCCTGGTGGCGGGTGACATGAGTGGGGGCCTGGTGGAGGCTGCCCCTGGTGACTGGGGGGGTGGGGGTGGTGGGTGACATGAGTGGGGGCCTGGTGGAGGGTGCCCCTGATGGCGGGGGGGTGGGGGTGGTGGGTGACATGAGTGGGGGCCTGGTGGAGGCTGCCCCTGGTGACTGGGGGGGTGGGGGTGGTGGGTGACATGAGTGGGGGCCTGGTGGAGGGTGCCCCTGGTGGCGGGGGGGTGGGGGTGGTGGGAGGCATGGGTGGGGGCCTGGTGGAGGCTGCCCCTGCACTGCTGGGGGGTGGGGGTGGTGGGTGACATGAGTGGGGGCCTGGTGGAGGGTGCCCCTGATGGCGGGGGGTGGGGGTGGTGGGTGACATGAGTGGGGGCCTGGTGGAGGGTGCCCCTGGATGGTGGGGGGTGGGGGTGGTGGGAGACATGGTTGGGGGCCTGGTGGAGGGTGCCCCTGGTGACTGGGGGGGTGGGGGTGGTGGGTGACATGAGTGGGGGCCTGGTGGAGGGTGCCCCTGATGGCGGGGGGGTGGGGGTGGTGGGTGACATGAGTGGGGGCCTGGTGGAGGGTGCCCCTGGATGGTGGGGGGTGGGGGTGGTGGGAGACATGGTTGGGGGCCTGGTGGAGGGTGCCCCTGGATGGTGGGGGGTGGGGGTGGTGGGAGACATGGTTGGGGGCCTGGTGGAGGGTGCCCCTGGTGACTGGGGGGGGTGGGGATGGTGGGTGACATGAGTGGGGGCCTGGTGGAGGGTGCCCCTGGTGGCGGGGGGGTGGGGGTGGTGGGAGGCATGGGTGGGGGCCTGGTGGAGGCTGCCCCTGCACTGCTGGGGGGTGGGGGTGGTGGGAGACATGAGTGGGGGCCTGGTGGAGGGTGCCCCTGGTGGCGGGGGGGTGGGGGTGATAGGGGACATGAGTGGGGGCCTGGTGGAGGCTGCCCCTGGATGGTGGGGGTGGGGGTGGTGGGTGACATGAGTGGGGGCCTGGTGGAGGCTGCCCCTGGTGACTGGGGGGGTGGGGGGGGGTGGGTGACATGAGAGGGGGCCTGGTGGAGGGTGCCCCTGGTGGCGGGTGACATGAGTGGGGGCCTGGTGGAGGCTGCCCCTGGTGACTGGGGGGGTGGGGGTGGTGGGTGACATGAGTGGGGGCCTGGTGGAGGGTGCCCCTGATGGCGGGGGGGTGGGGGTGGTGGGTGACATGAGTGGGGGCCTGGTGGAGGCTGCCCCTGGTGACTGGGGGGGTGGGGGTGGTGGGTGACATGAGTGGGGGCCTGGTGGAGGGTGCCCCTGGTGGCGGGGGGGTGGGGGTGGTGGGAGGCATGGGTGGGGGCCTGGTGGAGGCTGCCCCTGCACTGCTGGGGGGTGGGGGTGGTGGGTGACATGAGTGGGGGCCTGGTGGAGGGTGCCCCTGATGGCGGGGGGTGGGGGTGGTGGGTGACATGAGTGGGGGCCTGGTGGAGGGTGCCCCTGGATGGTGGGGGGTGGGGGTGGTGGGAGACATGGTTGGGGGCCTGGTGGAGGGTGCCCCTGGTGACTGGGGGGGTGGGGGTGGTGGGTGACATGAGTGGGGGCCTGGTGGAGGGTGCCCCTGATGGCGGGGGGGTGGGGGTGGTGGGTGACATGAGTGGGGGCCTGGTGGAGGGTGCCCCTGGATGGTGGGGGGTGGGGGTGGTGGGAGACATGGTTGGGGGCCTGGTGGAGGGTGCCCCTGGATGGTGGGGGGTGGGGGTGGTGGGAGACATGGTTGGGGGCCTGGTGGAGGGTGCCCCTGGTGACTGGGGGGGGTGGGGATGGTGGGTGACATGAGTGGGGGCCTGGTGGAGGGTGCCCCTGGTGGCGGGGGGGTGGGGGTGGTGGGAGGCATGGGTGGGGGCCTGGTGGAGGCTGCCCCTGCACTGCTGGGGGGTGGGGGTGGTGGGAGACATGAGTGGGGGCCTGGTGGAGGGTGCCCCTGGTGGCGGGGGGGTGGGGGTGATAGGGGACATGAGTGGGGGCCTGGTGGAGGCTGCCCCTGGATGGTGGGGGTGGGGGTGGTGGGTGACATGAGTGGGGGCCTGGTGGAGGGTGCCCCTGGTGGCGGGGGGGTGGGGGTGGTGGGAGACATGGGTGGGGGCCTGGTGGAGGCTGCCCCTGGTGACTGGGGGGGTGGGGGTGGTGGGAGACATGAGTGGGGGCCTGGTGGAGGGTACCCCTGGTGACTGGGGGGGTGGGGGTGGTGGGAGACATGAGCAGGTGTGCAGGGTAGTCCCCTGTTTTGTGGGCTGCCTGCAGGGGCCGTCGAGGGTGACAGGACCCAACCAGCCTAATCGCGTGTGTAACTTCGCACGCACCCCTGTAATACACGTACCAAGCCAAATCGCGTGTGATAATTCCCGCGCACCCCTGAAATACACGCGCACAGGCTATTCGCGTGTGGAAATTCCCGCGCACCCCTGAAATACACGTACCCTGCTGTAATCGCGTGTGGGACTTCCCGCGCACCCCTGTAATACACGCGCCCAGCCTATTTGCGTGTGGAAATTCCCGCGCACCCCTGAAATACACGCGCCCAGGCTATTTGCGTGTGGAACTTCCCGCGCACCCCTGAAATACACGCGCCCAGCCTATTCGCGTGTGGAACTTCCCGCGCACCCCTGAAATACACGCGGCCAGGCTATTCGCGTGTGGAACTTGCCGTGCACCCCTGAAATACACGTACCCTGCTGTAATCGTGTGTGGGACTTCCCGCGCACCCCTGAAATACACGCGGCCAGGCTATTCGCGTGTGGAACTTCGCGCGCACCCCTGTAATACACGTACCAAGCCAAATCGCGTGTGATAATTCCCGCGCACCCCTGAAATACACGCGCCCAGGCTATTCGCGTGTGGAAATTCCCACGCACCCCTGAAATACACGTACCCTGCTGTAATCGCGTGTGGGACTTCCCGCGCACCCCTGTAATACACGCGCCCAGCCTATTCGCGTGTGGAAATTCCCGCGCACCCCTGAAATACACGCGTCCAGGCTATTCGCGTGTGGAACTTCCCGCGCACCCCTGAAATACACGCGGCCAGGCTATTCGCGTGTGGAACTTCCCGCGCACCCCTGAAATACACGTACCCTGCTGTAATCGCGTGTGGGACTTCCCGCGCACCCCTGAAATACACGCGGCCAGGCTATTCGCGTGTGGAACTTCCCGCGCACCCCTGAAATACACGTACCCTGCTGTAATCGCGTGTGGGACTTCCCGCGCACCCCTGAAATACACGCGGCCAGGCTATTCGCGTGTGGAAATTCCTGCGCACCCCTGAAATGCACGTACCCTGCTGTAATCGCGTGTGGACCTTCCCGCGCACCCCTGAAATCCACGTACACGGCCAAATCGCGTGTGAGACTTCCCGCGCACACGTATTTTTTTTCAGCGTGTCCGTGTTTGTGGGTACCCCTTTGCACGTCATTTGTCCTGGAGGGCCACAGTATAGGACATTCATCATGGCAGTATATGGGTGCTATTTGTTGGCGCACCTTTTGGCGCACATTTCTTACAGCCGCTGAGATGCTACCGCCTGCTTTCTTGTGGCGGTCGTGTTTGTGCCTGTGCGCTGGTTTGAGCGTGCGCTTTTTTGACCTATTCTATTCCATGAATACGTGTTGTAGGCGAGCGTGTGGGCGTTCTGCGCACTTTTAGCCTGTGCTTCCCCCGTGACGCCCACATTTTGGCAAGTTGTTCCCCATTCCGAGTGTTACGCCCCGTGTTCCGCCTACTTTTGTTGCGTGCGCCGCGCTATGTGCGATTTTCGCTGTGGACTGTGCGATTTTCGCTGTGACCTGGCGCATGCCGTTAGATGGCCTGTGCGCCAACGTGCGCCGCGCACTTTCTTATCGCACGTCCGATGGTTTTCTCGCGCACGGCCTTCCATGAATCGATGTGCGCTGCTTTTCGTGCGATTTTCGCTATTCCACTGCGATTTTCGCTATTCCACTGCGAATCGCACGTTTTTGGCCACTTGCGCCGCGCTAATTATTCCATGAATCGGCCTGATAGTGTTTTTGGAATAAGACGACAATTGGACTATTGTGCTGGAATGGTGAAATTCACTATGAACTCACAGGAAGATCCACAAGAATTTCTAATGTACTTACTATTAGTACTGGAAAACAAAAACATACCTATAAATGAAATCTTCCAGATTTCATACATGTGGAAACATACATGCACTCTGTGCAACAATGTGACACAAGAAGAAATTCCCAATGAACGCTTCATATATATATATATCAATACCAAATTGTGAATCCATTCCATTTCAGCAACTTGTACAAAATGCAAACCATGGTAGATTATGCTCTACCTGCAATTCAGATAATCGCTCCACGTTAGTAATACAAACACATAGTAAATACGTAATATTAATGCTTCTACGTTACAATGCAGATGGTACCAAAAACAACTGCAAGCTGACTGGATTCACACATAGTCAAATATCACTTGGTAAGAAAACCTTCACAGCAATAGGTATAATCTACCACGCAGGAGCCACAACCAATTCAGGGCACTACACGGCATATATAAAAAAGAAATGTGGATGGTTTGAATGTAATGATAGTACCATTACTCTAAAGCAGAGATTAGGCAAATCTTACAAACACTTATTTGATGTTCTTAAAACCAAAATTTGATAAATAAACTGTATTTAAACCTTTAAGTAAATTTGTGTTAAAAAAATATAAACTGTTAGAATACTCCAAAAGCTATCTAACTGCTCAAAGATTCTACAACAACTAATCAGATAAATGAATACCACTAAATTAGACCAAAAAATACACAGTTAGAATACGCCACTTGGTATCTAACTGTCCCAAAATTATAAATTTGTGTTAAAATAATATAAACTGTTAGAATACTCCAAAAGCTATCTAACAGCTCAAAGATTCTACAACAACTAATCAGATAAATGAATACCACTAAATTAGGCCAAAAAATACACAGTTAGAATACGCCAATTGGTATCTAACTGTCCCAAAATTTAACAATATCCAAATAGATAAATCAAAACCACTAAAATATATTAAAAAAATAAACAGTTAGAATACGCCAATTGGTATCTAACTGCTCCAAAATTTTATAATATCAAAACAAATGAAGAATCTGTTACTGCTCCAAAAAAATACAACAAAGCAAAGTATAAAGCATTAGCCAGAAACAAAAAGTGAACATTGAAAACAAACAAACAAATAAACTGTAACATAACAGAAAAAGGTTTTTTTTTTAATCCAACATGGATTTTTTTTTCTCCCACAGACCCAATGATTTTAGCAACAAATACAGAAACTGCGCAAATTGCAGAGTACTCTGATTTGTACTCTACTAAATATGAGGGTCGAAAAAAAATAAAAGTATATTGCTTATACAATGTAATAAGTCATTACAAAATACTAATACTAACATTCTATTTTCTTTTATCACAGAAATGAAGAAGAAAAACATGGACTCCCATTACTAGACCAAACAGTAAGTATACAATAATAAGGACAACCATAGCAGCATATCACATCCATAGTATCTAATACCTTTGTTCCTTATACATTTGTTTTTCACCGAAAGTAATAAGCAAATATGAATGTGATATGCTGCGGTGGTTGTTGCCAGGGCATAGAGTCTTGGGTGCATGGCCAAATGGCCATGCACCCAAGGCTCTATGCCCTGGCAACAACCACCGCAGCATATCACATCCATAGAGTCAAACATTTCAACTATGATCTATGGGAAACTTTTAGGGGCCGATTCATGGAACAAACGTGCGCCGAAAATCTTCGAGCAAGCAGGCGCAAGCAGGCGCAAGCTGGCGCAAGCGGAAAAAAACAGGCGCACGTGCACGCGTGCGATTCATGGAAGTCCCTGCGCGTGTTTACCACGGGATGTGCGCCAAACCCGTGCATAGCGCACACGTCTCTGCAACATCCCAAAAGACGTGCGCGATGCGCACAGTGAAAGCGCACAACCTCGGCGCATACACCAGAAAGTGGGCGGAACACGGGGCGTAACGCGCGGAATGGGGAACAACTTGCGAAAACAAGGGCGTAACTGGGGATGTACTGCAGGGAAGCAGACGGAACGCCCGCACGCACCCGAACCACACGTATTCATGGAATCGAATAGGGCAAAGCCACGCACAGCGAAAGACACGCACAAGCCGATACACGTCCGCCACACGAAGGCAGGCGGTAGCGTCCCTGCGCATCACAAAAGTGGCAACATACAGCAATTGTGCGAGCGGGGCACGTGTATTTCGGGGTTGCGCGGGAAGTTACACACGCGATTGAGCGGGATACGTGTATTCCGGGGGTTCGCGGGAAGTCACACACGCGATCTGGCCTGGGGGAGCGTGCTACGTGTATTTCAGGGGTTCGCGTGAACTTTCTCACGCGATCGGGCCTGGGGGAGCGTGCTACGTGTATTTCAGGGGTTCGCGTGCACTTTCTCACGCGATCGGGCCTGGGGGAGCGGGCTACGTGTATTTCAGGGGTTTGCGTGAACTTTCTCACGCGATCGGGCCTGGGGGAGCGGGCTACGTGTATTTCAGGGGTTCGCGTGAAGTTCCTCACGCGATCGGGCCTGGGGGAGCGGGCTACGTGTATTTCAGGGGTTTGCGTGAACTTTCTCACGCGATCGGGCCTGGGGGAGCGGGGTACGTGTATTTCAGGGGTTCGCGTGAAGTTTCTCACGCGATTGGGCCTGGGGGAGCAGGCTACGTGTATTTCAGGGGTTCCCGTGCACTTTCTCACGTGATCGGGCCTGGGGTAGCGGGCTACGTGTATTTCAGGGGTTTGCGTGAAGTTTCTCACGCGATCGGGCCTGGGGGAGCAGGCTATGTGTATTTCAGGGGTTCACGTGAACTTTCTCACGCGATCGGGCCTGGGGGAGCGGGGTACCACTCACCGTCTGCCTTGCATGTAGAAGAACGCGTAGCCAACACCCGCTGTGAAGTAATAGCGTGTGAACCCCAACGGATGGAAAACACACGCACCGCACGAAAAGCACGTACAGAACATAAATGCGATTCATGGAAGTCCCTGCGCGTGTTTACCACGGGATGTGTGCCAAACCCGTGCATGGCGCACACGTCACTGCAACATCCCAAAAGACGTGCGCGATGCGCACAGTGAAAGCGCACAACCTCGGCGCATACACCAGAAAGTGGGCGGAACACGGGGCGTAACGCGCAGAATGGGGAACAACTCGCGAAAACAAGGGCGTAACTGGGGATGTACTGCAGGGAAGCAGACGGAACGCCCACACGCACCCGAACCACACGTATTCATGGAATCGAATAGGGCAAAGCCACGCACAGCGAAAGACACGCACAAGCCGATACACGTCCGCCACACGAAGGCAGGCGGTAGCGTCCCTGCGCATCACAAAAGTGGCAACATACAGCAATTGTGCGAGCAGGGCACGTGTATTTCGTGGTTGCGCGGGAAGTCACACACGCGATCGGGCCTGGGGGAGCGGGCTACGTGTATTTCAGGGGTTCGCATGCACTTTCTCACGCGATCGGGCCTGGGGGAGCGGGCTACGTGTATTTCAGGGGTTCGCGTGAACTTTCTCACGCGATCGGGCCTGGGGGAGCGGGCTACGTGTATTTCAGGGGTTCGCGTGAAGTTCCTCACGCGATCGGGCCTGGGGGAGCGGGCTACGTGTATTTCAGGGGTTCGCGTGAACTTTCTCACGCGATCGGGCCTGGGGGAGCGGGCTACGTGTATTTCAGGGGTTCGCGTGCACTTTCTCACGCGATCGGGCCTGGGGGAGCGGGCTACGTGTATTTCAGGGGTTCGCGTGAAGTTTCTCACGAGATCGGGCCTGGGGGAGCGGGCTACGTGTATTTCAGGGGTTCGCGTGAACTTTCTCACGCGATCGGGCCTGGGGGAGCGGGCTACGTGTATTTCAGGGGTTCGCGTGCACTTTCTCACGCGATCGGGCCTGGGGGAGCGGGCTACGTGTATTTCAGGGGTTCGCGTGAAGTTTCTCACGAGATCGGGCCTGGGGGAGCGGGCTACGTGTATTTCAGGGGTTCGCGTGAACTTTCTCACGCGATCGGGCCTGGGGGAGCGGGCTACGTGTATTTCAGGGGTTCGCGGAAGTTTCTCACGCGATCGGGCCTGGGGGAGCGGGCTACATGTATTTCAGGGGTTCGCGTGAAGTTTCTCACGCGATCGGGCCTGGGGGAGCAGGGTACCACTCACCGTCTGCCTTGCGTGTAGAAGAACGCGTAGCCAACACCCGCTGTGAAGTAATAGCGTGTGAACCCCAACGGATGGAAAACACACGCACCGCACGAAAAGCACGTACAGAACATAAATGCACGTGGGATCACCAAGCCCTGCCAGGGCAACGCCTGTGCGCAAAACGTCACAGACGCGCTTACGCTGCAAGGGCCTTTGGTCCAATGAAATCGCATATGCGTGCTGACACGCTTACGCGCTAAGGGCCTTTCCTCGATTTTCACGCTGACGTGCAGGATTTTCACGTGCCAAATCACTTCGTATCAAGCTGGCCACGCGAAAACACACGGAAGACCACGCTCCTGCCCAGAAGGCCGAATCACTGCCCCCCAGTGCCCCGAGCAGCCTCCCATGTGCCATCTGCTGCTGCCTGCCTGCCTGCCTGCCTGCTGCCACCGTGCCCTGCCATTTGGTGCCTGCACATCAGCCATCTGCAGGGGTCCAGTTGCTGTGTCCACCCCTGCTGGAACAGAAGACTCCCGACTCGGATAACATCGCTCCACAGACCAGCCCCAGGACCCAGTTGCCCACCCACTCCTGCCCCTGGGGTTGCCATGTCGGGCACATCAACATCTGGCACCAGTGGCAACCCCCGGCCACAGGGGCAGAGGGGCACCAGCTTCACTGCCACCGAAGTTGGTGTCCTGGTGGAGCAAGTCCTGGGGCAGTATGATGCCCTCTTCGGATCGTCCCGCGCCAACAGGGAAGGACGGGAGGGGATCTGGGCCGACTGTGTGGTTGCCATCAACGCGGAGGGGGTGGCAACCCGCACCATCCAGAAGGTCAAGAAGCGCTGGGAGGACTTGAGGTCCAGGACCCTCATGAAGGCCCGGCGCCTCGTGGAGGGGGGCCGGGCCGCATGAGTTCCATCCAGTTGAGGGTCCTGGAACGCGCACACCCAGCGCTCCACGCCCAGGTCCTTGAGAGGGAGACCCGTCTGGAGTTGAGCGGTAAGTGGCCAAGCATTGCTGTGTGAGACAGGGCATGTTGCAGTGTGCTGGTTGTCTGATACTTGCCTGCATGTGTGACATAGGCCATGTACGCATGTATGTGTGCAGGGACATAATGGGAATGCATGTGCGACCTGTAATGTGTGAACCGCACGGTTGTTGCATGTGTTTGAATGCGACATGGGGAGCCCTGTGCAGATTGCACACATGAGAGCATGGCAGTCTCTGTTCCTGGACATGGGTGGGGGCGAGGGATGAGTGCTGATGCCAGATACATATGTGGTATCCATGTCTGTGTGCCTGACCTGCGTGTCTGTGACTTGTGAGTGCCATGGATGCATGACACATGTCTGTGACAATGTACAGATTCACTGATGTAGCCTAGTCATCCTTGTATGCACTGTGATTGGGGTGTACGGGGCCAGATGGATGTGACTGAGGTGAAGTGTGTGCATGTGATAGGCATGACCCATGATGCATGTGAGTCCCATTACATTGTATGATTCGAGAGTCCATTGGACATGCATTGAAATGTCCATGGCACGCACCATGACTGTCACTGTGTGTGTTTTGCCTGGACTGACACATGTGTTGTGGTGTGACATGATGGAAGTGTACTTTGACAGTGGCACTCATCTGCTATTGCTTCCTGTCTAGGGGACCATTGTACAGTACCCTGATGCTTGTGTTCTATGTCTCCCTCTACGCAGCGGCTAGTGAAGGAGAGGGCGGAGACGGCGCTGTGGAGCAAGGCGGCGGGGATGCCCCCACGGCTGCAGCGGAAGGGGTGGGTGAGCCCCCACAGGGGCCTGCTACGGCGGTAGACGGCGAGGAGCCATCCAGGTTGGTGGTTTCCACAGAGGAGGAGGAGGCCGCCACTGAGGCGCACATGGGGCCTGGTGGGGGCATCCCTGCTGGTGCAAGTGGTGCAGTCCAGGGGCAGGGGCAGGAGGCAGCACAGGTCACCGTGGAGGGGCCTGTGCATGTTGCTGTCCCTGAACCTGTGGGTGCACCACCTTGCACCAGCAGGGATGCCCCGTCCCAGGCCCGTCCGCAGGTAGAGGGGATGTCCATGTCATCTGACTCCCCTCCACCTGCGGACGAGGGGACCCCTGGCCGTGTGGAGAAGGTCCTGATTGGGGTCGCGATGCGCACGGCTGTGATTCGTGATGCCGTGCGTGCTTCCCAGGAGGAGCACGCACGTCATCACGAAGAGCACCGTGCCGACGTGGCCCAATTGGGATCGGCCATGTTCGGGGGTTTCCTGCATGTGTCGGCCAATCTGGCGGCCCTCTCCTCCTCTGTGGAGACTATACGCCAATCGTTCTCCTTGCCGTCTGTGGACCTGCCCTGACCAATGCAGCCAGCTCGGTGGGGATCCCATCCCTGCCACAGTCGGGAGTCAGAGGTCCAGCAGGGGTGGACAACACAGCAACTGGACCCCAGCAGATGGAGGATGTGACGGCATCATCGGGCAGGGCACGTGCACGACGGCGTTGGTGGTTTCCATCATCCTGGATGCCGTCGTGCTGGCAGAGGCAGTGGCGTCGGAGGCAGCAGCAGGCTCGACGTGGGAGGCATCATGGCTCGGGCCATCAAGATCAGAGGGGCAGGCATCGGCCGGAGGGCAGGAGAACCCCGGGATGGTAGTGTCTTCCGTGTGGGAGCAGTTGGTCCAGCGGATAGGTGCGGAGCGGCAGCGGGCGGAAGAGGAGCGGCTCACCATGGTCAGGGCGGAGTTCTCCATGCGTCGGGCGTTGAGGCGGGCTGAGTGCCTCGAGGAAGCTCGCAGGGAGTTTGAGGTGAACATGGGGTTGTCCCTGCGAGACCTCGGGGCCAGGACAGAGTCCCGCCTCCAGGACATCGACATGGAGTTCGATGATGCCCTGGCCGGCAACATCACAGAGTGAGCCGCAGGACTTGCCCGCTGCCATTGTATATAGTTATATAGTTAGTGGTAGGTTTCCTTTAAATTATTTTTTTTTTATTTGGTTGCGATTGGACAATGCGCCACTTTTTAGTATATAGTTCAGTTTTTAGTTAGTTGACATAGTTAGGTTTCATTTGGTTGGGCTCATGGACCCGGGATTGTCTTGTAAATAGTTCTATGGATTTTTTGATTTTTTGGATTTTTTTCATGGACATTCATCTTCTTTTGGTTGTTTTGCTTTGTGGTTTTTCTAATTTCATTTCCATTCTAGTTGATTTTCAATACATTTTTATTTTCATCCTTCAATGTGTCGTATCATCTCATTACTTTCATGCATGTCATGTTGGGTGTTTTAACATTCACTTGCAGCCATTGTGTGTGACAGACATGTGTTCATTTGCATTATTTACATTGGGTGTGTAACATGTAATTGCCTTTGATATGTGGGTGGATGTGATAGTTGGTTGGGCCTTTTGGCAGGGGAGGATGGCCATTACGGACATGATTGGGGATTGTTGGGACCCAGGTGCAGGGGGGCATGGATGGGACATGGGCGAGGGCCTGGTGGAGGGTGCCCCGCAATGCTGGGGGGTGCGGGTGGTGGGGGACATGAGTTGGACATGGGTGGGGGCCTGCTGGCAGGTGCCGCACAGTGCTGGGGGGTGGGGGTGGTGGGGGACATGAGTTGGACATGGGTGGGGGCCTGCTGGCAGGTGCCCCACAGTGCTGGGGGGTGGGGGTGGTGGGGGACATGAGTTGGACATGGGTGGGGGCCTGCTGGCAGGTGCCCCACAGTGCTGGGGGGTGGGGGTGGTGGGGGACATGAGTTGGACATGGGTGGGGGCCTGCTGGCAGGTGCCCCACAGTGCTGGGGGGTGGGGGTGGTGGGGGACATGAGTTGGACATGGGTGGGGGCCTGCTGGCAGGTGCCCCACAGTGCTGGGGGGTGGGGGTGGTGGGGGACATGAGTTGGTGTTCATTAGTTCAAGGAGACATGTGCCTTTGCTGGGGGGCATGCCCATGTTGGGTGGGCTGCCTGCGGGACATGACCAGGGATGCAGGGTAGTCCCCTGTGGTGTGGGCTGCCTGCAGGGGCCGTGGAGGGTGTACAGGGAACATCTGGGAGGACCCACACTGTCAAATCACATGTAGGACTCCCCGGCACCCCTGAAATACACGTACCCTGCTGAAATCGCGTGTAAAACTTCCCGTGCACCCCTGAAATACACGCGCCCAGGCTATTCGTGTGTGGAACTTCCCGCGCACCCCTGAAATACACGCACCCAGGCTATTCGCGTGTGGAACTTCCCGCGCACCCCTGAAATACACGCGCCCAGGCTATTCGCGTGTGGAACTTCCCGCGCACCCCTGAAATACACGCGCCCAGGCTATTCGCGTGTGGAACTTCCCGCGCACCCCTGAAATACACGTACCCTGCTGAAATCACGTGTAAAACTTCCTGCGCACCCCTGAAATACACGCGCCCAGGCTATTCGCGTTTGGAACTTCCCGCGCACCCCTGAAATACACGTACCCTGCTGAAATCGCGTGTAAAACTTCCCGCCCACCCCTGAAATACACGCGCCCAGGCTATTCGCGTGTGGAACTTCCCGCGCACCCCTGAAATACACGCGCCCAGGCTATTCGCGTGTGGAACTTCCCGCGCACCCCTGAAATACACGTACCCTGCTGAAATCGCGTGTAAAACTTCCCGCGCACCCCTGAAATACACGCGCCCAGGCTATTCGCGTGTGGAACTTCCCGCGCACCCCTGAAATACACGCGCCCAGGCTATTCGCGTGTGGAACTTCCCGCGCACCCCTGAAATACACGCGCCCAGGCTATTCGCGTGTGGAACTTCCCGCGCACCCCTGAAATACACGCGCCCAGGCTATTTGCGTGTGGAACTTCCCGCGCACCCCTGAAATACACGTACCCTGCTGAAATCGCGTGTAAAACTTCCTGCGCACCCCTGAAATACACACGCCCAGGCTATTCGCGTGTGGAACTTCCCGCGCACCCCTGAAATACACGCGCCCAGGCTATTCGCGTGTGGAACTTCCCGCGCACCCCTGAAATACACGCGCCCAGGCTATTCGCGTGTGAAACTTCCCGCGCACCCCTGAAATACACGTAGCCCGCTCCCCCAGGCCCGATCGCGTGAGAAACTTCACGCGAACCCCTGAAATACAGGTAGCCCGCTCCCCCAGGCCCGATCGCGTGAAAAAGTTCACACGAACCCCTGAAATACACGTAGCCCGCTCCCCCAGGCCCGATCGCGTGAAAAAGTTCACGCGAACCCCTGAAATACACGTAGCACGCTCCCCCAGGCCCGATCGCGTGAGAAACTTCACGTGAACCCCTGAAATACACGTAGCCCGCTTGCCGTGCTGGTACAGGGTTAGCGCAGCCCTTTGCGCTGGATTGGGGATTTTGATGGCTTTTCCCTGCGCAGAAGGCGTTCTTGGGGGCGTAACTGGCGCTGCTGCAAGGTCGCTGCGCCACTGTGCGCCACGGCTGGTTTTGGTGGCTGGAATCCATGAATACGCTGTGCACGGAAATGGGTTTTGGCGCACACGGCTGGCGCAGGGATTCGCACGCGCACACTGTGCGCCAGCCGCGTGCGCCACTTGTGCGCTGAATTCTATGAATTACCCCCTTAATGTCCGCGAACAATGTGAGTGTTCTTACAATACTTTGAACTTGCCAGCGAACAATACGGACACCGTTTTCAGGACACCCCCTACGAACATTTCAGAACAACGCGATAGTTCTTAGAACACTTTCAACTTAACAACGAACAATACGGACAGCGTCCTAAGGACACCCCCTACGAACATTCCAGGACACCGGGAGTGTTCTCAAAAACGTCTTCAGACACCCCCATTTTGTTTATTTGCGAACATTTCAGGACACCGCGTGTGTTCTTAGAACACATTCAACTTGACAGAAAACAATACGGACAGCGTCCTCAGGACACCCCCTACGAACACTCCCCGGACACCGCGAGTGTTCTTAGAAGCGTCTTCAGAACACCACCATCTTGTTTATTTGCGAACATTTCAGGACACCGCGAGTGTTCTTAGGACACATTCAACTTGACAGAGAACAATACGGACAGCGTCCTCAGGACACCCCCTACGAACACTCCCCGGACACCGCGAGTGTTCTTAGAAGCGTCTTCAGAACACCCCCATTTTGTTTATTTGCGAACATTTCAGGACACCGCGGGTGTTCTTAGAACACATTCAACTTGACAGAGAACAATACGGACAGCGTCCTCAGGACACCCCCTACGAACATTCCAGGACATCGGGAGTGTTCTTAGAAGCGTCTTCAGAACACCACCATCTTGTTTATTTGCGAACATTTCAGGACACCGCGAGTGTTCTTAGGACACATTCAACTTGACAGAGAACAATACGGACAGCGTCCTCAGGACACCCCCTACGAACACTCCCCGGACACCGCGAGTGTTCTTAGAAGCGTCTTCAGAACACCCCCATTTTGTTTATTTGCGAACATTTCAGGACACCGCGGGTGTTCTTAGAACACATTCAACTTGACAGAGAACAATACGGACAGCGTCCTCAGGACAACCCCTACGAACATTTCAGGACACCGGGAGTGTTCTCAAAAACGTCTTCAGAACACCCCCATTTTGTTTATTTGCAAACATTTCAGGACACCGCGGGTGTTCTTAGAACACATTCAACTTGACAGAGAACAATACTGACAGCGTCCTCAGGACACCCCCTACGAACATTTCAGGACACCGGGAGTGTTCTCAAAAACGTCTTCAGAACACCCCCATTTTGTTTATTTGCAAACATTTCAGGACACCGCGGGTGTTCTTAGAACACATTCAACTTGACAGAGAACAATACTGACAGCGTCCTCAGGACACCCCCTACGAACACTCCCCGGACACCGCGAGTGTTCTTAGAACAGTTTCACTTTGCTTGCGAACAAAACGGACACATATTGAGTCCTTAGAACACCCCCCAGTCAGTTTATTTAGAACATTTCAGAACACCCGTGATGTCCGCAAACAAATCGAACACAAAAAGAACATCTAACACATAAAAAACACAACTTTCATCCTATCTCATACACTCCCACCCTCCCCAAACACTCCTACACACCAACACACTCTGCAAAATACACATTTTGAACAAAGTTTCACCGCGCTGTCCGCGGACGTCCGCGAATCCAAGATGGCGGGCGCTACCGAAAAATCTGACGCGCTTCACGCTCCACGCCGTCCAATCAGCGAACACGTTGCATGTCTGCGAACATCACGCAAGACGATTGGCCAATCAGGACACTGTCCGCGGAGCGAACAGGGAAGTGTGTCTGCGAACCGAACACAGATATCACTAATTTTTTTTTACCTACTTTTTGGTCATTTAAAAAAAAACTACTGGACGGATTTTCACCAAATTTGCAAAAGCACGCTTTCGGGACCAAGCCGCTGCTCCTGGTCCAAATTTGGTGGAAATCCGTCCAGCGGTTTGGGCTGTAGGCGCGAGCAAAATTGTTTTCCCATTCAGTCTATGGGAAAAAAAAAAGTTTTGGGACCCCCCTATAACTTTTCCCCCCCTGGACGAATCCTCACCAAACTTTGCAAAGTAATTCAGAGTGACCCAAATACTTTTTTTGCAAAGTTTGGTGAGGATCCGTCCAGGGAGAGCGAAGTTATAAGCCACCCAAAAAGTGCTCTTCCTATGGAAACAGCAACTTAACCATAACTACATGGCCACTACCGTGGCCATGTAATATATATATATATATTTTTTGCTTTGGTTATATATATGTATATATACATATATATATATATATATATATATATATATATATATATATATATATATATATATATATATATATATATATATATGCAGATATGTAACAATTGACCTTCACAATTCGGTCAATTGTGCAAAGGTCAATTGTGATTCGAACAATTGTAGTTCGAACAATTCGTATACATCCCTTTCCTAACAGCTAAGAATGACCTGGCTCTGCCCCAATTGGTAACAGAGCCTACCCATCAAGACGGCAATACTTTGAATCTTATTTTACCACTGATTCTCTAACTACTGTTTAGCCCCCTGCCTATTGCATGGTCAAACCATTTTGTTATCCCCTCTACGTGGGAATCAAAATGCTCTACCCCAGATCATAAACATCCTTCATCCCCTCAGCGTAACTGGAGGGCCGTCCCTGGTGTTGATATTTTTGCCCAATTGGAAACCCACTGTGAGGGTGCTCTTGCACCTTACTTGCATTACATTTCCAAAGCCTATATGGTTGTTGCAGACCTTCCTGTCCCTCTATAGTCTTCTAAATCCAGACTGTGTTCTTCTAAGCCTTGGTTCAATGATAATCTTCAGGCTCTCCATCTCCTACAGAGATAAGCAGAGTGGAAATGTCGGGCCAATTAATGTCCTGTGGCTAAATCACTCCTGCGTCAAATTTCTGCTTCCTATCACAAAGCAATTCATGAGGCTAAGTGTGCTTATTTTGCACACCAGGTCGAATCAATCTAGAGAAATGTTTAGAGTTGTGCGCTCGCTCTTCTCTACTCCTGTTGAAGCAATTCCTCCCTTCCAACACCTAACTGATTCACTATCCTCTTATATTGTGGAAAAGATTCAGAACATAAGAGTGCCGATCAGTGCGCAAGGTGTGTTCCCAATGAATCTCCTGCCCCGCTGGTGAGTAATTCTCCCACATTGTGGTCTGTATTTCCTGTATTTTCATCACAAGACATCATTGCAGCCACTGCATAGCTTAAATCTGCCTCTCCTTTATATCCCATTCATCATTCGGTGTGGCAGGACATTATGCCTCTGGCTGCCCCCTTGGTTACACAGGCCGTCAAACTTTCACTTAGCTCTGGTTCTATTCCTGCTAAAGCATGCTTTGGATACTCCTCTTCTCAAGAAACCTTCTCTGGACCCTTCTATCCCTTCTAATTTCCTTCCGATCTCTCTACTCCCCTTCCTTATGAAATTGTTAGAATCTTTGGTTGGCCACTGTCTTAGTTCTTTCTTTAGAAGGCTCTTCTTTTTTTTAATCCTTATCAGTCCCGGTTTTGACCAGGCCGTGGCACTGAGGGAGTCCTAGTGTCTGCCATTGACAATCTGGCAAGTTTTCAGGAACAGGTTGGTGTGGGAGAGTTGATTCGTCTTGACATCTCTGCCGCTTTTGACACTATTGATCATGTCATCATGCTTGAGCGCCTTGCAAGCGCTGGCCTCTCGGGTGCCGTTTTGGCCTGGTTTAGCTCTGTTTTTTCAGATCTAACTCAATCGCTTTCCCTCCTCCCTTTTCGTTCTGCTCCTGTTTCTCTTCTTTTTGGTGTCCCTCAAGGGTTTGCCATCTCCCCGGTCTTGTTTAACATCTACATTCAGCCTCTGATCAAGCTCATCCTTTCTCACAGCTGCCTGTGTTTCTCCTATGCAGATGACACACAAATTAGTGTGTGTCTCGATCTTTCTCAGGCTGACACTGCGCTCAGGCTTAGAACCTGCTTGCATGCCGTGGGGGAGAGGATGAGCAACAATTGGCTCCGGCTGAACAGTGACAATATCGAGGTGCTGGTGGTTGGCCCCCCCTTCAGATATGGCTCTTTGCACCCCACTTGTCTGGCCCCCTTCTCTTAGCACATTTCCTACTCCGGTGACGGCTGTTAAAGATGTTGGGGTAAAAATCTCAGCTTCTCTCTCTGCTGAAAACCAGATCAGGGCTGTTTACCAGAAGTGGTATTTCCAGTTGAAAATTCTGTGCAAGGTTCTCCCTTCGATACCAGCTGAGTTTAGGGGCCCGTTGATGGCCTCCCTTGTCTTATCTTCACTGGATTACTGCAACTCTCTCTATCTGGTTCTGCTGAATTCAGCAGCGCGAGAAGCCACAGGGACGTCTGGGTGTGCCAATATTACTTCTGTTTTGTACCTTCTACATTGGCGTTTTTCCTAGCTGGTTAGGAGTGTCATATCTGTTAGTAATATGTGATGTTTCATTGTGTCGGTTTGCTTTAATGTCCAATTTGTAAGTGCCTTGAGCAGCCATAAGGTGGCAGATTGCACTCCCCTGAACAGGGAAATAAATAAAAAAGACAGGAACGGAAAGTAGACCTGTACATATAACCTGGAAACCAGACTCTACACCCCTGTTGTGATCCAGGATTCGTATTCCGCTCTCTATTACCAGTACTAGGTAAATTTGGTCCAGAGCAAGAAGATTATATAAAGGCTGCATTATGCAGATTAACTCCTGTAAAGGGATTCCTGCTTCCCACACTGCTATAACCCTCCCAACAAATGTCCTAGCAGGCCTCAGGAACTTCCAGGAAGACCAATCCGGGGTTGTTGGCTCCCAGGGCTGCCAACCCACCTTCATTTAAAAGGGCCCTGTTTCCTTTAAGCTTTACTGTCAATAGAACCTGGCCACTCATGGTTACTCAGGGGCATAGGGGAGTAATTGGATGTAGGGAGTTAGAGGAAGTGTTTTGCCCAGTTTGTTTTCTTGGGCATGGTATAAACATACCCAGGCTCACAATGACACCCTAGTACTGTGGAAGGATTAATAATCTGACATCTGCTGAGCCAAAGACAGTGTTCATGTCCTTAAACACTTTACACAAAAGCAAACGCCTAGGTTGATCAGAGACTACTGCAGTGGTGACTTGGCGCAGTATACAATCTGTCTTGCTAGCATAAAATAGAAGGGACACACAAACAGTTTTGCTTGTTTTTCAGGGAGTTGAATATATGACAAGTTCACATTTATGACATGCAATCCCTCATTATGTTGTGAGTCCATGTTGGGGCACATTCACTTCTGTTTCTCACACATTCCCTCCACTTTGGTTGGATGAGGGGCCATTCAGTGCTGATCTTTGGGCACATTGGTGTTCAGTAGAGAATGCTTGATCGCCCACCCTGGAAAGGCAAAACCTAGAAACCAGGACTAAGCAAGCACTTCCAGAATGGTGAGCTTGACCTGGGAGGTAGGGGGAAAACATCACAGAGATAGTTTTCCCCCTGAAGGTATTAGGCCCAGTAAACTAGGCAGAGAGCTTTGAACTTCCCTTGCCTGCCACCATCCTTGTGACCATTGGGGAAAAACCGCTGTTGGAACAAGACCTGCCTCTCTTCTAGCAACAATGGTACACAGGACCACACTGTGTTGAGGGACACCTGCCGTTGTAAGCCAGCCTCCCCTTTGTCTAGGAGCATGAGAACAAGGACTGAAACTTATCCGTGAGTCCTTGGATTTTGACTCAGAGCAACCAAGAGTATAGGCATCCAGGATCCCTGTGTTTTTGCTAATGAAGCAAGACGAACCGTGATTCAAACCTGTTCGACTGCAGTGAAAATCCAGCACCTCCCAGAGTGGCCTTAACAACCCACCCACTCTTCAATCCACTAAACTGTGCATTTGGACCTGTTCACCAACACATCATGTTAGCCCATTGTGTCATTGCCTCAGCTTGAACTTCAAGCTCTTCAGTGCACTCAGTGCCTTTGAACTGCCTCTTCGAACCATAAGCATCGTTTCTGCAAATATTCATTGACAGTTGACCAGACCCAGCAGGATCCTTTGAACTCCACACCAGAGCTACTCAACTGGAACTGCACATCCAGTCACCACCCTCTTCACTGTTGAACCAAGTGTAGAATGGGCTTTGGTAACACTCAGGATCTGCACTTATTCAAGCATCGCCTTTGAGCTACACATGTATGTATTAGACCTCTGCTCAAAGTCTGCTCTCCGTCTAGACCAATGCAACTGCTGTACCCAAACCGCTGAACTGCATGTTGGAACCTGTTTGTGCTGCACTGTGCCACCTTAGCTGGTTGTTGCCTCAGATCAAACTACAAGCTCTTTAGTGCATCTGCCACCTGTAAATCGCCACTCGCCCCACCAGCATCTTTGATGCTGATCTTCATCGCCAGTTGAACCAACCCTGGTGGATCATTAAGCCCTGACCATTGAACACCACTTGAAACTGATTGAACCAGCCTGTGCATCCAGTCTCCAGCCTCTTCCTCATCAAATTAGCCATCTAACTGTGGTCCTCACGATCTTCATCCCATATGAACCATGCATCCAGTCACCAGCATCTTCACAATCGAGCCAACTGTTGAACTGATCCAGGTGGCCCTCACAATCCACATTTCTTTAAGCATTTCATTCAATACACAGCGAGCTCCTGTTTGACGCCTACTTGACAGCATTCCCTATCTAAACCAATAGGACCGCTACACTCGAAACTCGTTGAACCGAACAAACAGCACCAAGAAGCCTAGTTCAATGCCTTCGAACCGTCAAGAGCCACACAAGGTATTATTAACTGCTTACTGCCCCTTGATCCACCTTTGGCTCTGGAGACTGGTTAAAGTGCCTTTAAATTCCTTCTTGCACCAGAACATATACTTTTTACCTACATTGTGGTTTTTAGTTTACTGGCAACCCTGATCCATAACACAGAGTGCTATATTTTTCTATCCATACATATTCTTTGTTCTTTCCTCAGGGGCAAGCTTGGTATAGTGTTTTTCTATTAAGTAATTTTTGAAGAGTGTGTGTTTCATTAAAGTATATCTATTTTTATGGACTCTTGCTTGGACATTCCCTTTATTTTGGCCTGTTGTACTATTGTTGTCTGAATTTCTACTGAATCACATTCACAACCCTCTTGAGAGAATAGCCTTCTATCGCCCACGTTACCACAAAAGGTAAAAATGGTATATCATAACTGTGCCTGTTTTACCTTTATGATTGGATCACTTTTGGCTTGTAGCAGTTTGAGAGTGGAGAAGCCACTGCTCGCCCTTCATTTCATCACACATCTCCGCTGAAAACAATTACCAGCCACCTCTGATCTTTTCTGTAATATCTATAGATGTAGTCTTAGTGTCTTTTGTAGCTGTGTGGCCTGACTTGCAATCGGGTAGGGGGTGACAGTTTTCCGAGTTATTTTAAACTTGAGATAGGACCTATCTAGAAAGGTGTTTTTCAATGAGTCTATAATTGTCAAATGAAGAGGGGTCTGAGTTGGCCTTTTTCAGGGTAGGGTCAATGCAGATCTTCTTCAGTGCTGTTGGGACTATGCTTATGTTTAAGCAGGCAATGCATAATTATGTGATGGCCAGGGAAACGGATTGGAAGTGGTGCTTGCTGAAGGTAAAAGCACAGGTGTCATTATGGGTGCTGGATGTTTTTTTAAGGGTAGATATCTTGAAGATGTTCACTTTGGATATGGATAGGAAGGAATCTAAGATTGTGTTATGGCTCGTGATGTTTATTTGAGATTGTATTTGGTGTTTTTTGTGAGTCCCAATGGGTTGGTTATTCCTTTGTGGATGAAGACTTCTGAACGCTTATTAGCAGCTAACAATGTTCAGAATTGGAAGAAGGCTTTTTTCTGACATATGACTAATGTGATAATGTCACATTAGCCGATTCTTCACATTTGGCCTTCCTGCACACCAATACTCTATGTCTTATGCCGGAATGCCATGGTCTTCCTAAGTTGTTTGGGTATCTGGAGCAGAGGAGGACTAAGGAGAATACACTAGAAGATTTAGCATCTGCATCCACTGAGGAGCACCATCCAATAGCAAGTAACCTATTACAGAATCACCAAAAAATTGATAGCTGATGCAAGTACTGTGCAAGTATAACACACAAAGGTTAGGCAATTGCTCTGTTTCACATTCCCCAACTCATCTTCCCAGATGCTCTGGGATGTTAGTACAGGATGAGCAGTCATTGTAGACCCACACACTCCAGTCCACCAGTGGCATTACCATTCATTCACAGGTGAATGATAATACCAGGGAAAGGCAGGCCCATCGCCACTCTTTATCAAGGGTTCCTAAAAATCCACATGGAGACAACTGTGCAACGCACCCAGCAGACACTCAGGACTCTTTGTCCTAAACAGCTTTTCCCACTTCCTAATTACTCTGAGCATTACTTCTGTAGTCTGGGGTGCAGTGAAAAGAAAGAAACTCTTCCACCCAGTTGAAGAGATGTTTGACTCCAGAGATGAGTTGTATACAGCCAAACGTTTCTCCATCATACTTCAAAATGGCACATAAACACTTGAAAGGCTGGGAAAACACAACAGAATTGGCCAGTGCATCAACTGATGCTCCACTGGGTAGCATTCAAGGCAAAGGAGACACATTTGGCGGAATCAGTGAAAAGCCAGAAATAAGGACTCTGAACTAAAGCATGGAGAGGAAAGAGAATAATCTGATAAGGGATCAAATAAGAAAGCAAGACAATCTAGGCACCTATAAATGGACTTTACCCTCTGAAGGTAGTGTATTAGACCAGGTTGCAGTAATGAAAGATTGAAAGTGATCAGAATGTTTAAGAAGGAGAGATCAAGAGTCAGAGAGAAAGGTAGAATGCCAGCAGCTTGCTGAAGGCTATATCACAGACACTGATAGAGACCAGTTTAAGATGGACAAGGAAAGCGACAAGGATATGAGTATATATATATTAGACACTGGTGAGAGTAGGCCAAAGGGAGACACCTGTGAATCTGCTGATGGCTATTTCCGGACAGTGGTAGGTGTCAGACTAAGAGGAACAATGAAAGCTACAAGCCTTCTGAAGATGCATCTATCTTAAGCATTGGCTGAGACCAGATCAAGGAGAGAGAGACTCAGGAGCTTAGTCTAGACTATATTTGAGACAGAGAGAAGACCAAGTAGGGAGATCCGAAAGCTTGCTGATGACTAAATCTCATAATCATGCTGAGACCAGGGTGAGTGTATGAACAGTACTACAATCCTCAGTAGAAGGCTATTTCTCAGATCATGGTGATAGTCAGAGACCAGAGAGAAGAAAGACAAGAGTCTGTTAAGGACAAAAATCTTTGACCCATGAGGGTGCCAGTGGCAATAAAATCACACACGGACAAAAACCCTAAGCAAGGGGATAAATACTTGCTGGTAGTAGAGTGTCAAGAATTGTGCTTCTACCCAGGATGGAGACCCACAGCTAGAGAGTTACAAAATGTATCTGAAGATGGTAACCTAAGCAAGTAAAGAAAATATCCTTGCTGCTAGGAGTGTGTTAAAAGGTATTGCTAAGTGGACCAGGAGTGTTACCTACGGCAATAGAGTAACACTATTTATGCCAAGGTAGTACCCTGAACAATGGGGGATATGCTAACAGGAATTGTTCATACAGTATGCTGTTCACTATATATCAGCACATGAAAGGAAAAGAAGCATGCCGGGAACTCTGTACCTGACATTGGCTAGCATGCTGGTATTTTAAGATGGATGACATTTGATTTTATAGTGCCATATGAATATGTTTTAAACCATCCTAAACTATATTTGAATTTTATTAGTTTAATTAATTACCATGTATTCCTCAATTAGAAATTACATTTTTGAAGTTGAAATCAATTAATGTAGATTTATCAAAACTCGTGTCCTTGGAAATGTATATGGATTGTGATAAATTGAAGCAGAATTGTGCATGGTCTGATTTTTAATATTAGATTTATGGTGTTCTATGACTTATTTAGCATATCTCTTCTGGCTAGAGAGAGGCCTATTCTGGAACACTTATGTCTCTTCTATTATAGCACAGAAAGTTAAACCCAGGTTGTAGACCGTCCTGAGTGGCACTATCCAATAGGATGGGATATTCAGATTTGTTTTCTTCTTAGCAGTAGAGTTCTCAATTTTCACTTATGTTGAAACACTTGAGATCTTACCCTAAACTAGTAAGGGTACTCCAGGTAGGGATCCTATCTTCTCTATACCTTTAGAGATACAGAATCTCTGACACACCACACTGATGTTGCTGTGCAGGAAAAATACAGTTATATATAATCACAGTCTAAAGAATGTAAATAGGAAATGTAATTCTAAGTGAATTAAAATGACAATGAGAAAAATATATGTTTAGACATAACTATGCCTTATATATTTAGCACCCAGGCCCAGTGAAGCTTAGTGAAATTTCATTTTGAATGATGTGCCTGCAATCAGAATGGAGAAAAGATACTTGGTACACTGAAGCGAAATATACTCTCACGGTAGCCTTCTGCTGCCTTCTGCTGTCATAACCTTGCTTATACTTCCTAAAATATACACGTCTGTTACTAACGCTAGCAGCTCTAAATGACTGATAAGAAAGTGTGAGTCAAATACACATCAGTTTTGGTATCTCTTGAGGATGTCAGGAGTGACCTTCAGAGACCAGGCTCTAAAAGTGAAATCCTCCTTAGTGAAGTCATATAATCTTCCATTTTCTGCATTGGGGTTAATGTGTTAGATGTCAATGTCATTTCTGACTAAGAGGGCGTGGCAACACAGTATGGGGTTTGCCTTGGGAATGTGTGCTGCCTCTGTCTGTCTTCACTCCGCAACGCTGCTCTTAAAGATTTACCACACTGACTTGGCCCAAGATTCAAGTGCAGTGTTTGATTTCTGCTACTGCACCAATAAGTCTGAAACATGTTTCTGGGGTTTTTGTTGGTAATCTTTTTTTCAGACGAGAATTCCATGGCATTTCAGAATCGGACTGTTCTACTTGGTGCAACCAAACCAATATGCAAATCAATATGTCTCCTCTGTTATTGAACAATTGAACAGAGAGGAAAAAAAGTAATGTAAACGACCTGACTGAGCACCTTCCCTTAGAACATATTATTGGGCCTTGTTTGTTCTCAGAATAGGGGCTATCAGACTTTTGGCAAAATTTCAACCACTTGGAGTGTTACCAAGTTTGTAAGTGTATTTCAGACATAGATCATTTGTTCTCTATGACTGAAGAGACATGACAACTTGCAATGCAGTGTCTCTTTATACACATAAATGGAAACATACCAGGAATGCTCTCACCCTTTTGTTTAGCATTTATGTTTATGTATTCTCTTGTAGCGATAATGTGTGATCATTGAACATAGTATAGTCAAACAATATGCAGTCCACAATGCTCTCAACAATGTAGTTGAACATAGACCTACCATTCTACTGTTCTCCTATTCACTTAAATACATAGAAAGTCTACAGCCAATCAACAGTGTGTAAAGGCAGCTAAAATATGACACAGTAAAATTTAAGATTATCCTCACAGTAGTGCTGTTGTGATTGGTGAGCAGGTAGACAGGTAAGGTTATGCCAAACATTGTAAACTTTTTAAATTCAAAGGGCTAAAATATATCATCAACAAATGATTGCTTTGGAGTGCAGTTCCATAAAAAACAACCTAAATGCAGAGATTACAAACTGCAGGTTATATCATTGAATCTAACTGCAGAATTCTTTATTTCCATCCAATAATGCACATGTGAGTTCACTTATCTTGGGCTGAGAACTGCAGGTAGGATCAGAAGATTTTACATGCGCTTTATCAAGTCTAACTGAACAAAAATACATTGCGATCTTGAGTGTTTATGCAGGTCAATGAAAAGAAAAATGGCTCAACTGGCTCCATTCAGCCCCTAACATATGGAATATGGAAAAAGGCAAAACATTTGAATTTGGAAATATTGTCGAAATGCCAATTTTAGGCCCACAAACAGATTTACTCTGTAAATGCATTAAAAGAGCTGTTTGCTTCTTCTTACCAAAGTCAGTCAAGTGCATATTCAGCTCTGTGGTTCAGCTCTGTCTCCCAGCTCTGCCCCATATGGCATCTGTTCACCAGGATATCTCAGAAACTGAATGCTTAATAGTCTCAACCCAAGTTTATTGGAACATCTCCTATTTCCTTTCCAACCAATCCTGACTTGTGAACGTCAGTGTAATAGCCTCTAGCTTTTATCTTTGAAAGCTGACAGGAGTTCTGCTTCCCATTGGCTTTGTATTTATTTGAAGAACTATCAGTTTAGAAGTCAATTGTGTTCTGTATTCTGGGTCTCCTCCCAAAAACTGTAATCTTGTCTCCTTCCAAAGGTGAGCCTGCACTTGGCAACGTTCAGACCGCCCGCTCATTTGCCAAACTGAATAGCACAAATGTCAATCATGATGATGTCAAACTCTAATCTAGAGTTTTCCTCCCATGAGAACTCCCTTAATAATCATAGGCAATCAACTACCCACTTCATAGGATTAACATTTGTGAATCAGTCTATTTTTTTTTCTTCATGCAGTTTGATTAAAAAAAGAAATCGCAATTCAGATAGAACCTGAAAATGAATCTGTACAACAGAGAGTTCCAACTGAGTTTTAAAAATTGGTCTTTGCTTGAAGGCCTGTTCTTCCATGCAATATACACAATGAGTTTACATCATAGTAAAATCTGAAGTCGCAGCTTACTGTTATTTTATTTTCTATTTGCAATTACTTCATATAAGCTGATTTTCTTCTTTGTTAATGTGGCAGTCTGTGTATGGCAAAGGAATTTGCTAATGTAGCACTTACAAAAATGTTTGACATTTCTAAACAAATAATTCAATGTAGCAAGATGTCTAACTAAATCTGATCAGATGGGACGTTGTGATGCATTTTACCACTGCATTTTTATATGGAGCCGGATCCCCATACCTCCCATTCACCCTGGTCACCTCCATACCTTTCCCCAAACTCCTATTTCACCCCACCTCGATCCACTACTTCCCCCAAACTCATACTTGCCAACCCTACTGATTTAGGCAGTAGGCTACTGATTTTTAAGTAGTCCTGCCGCCTAGAGACAGATCCTACTGCTTTTTACAGTGGCAGGTAATTTATGTAGTTCTAAGGCAAATAATCTGACAGTGGGCGGGTAAGTGATGTTAAATGTTCAGTATAGACCATCGCTGAGCAAAGGACTTCAGTATAAATGTCAGGCAATGAACGTAGGCAATAAATCAGGAGCGGAGGCACGGAGGTGTCAACAGGTCTTTAATCAAACGAAGACTGCCGTACCAGGGGGTAACCCCGCCTCTTCCCTCACGTGGGGCGCAGCCCACTGTCAACTGCAATAAACAGAGGACTGTTCCTCTGAACACATACTAATAATGAAGGTAGGACATTACATCTCCCCCCTCCTTAAACAAACACTTCAACGGTATTCAATTGGATTCTTCAATCCATCTGGTGGGTCTGCGGATGACCCTCTTGGATGGGCTGCGCACCGGTGGGGCTGATTTTACCGGTGTGCTGTCACCTTCACTGCCACTGTCATCAGCGTCTCTTTCCTCTTCATGATACTCAGAGTCCTTATCCGAAGAGTCATCTATCGCTGCTGTTGAGGTATTGACAGTGGTGTCGGTGCTGTTGAAAGCCTTGAAAAAAGATTAATTCCTGGTGACTGTGCCACTTGGGCTAACGGCAGTTACCATCGACCCTTGGATGTGAGTGACTGTCATGGGGTCTGGCTTGAAAGCAGGCATGTCCTTCGTGACCTGCTTTTGCCGTACTAGTACTTGATCGCCAATGCAGAGAGTGCTAGGTCTGGCACGTCTTCTGGCATCTGTGTATTTCTTCATCCTGTCCTTGCTTTCTTGATCTTTGCTTCTGGCCTTCTTTATGTGTGTGGACTCATCCTTTGCTCGCACATGGTGGGGAAGTCTTGTTTTGATGACACGCCCGAACATTAGCATTGAGGGGCATTCACCGGTTGAGCTATGCGGTGTGTTCCGATACTCTCGTAGTAAGGTACAGATGGCTTGCATGAATGATCCATTTGTGATGGAGCCGATCTGGAGGGTGCGTTTGTGGTTTCCCATGAAACGTTCCACCATTCCATTCGCCTGTGGCCACAGTGGTGTGACTTTGTTGTGTTGGAAGCCTAGATGTTCCGCGAACATGGCAAAGTCATGGCTCGTGAAGGGGGGTCCATTGTCGGATTTGACTCTGGATGGGATGCCATAGTCAGCAAACGTTTTGTCCAGCGCAGGTATGACGGATTGTGCACTGGTTGAGTGAATCAGATGTACTTCTGGGAATCGCGACATTTCATCAATGATCACCAGCACGTATTTACCGTTTGCCAGCGGCCCAAACATATCCACTGCTACCTCATCCCACACTTGCAGCGGCATCTCCGATGCTTTGAGCGGCTCAGGGAACGTGCGCGGTGCCACCGCCTGACATGCTAGGCATTTCCTTAGTAGTTGTTCTACCCGTTCGTCTATGGACGGGAACCATACCTTTGTTCTCAGTTGCCTCTTGGTCGACACTATTCCTCTGTGTCCTGCATGGGCGATATCTAGTACCTGATCTTGCAGGGTTTCTGGAATGACTATTCTGTTTTCTTTTAATAGTAGGCCTTCAGGTGATGTGGACAGAGTATGACGGACAAGTTTGAATGTGCGAAAGTGTTGTTCCTCTTCCGTGGACAGGGAAAATGCCCCTTTTGGTCTGTTCTGCCATTTATTCGATTTTAGGCAGGATTGTACTGTCTGGAGTAGTGCGTCCTTTTGGGTTGCTTCCAGCAGTTGTGCTGTAGTGATGTATTTGGGTAGCGCACTGCTGATCAGGTACCTTAGATATTGGTTTGCTTTGTGTGATTGGCGCTCATCTTGAGCTGGAAGTGGGTAACGTGATAGAAAATCTGCGGGATTGTTGTCTTTGCCCGGTTGATGTATTATCTTGAATGAGTACTCTTGTAGCCTCAGACCCCATCTGGCAATTCGTGGTGGCATTCTTGCTGTCGGTTTTCCATAAATGGTGGTGAGAGCTTGGTGGTCCGTGACTATGGTGAATGGTCGTCCATACAGAAATAGATGATAATGCTCGCACGCCCACACTACCGCTAAGCTCTCCTTTTCAGGTTGGGAGTATGCGCATTCTGTCTTGGAGAGGCTGCGGCTGGCGTAGGCTACAATTCTCTTTGGCGAGTCAGGTGATGCTCCGCGCCTGGATTGTGCTAGGATTGCTCCTAGTCCAACTGGGCTAGCGTCTACTGTGAGTTCCTTGTCAAAGTCAGGGTCGTAATATGCCAAGCATGAGGCCGTTGCGATTCTTTTCTTGATTTCTTGAAATGCTTCTTCACATGTATCCGACCACTGGATTTCTCGATGCTTCCCGGTTAGTAGTCGAAGGGGCGTGCTCACTGAAGCGAAATCTTGTATATATCGGGTGCAATAGCTCGCCATTCCCAGGAATGAGCGTACTGCTGAAGCTGATGTGGGTGTGGGAGTCTCAACTAGTGCTTGAACCTTTTCCGGATCTGGTTTCAGGCCATCTTTTGAGAAGATATGTCCAAAGAATTTGAGAGTGGATTTGCTGATTTCGCATTTATCCGGGTTGAGTGTGAGGTGGGAATTTTCTAGCGCCATGCAAACTCTCCTCAGTGTGTCATCATGGCTCTCTTGCGTGGTACCGAAAATTAAAATGTCGTCCGAGTAGTTTAGACAGTTGGGGATGTGTTTTATCACTTGATGTATTTCATTTTGGAAGATTTCGGCAGCCGAGGATACCCCGAAACTGAGCCTTTTATATCTGAACAAACCTAGGTGCGTTGAGAAAGTGGTGATATATCTTGAAGTAGGGTGCAACTCTAACTGGTGGTATCCCTTATTTAAGTCCAACTTGGAGAACACCTTGGATCCATGCAGTAGGTGCATCATATCAGTCATTCTTGGGGCCAAGTGTCGTTCCCGCTCTATGGCTACATTCGGGGCCCTCATGTCCTTGTTGTCTTTTTTCGGTACGGGTACAATGGGAGACACCCAGGGAGTTGGTCCCGATGCTGGCTCTATGATGTCCTGCTGCAGTAATGACTGAATCTCGTCCTCCATGTGTCTTTGTATGTTTAGGGTTATGCCTCTGTAGTGTTGCGCTGTCGGAGGTATTTGAGGATTGATGTGTAACTTTAATTGTTTGTCCTTTAATTTTCCCAACCCCTTCAACAGGGAGGGAAACATTTTTTTTATCATATCCTTGGGGCTGGTCGTGTATGCCGACATTATTTGATACATGATTTGAATGAGTCCCATTTGAATCGCAGACTTGAAACTCAGGATGCTGCCACCTGGCACGTCCCCTTTTATGACGTATATTTTGATCTTTTGATCCTTGTCTTTATACTGACAGTGTGCCATGAACATCCCTTGGCAGTTGAGAGGCTTATTGGAGCCATATGGATATATTAGTGTGTCTGCTTCCTTCAGTGACTTCTTGTAGTTGAGTCGTTTATAGGTCTCATCATTTATGACGTTAACTGTTGCCCCCGTGTCAATCAGGAATTCTTTGTTTTGCCCATTTATTTGTAGTAGCAAAGTGGGACTGTATTCCGCGGCTACGCTGTTTCCAATGGCATGCACGTATCCCCTTTTTCTGTCCCCGCTGGATGAGGATGAGTGCGAGTTCCGTCTTCTGAGAGGTGAATTTTCTAGATACCTGATCTTCTGTCTGGAATGTCTCCTTTGCGAGTCATGTCTGGTGCTGATGTGGCTCGCGTGTTCTCTTCTTTCTTCCCGCCTTCTCTCCTCTCGTGGCATGTCGCGGGATGAGCTTTGAGGTTGGTGTCTGGATACTGCAGGTGACTGTCTCCTGCGAGATCTCGGGCTTTCTCTTGTTGAAGGTCGGTCTAGCCTCCTCGTGTCCCTGTGCATTTCAGTCGGCTGGAAGAAATTTATGTTTCTGCATACAGATTGAAAGTGGTTTTCACTTCCGCACTTGTCACAGTTGTGTCCGATGGCAGGACATGGACCGACATGTGGAAATTTAAAACCGCACCTGTAGCATTTTTTTTGTTCAGTGGGATGTGATTCTCTTGATGTTCTGATGGGGCATGTCGATGCAGTGGAGGCGGACTGTGTGATTTTGATGTTATCAAGTGATTCTGTCTGTTGCATGAGGGCAGAGTCAGCTCGTGCGAGTTGTAGTATCTCTTCTAATGTACTGCTTTTTTGCAATAGTTTCTTTCTGAATTCCTGTGATGCGCAGCCGGCAATGGTTTGGGACTTTAGTGCTTCTTCCGTTGAATATCTGTCAAAATCACAATATTTCGCTCTTTTTCTTAGACGCATTACAAAACTGTCCATATTTTCGCTGCTGTCCTGTGTGGAGGTGTGGAAAATATGTCGTTCATAGTCGACATTTCGCAAAGGTACGAAATAGGCATTTAGAGCATCAATGATACCTTGAAAAGTGTCTGTGTTAGATTCAGGCATTTCAGAACCGATGTCCCGTACTACTGGTCCTAGAGAGTGGAGTAGGATTCCTTTAAGTCGGCGCTCCTCCCTTACCCCTGATGCGTCTATGTAGACATGCAGCTCTTTGAGCCATCTGGCCCATCTGGGGGCGAGGCTGCTTGTGTCCGACATGTCAAATGGTGGCACAGCTAGTAGTTGTAGGGATTCAGAGCCACACTCGTCTTTGTGAGTGGCTTGGCGAGGTATGGAACTGGAGGAGGGGCTCAGGATTCCACTGTCCGGGTTATCTTCAGACATTTTTGCTTTCTATTTGCTGCCAGTGGTGCCTTGTCTGTCTGCTGTTGGCACACAGTTTTGTAATCAAGTCTATCGGAAGTGAGGGTAATTGTGCACAGGGGAGCGTCTAGGTAAGGCACCGTGCTTTTATCTGAAGCACGGGCACGTGGTTGGGCCTGTTCGTATTGCCGTGTCAGTTTCGAGCGAGCCGCATGCTTTTTTTTTTTGGGTGCACGCACACGTGGTTGGCCCTTAATGATAATGTTGCGGCAGACTTCCTGTGGAGCGCGATGAAAATTCGCGCGTGAATGGGCTTGAAAACAGTTCTTTGACTGCGCGTCGGAATACGCGTGATGCTGCAGCTGGTCTCCACGTGTATTATGCGGCGCGTGTAACACGTGGGTTGTCAGTTTCTGCCGCCTGCTCGAGCGAATGCTGCTTATGAGCCGGGGCTTCTTACTTGAGCGGATGCTTGCGCCGCGTGCGTCGTGAACGGCTCCGGTGCTGCAAATCAGGCGGCTGGAGTCCTGGAGTCAGTGACTGATGGCTGGCAGGACCTTCTGGCTCCGGCACCGTTTCATGAAAACCTCGTCGCCATTGTTAAATGTTCAGTATAGACCATCGCTGAGCAAAGGACTTCAGTATAAATGTCAGGCAATCAACGTAGGCAATAAATCAGGAGCGGAGGCACGGAGGAGTCAACAGGTCTTTAATCAAACGAAGACTGCCGTACCAGGCGGTAACCCCGCCTCTTCCCTCACGTGGGCCGCAGCCCACTGTCAACTGCAATAAACAGAGGACTGTTCCTCTGAACACATACTAACAATGAAGGTAGGACATTACAAGTGATACATTTGAGTGATGGGCTCAGATCAATCCAGTGACCTGACAGCTACATGACCCTGCCCTGCACTCTTGCCGGGACAGACCTTAGGTGAACCACCAGTGAAATCAAGTGGCAGAGCGTACCACCTTCAAACAGCATCTGCATATCAGACTAAGGAGTCTATCAGTCTCCATGTTGTTCAGTGTTCAACCTGCACTGCAGGACATAAATATGTACTGCCCGGGCTGCTGCTACAGAGCACTGGCAAACGTTGCCTACCAGCTCTGTGTGATAATTTTCTGTGACGTTAGGTAATTGACTTTGGTGTTAACTTACCATTCACAATTATACATTTTAAACATTTGTGCATCTTTCCATGTGTGCTATTTGATGGGTTGTGCATTTTGGAATGCTCCAGTGGTGCCAACAATGTATGTTTAGTAGTTTCCTGTGATGTCATTTTTATGCTAAGTATTATTTTTGAAACTTGAAACATCCTACATCTTTTTGTTCACAGAATGTTGGCAAGTATGCAAATTTACCATTGTAAAATATACTACCACAAAATGCAGTGCGTCGACAGTACTCACATGGGGGTATACTATCTAAATAGGCTTGTCTTTTGTATAGGAAACTCCCACACATTTGTACAGCTTAATGTCCAATTATGTGAACACGTCATTTAAACAACAATGCAGAAAAGGAGCCGCTGAATGCACAGTCCATTGCAAGAAGGCAGCGTGCCATTCAAATGTATAAACTGCAATCACAGGGCAAAATGTAAATGACACTTTCAATTCAGTGTATGTGCTCTGCGAGATTTGCGTCAAATTTGACCTTTGAGATCTATTCCAATAGCTAAACACATCTGTGTGTTTTTGTTCCAACTTAAATGTGAAACTCATAGGTGTTCAATTCAAATGAAAGTAGGAAGCAAACATTCAGGCTTGCCCTGGTTTGTAAAGTGTTCAAAGCTAGTTAGTTTAATTCAATACACAACATTGCCTGGCTATGTAACACTTGCTTAGTTAAAGGATTATGCATCGTCTGCCTCACCAACATACCCATAATCCGTTAACACTCAGATGCTACAATATGTATGCTAATAATTCTATTTGCTTTTGTGTCTCCACTTTGTACAGAACATGAATAGATGCCTTCATATTATTCCCACTGCATCAAGCTGGATCCTCATGGCTCCTGGATGTGCCTGGCCCACCATGGTCTTGAACACAGATGGCAGTAAGGCTCGCATTAGCAACAACATTCTGACAACAGAGAAGGAGCCTATTAAAGGACAGTGACAAAAATGACTGGACCAGTTATTTCCAGAACAGTGATGACAATGAGTGGTAGGAGATGACAGGGTAGGTATGGGAGGCTGATGGGCAAGACAATTTATGGATCTGCTGCACAACCTTTCCGTGCATGACTTGTCAGAATCCCAGTGCCATCTCTCTTCATCCCTTTGTAAACTACACCCGGACCACAGAACCGAAATTTGCAAACGTTTTTCGAAAGAGATGAGGCGAACATTACTTTGAAAGAGTACTGAAGTCAAGGTTAGAGAAGAAGCATTTTTTGAATGTGGGTAACAGAATAGGATTACCACACTGGACAAATCAGTTCACGCAGTCAGTGTAGGATTGTTGCCATAACGACCAAGGACAACAGGAAACTTTGCGAGTGACATTGTATTGAGATATTAAGGATACCAGAAAATGTTTGGAATCTTGCATGAGGACGGCAGGCTACTGAAGAATTGTGGCATACTCTGAGACATAATTTCAAAGAAAAGGGACGCTAAGAGGTTCTGAGTGACGCTAATTTTGGGAAATTCACAAGATCTTCAGAATATAGTCATAATGGAAGGTACAAGAAATACAAGTTAAGGTAATTTGTATGGTGACCAAGAAGAGACTAGTTACATGCAATGATGTGGCAGTCTAAATAAAACTTGGGAGACAGAGACAGACGGGTGACTTTGCGATGTTGGAAGCCAAGATGTTCTGCGAACATGGTGAAATCATGCCCGCTGAATGGGGGTCCATTTTCTGTCTTCACAATGGACAGAATTCCATAATCAGCGAACGATTTGTCTAGCGCGGGTATCACTGCCTGAGCACTGGTGGAGGGAATCAAATATACTTCTGGGAACCTGAACATCTCGTCAATGATTACGAGTACATATTTACCATTGGCCAGTGGGCTAAACATGTCGATGGCAACTTCATCCCATACCTGTAGTTGGATTGTCGTCATCTTGAGGGGCTCAGAAAATGTGTGCGAGGTGGCTACCTTGCACGCTATACATTTTCCTAGTACTTGTTCCACACTCTGTCCATCTGTGGGAACCATACTTTGGTCCTGAGTTGTCTCTTCGTGTACACAATTCATCAGTGTCCCGTGTGTGCCAAGGCGAGTATTTGGTCTTGTAGACTCGCTGGGATGACGATCTTGTTTTCTTTTAGCAGTAATCCCTCAGAGGAGATGGACAGTGTGTGTTTTATGAGTCGGAATGTTTGGAAGTGTTTCTCTTCTACTGCTGATATTGGTTGATCTTGTTTGTCTTTGAGGTGCCACTGGCCCAATGTCATATACTTCTGCATCTTCATGAGCAGCTGGTCCTTCCTCAGGCCCTCTAGCAGTTGTGCTCTCATGACTGATTTGGGTAGCGCGTTGCTCACTAGGTAGTTTTTCTATTGATTGGCCTTAATAGATTGTCTCTCATCTTTCGCTGGCAATGGATATCGGGAGAGGACATACAGAGGGTTACTGTCCTTTCCTGGGCAGTGTTTGATGTTGAAAGAGTACTCCTGCAAATGAGGTCCCTATCTTGCGATATAAGGAGGCATATTGGCCGTTGGTTTGCCATAAATGGTTGTGAGGACTTGATGATATGTAATAATGGTAAATGGACGCCCATATAGGAACAAATGGTAATGTTCACATGCCCATACAACAGCAAGACTCTCTTTCTCCGGTTGTGAGTATGCACCCTCCATTGTAGAGAGGCTGCGACTTGTGTACGCTACTATGCGACTTGCTAAATTAGGCAGAGCACCTTGTTTTGTTTGTGCTAAAATCGCCCCCAGACCGACAGGGCTGTCATCTACTGTCACTCAGTTTCAAGTTCACGGTCGTAATGCGCCATGCATGATGCAGAAGCAATGCGTTTTTTGATCTCTTGAAATGCCTCTTCACACTCAGTTGACCAGGAGAATTCTTGTCCCTTTCCCGTGAGTAGTCAGAGGGGCGTGCTAACTGAAGCAAAATCCTGAATGTATCTGGTACAACAGCTTGCCATTCCTAGAAATGATCTGACTGTAGAAACTGAGGTTGGTGTAGGAGCTTCCACTAATGCTTGCACTTCGTCTGGGTCCGGTTATAGACCATTGTGGGAGAATATGTGCCCAAAGAATTTAAGCGTCGATTTGCTGAGCTCACACTTGTCAGCATTTAGGGTCAGGTTTGCCTCTTCGAGTGCCATGCACACCCTCCTGAGCGTGTCATTGCGTGCTTCTTAAATGGCCCCAAAGATTAAAATGTCATCACTATAGTTTAGGCAGTGAGGAATGTGCTTGATGACTTGGTGTATCTCATTTTGAAAGATCTCTGTGGCTGACGACACCCCAGACATGAGCCGTTTATACCTAAAAAGCCTGAGGTGTGTAGAAAACGTTGTTATATATCTGGAGTCTGGATGTAGCTCCAGCTGATGGTACCCTTTATTTAAATCAAGTTTTGAAAATACTTTTGCCCCGTGCAGCAAGTGCATCATGTCAGTCATTCGGGGCGGCAGATGTCGTTCTCTTTCTATCGCCATGTTGGGGGCTCTCGTATTTACGCATATGCAAATGCTAGTGTTGTTTTCCTTCTTTGGCACTGGTACTATGGGGGACACCCAGGGTGTGTGTCCCAATGCTGGCTCAATGATGTCTTGTTCTAGTAAGACTGTATTTCGTCCTCCACATGTCTTTGAATGTTAAGGGGTATACCTCGATAGCGTTGGGCCGTCGGTTGCACCTCAGTGTTTAGGCGCAGCTTAATTTGTTTACCTTTTAGTTTTCCAAGGCCTTTGAACAGAGCCAGGAATTTTCATCATCATTTCCTTAGGACCGGTCGTGTAGGCTGACATGATCTGGTACATCACGTGTATTAAGCCCATCTGGATGGCTGGCCGAAAACTGAGAATGCTTCACCCGGAACTTGTCCTTTTACCACATATATCTTGACCTTCATACTCTTATCCTTATACATGCACGTGGCCGTAAACATTCCTTTACAGTCAAGAGGTTTGTTCATGCCGTATAGGTTTATATCAGTGTCTGCTTTCTTCAATTCCTTCTTTTGGTTCACTCCCCAACGCTGCTCTTAAAGATTTACCACACTGACTTGGCCCAAGATTCGAGTGCAATGTTTGATTTCTGTTACTGCACCATATAAGACTGAAACATGTGTCTGGGGTTTCTGTTGGTAATCTTTTTTTCAGACGAGAATTCCATGGCATTTCAGAATTGGACTGTTCTACTTGGTGCAACCAAACCAATATGCAAATCAATATGTCTCCTCTGTTATTGAACAATTGAACAGAGAGGAAAAAAAGTAATTTAAACGACCTGACTGAGCACCTTACCTTAGAACATAATATTGGGCCTTGTTTGTTCTCAGAATAGGGGCTCTCAGACTGCTGGCAAAATTTCAATCACTTGGAGTTTTACCAAGTTTGTAAGTGTATTTCAGACATAGATCATTTGTTCTCTATGACTGAGAAGACATGACAACTTGCAATGCAGTGCCTCTTTATACACATAAATGTAAACATACCAGGAATGCTCTCACCCTTTTGTTTAGCATTTATGTTTATGTATTCTCTTGTAGCGATAATATGTGATCATTGAACATAGTATAGTCAAACAATATGCAGTCCACAATGCTCTCAACAATGTAGTTGAACATAGACCTACCATTCTACTGTTCTCCTATTCACTTAAATAAATAGAAAGTCTACAACCAATCAACAATGTGTGAAGACAGCTAAAATATGACACAGTAAAATTTAAGATTATACTCACAGTAGTGCTGTTGTGATTGGTGAGCAGGTAGACAGGTAAGGTTATGCCAAACATTGTAAACCTTTTAAATTCAATGGGCTAAAATATATCATCAAAAAATGATTGCTTTGGAGGACAGTTCCATAAAAACAACCTAAATGCAGGGATTACAAACTGCAGGTTAAACCATTGAATCTAACTGCAGAATTCTTTATTTCCATCCAATAATTCATATGTGAGTTCATTTATCCTGGGCTGAGAACTGCAGGTAGGATCAGAAGCTTTTACATGCGCTTTATCAAGTCGAACTGAACAAAAATACATTGTGATCTTGAGCGTTTATGCAGGTCAATGAAAAGAAAAATGGCTCAACCGGCTTCATTCAGCCCCTAACATATGGAATATGGAAAAAGGCAAAACATTTGAATTTGGAAATATTGTCAAAATGCCAATTTTAGACCCACAAACAGATTTACTCTGTAAATGCATTGTTTGCTTCTTCTTACCAAAGTCAGTCAAGTGTATATTCAGCTCTGTGGTTCAGCTCTGTCTCCCAGCTCTGCCCCATATGGCATCTGTTCACCAGGATATCTCAGAAACCCTCTGGGTTTGCTCTCCTGTGGAGAATGCTTAATAGTCTCAACCCAAGTTTATTGGAACATCTCCTATTTCCTTTCCAACCAATCCTGACTTGTGAACGTCAGTGTAATAGCCTCTAGCTTTTATCTTTGAAAGCTGACAGGAGTTCTGCTTCCCATTGGCTTTGTATTTATTTGAAGAACTATCAGTTTAGAAGTCAATTGTGTTCTGTATTCTGGGTCTCCTCCCAAAAACTGTAATCTTGTCTCCTTCCAAAGGTGAGCCTGCACTTGGCAACGTTCAGACCGCCCGCTCATTTGCCAAACTGAATAGCACAAATGTCAATCATGATGATGTCAAACTCTAATCTAGAGTTTTCTTCCCATGAGAACTCCCTTAATAATCATAGGCAATCAACTACCCACTTCATAGGTTAACATTTGTGAATCAGTCTATTTTTTTTTCTTCATGCAGTTTGATTAAAAAAAGAAATCGCAATTCAGATAGAACCTGAAAATGAATCTGTACAACAGAGAGTTCCAACTGAGTTTTAAAAATTGGTCTTTGCTTGAAGGCCTGTTCTTCCATGCAATATACACAATGAGTTTACATCATAGTAAAATCTGAAGTCGCAGCTTACTGTTATTTTATTTTCTATTTGCAATTACTTCATATAAGCTGATTTTCTTCTTTGTTAATGTGGCAGTCTGTGTATGGCAAAGGAATTTGCTAATGTAGCACTTACAAAAATGTTTGACATTTCTAAACAAATAATTCAATGTAGCAAGATGTCTAACTAAATCTGATCAGATGGGACGTTGTGATGCATTTTACCACTGCATTTTTATATGGAGCCGGATCCCCATACCTCCCATTCACCCTGGTCACCTCCATACCTTTCCCCCAAACTCCTATTTCACCCCACCTCGATCCACTACTTCCCCCAAACTCATACTTGCCAACCCTACTGATTTAGGCAGTAGGCTACTGATTTTTAAGTAGTCCTGCCGCCTAGAGACAGATCCTACTGCTTTTTACAGTAGCAGGTAATTTATGTAGTTCTAAGGCAAATAATCTGACAGTGGGCGGGTAAGTGATGTTAAATGTTCAGTATAGACCATCGCTGAGCAAAGGACTTCAGTATAAATGTCAGGCAATGAACGTAGGCAATAAATCAGGAGCGGAGGCACGGAGGTGTCAACAGGTCTTTAATCAAACGAAGACTGCCGTACCAGGCGGTAACCCCGCCTCTTCCCTCACGTGGGGCGCAGCCCACTGTCAACTGCAATAAACAGAGGACTGTTCCTCTGAACACATACTAACAATGAAGGTAGGACATTACATCTCCCCCCTCCTTAAACAAACACTTCAACGGTATTCAATTGGATTCTTCAATCCATCTGGTGGGTCTGCGGATGACCCTCTTGGATGGGCTGCGCACCGGTGGGGCTGATTTTACCGGTGTGCTGTCACCTTCACTGCCACTGTCATCAGCGTCTCTTTCCTCTTCATGATACTCAGAGTCCTTATCCGAAGAGTCATCTATCGCTGCTGTTGAGGTATTGACAGTGGTGTCGGTGCTGTTGAAAGCCTTGAAAAAAGATTAATTCCTGGTGACTGTGCCACTTGGGCTAACGGCAGTTACCATCGACCCTTGGATGTGAGTCACTGTCATGGGGTCTGGCTTGAAAGCAGGCATGTCCTTTGTGACCTGCTTTTGCCGTACTAGTACTTGGTCGCCAATGCAGAGAGTGCTAGGTCTGGCACGTCTTCTGGCATCTGTGTATTTCTTCATCCTGTCCTTGCTTTCTTGATCTTTGCTTCTGGCCTTCTTTATGTGTGTGGACTCATCCTTTGCTCGCACATGGTGGGGAAGTCTTGTTTTGATGACACGCCCGAACATTAGCATTGAGGGGCATTCACCGGTTGAGCTATGCGGTGTGTTCCGATACTCTCGTAGTAAGGTACAGATGGCTTGCATGAATGATCCATTTGTGATGGAGCCGATCTGGAGGGTGCGTTTGTGGTTTCCCATGAAACGTTCCACCATTCCATTCGCCTGTGGCCACAGTGGTGTGACTTTGTGGTGTTGGAAGCCTAGATGTTCCGCGAACATGGCAAAGTCATGGCTCGTGAAGGGGGGTCCATTGTCGGATTTGACTCTGGATGGGATGCCATAGTCAGCAAACGTTTTGTCCAGCGCAGGTATGACGGATTGTGCACTGGTTGAGTGAATCAGATGTACTTCTGGGAATCGCGACATTTCATCAATGATCACCAGCACGTATTTACCGTTTGCCAGCGGCCCAAACATATCCACTGCTACCTCATCCCACACTTGCAGCGGCATCTCCGATGCTTTGAGCGGCTCAGGGAACGTGCGCGGTGCCACCGCCTGACATGCTAGGCATTTCCTTAATAGTTGTTCTACCCGTTCGTCTATGGACGGGAACCATACCTTTGTTCTCAGTTGCCTCTTGGTCGACACTATTCCTCTGTGTCCTGCATGGGCGATATCTAGTACCTGATCTTGCAAGGTTTCTGGAATGACTATTCTGTTTTCTTTTAATAGTAGGCCTTCAGGTGATGTGGACAGAGTATGCCGGACAAGTTTGAATGTGCGAGGACAGGGAAAATGCCCCTTTTGGTCTGTTCTGCCATTTATTCGATTTTAGGCAGGATTGTACTGTCTGGAGTAGTGCGTCCTTTTGGGTTGCTTCCAGCAGTTGTGCTGTAGTGATGTATTTGGGTAGCGCACTGCTGATCAGGTACCTTAGATATTGGTTTGCTTTGTGTGATTGGTGCTCATCTTGAGCTGGAAGTGGGTAACGTGATAGAAAATCTGCGGGATTGTTGTCTTTGCCCGGTTGATGTATTATCTTGAATGAGTACTCTTGTAGCCTCAGACCCCATCTGGCAATTCGTGGTGGCATTCTTGCTGTCAGTTTTCCATAAATGGTGGTGAGAGCTTGGTGGTCCGTGACTATGGTGAATGGTCGCCCATACAGAAATAGATGATAATGCTCGCACGCCCACACTACCGCTAAGCTCTCCTTTTCAGGTTGGGAGTATGCGCATTCTGTCTTGGAGAGGCTGCGGCTGGCGTAGGCTACAATTCTCTTTGGCGAGTCAGGTGATGCTCCGCGCCTGGATTGTGCTAGGATTGCTCCTAGTCCAACTGGGCTAGCGTCTACTGTGAGTTCCGTGTCAAAGTCAGGGTCGTAATATGCCAAGCATGAGGCCGTTGCGATTCTTTTCTTGATTTCTTGAAATGCTTCTTCACATGTATCCGACCACTGGATTTCTTGATGCTTCCCGGTTAGTAGTCGAAGGGGCGTGCTCACTGAAGCGAAATCTTGTATATATCGGGTGCAATAGCTCGCCATTCCCAGGAATGAGCGTACTGCTGAAGCTGATGTGGGTGTGGGAGTCTCAACTAGTGCTTGAACCTTTTCCGGATCTGGTTTCAGGCCATCTTTTGAGAAGATATGTCCAAAGAATTTGAGAGTGGATTTGCTGATTTCGCATTTATCCGGGTTGAGTGTGAGGTGGGCATTTTCTAGCGCCATGCAAACTCTCCTCAGTGTGTCATCATGGCTCTCTTGCGTGGTACCGAAAATTAAAATGTCGTCCGAGTAGTTTAGACAGTTGGGGATGTGTTTTATCACTTGATGTATTTCATTTTGGAAGATTTCGGCAGCCGAGGATACCCCGAAACTGAGCCTTTTATATCTGAACAAACCTAGGTGCGTTGAGAAAGTGGTGATATATCTTGAAGTAGGGTGCAACTCTAACTGGTGGTATCCCTTATTTAAGTCCAACTTGGAGAACACCTTGGATCCATGCAGTAGGTGCATCATATCAGTCATTCTTGGGGTCAAGTGTCGTTCCCGCTCTATGGCTACATTCGGGGCCCTCATGTCCTTGTTGTCTTTCTTCGGTACGGGTACAATGGGAGACACCCAGGGAGTTGGTCCCGATGCTGGCTCTATGATGTCCTGCTGCAGTAATGACTGAATCTCGTCCTCCACGTGTCTTTGTATGTTCAGGGTTATGCCTCTGTAGTGTTGCGCTGTCGGAGGTATTTGAGGATTGATGACTAACTTTAATTGTTTGTCCTTTAATTTTCCCAACCCCTTGAACAGGGAGGGAAACATTTTTTTTATCATATCCTTGGGGCTGGTCGTGTATGCCGACATTATTTGATACATGATTTGAATGAGTCCCATTTGAATCGCAGACTTGAAACTCAGGATGCTGCCACCTGGCACGTCCCCTTTTATGACGTATATTTTGATCTTTTGATCCTTGTCTTTATACTGACAGTGTGCCATGAACATCCCTTGGCAGTTGAGAGGCTTATTGGAACCATATGGATATATTAGTGTGTCTGCTTCCTTCAGTGACTTCTTGTAGTTGAGTCATTTATAGGTCTCATCATTTATGACGTTAACTGTTGCCCCCGTGTCAATCAGGAATTCTTTGTTTTGCCCATTTATTTGTAGTAGCAAAGTGGGACTGTATTCCGCGGCTACGCTGTTTCCAATGGCATGCACGTATCCCCTTTTTCTGTCCCCGCTGGATGAGGATGAGTGCGAGTTCCGTCTTCTGAGAGGCGAATTTTCTAGATACCTGATCTTCTGTCTGGAATGTCTCCTTTGCGAGTCATGTCTGGTGCTGATGTGGCTTGCGTGTTCTCTTCTTTCTTCCCGCCTTCTCTCCTCTCGTGGCATGTCGCGGGATGAGCTTTGAGGTTGGTGTCTGGATACTGCAGGTGACTGTCTCCTGCGAGATCTCGGGCTTTCTCTTGTTGAAGGTCGGTCTAGCCTCCTCGTGTCCCTGTGCATTTCAGTCGGCTGGAAGAAATTTATGTTTCTGCATACAGATTGAAAGTGGTTTTCACCTCCGCACTTGTCACAGTTGTGTCCGATGGCAGGACATGGACCGACATGTGGAAATTTAAAACCGCACCTGTAGCATTTTTTTTGTTCAGTGGGATGTGATTCTCTTGATGTTCTGATGGGGCATGTCGATGCAGTGGAGGCGGACTGTGTGATTTTGATGTTATCAAGTGATTCTGTCTGTTGCATGAGGGCAGAGTCAGCTCGTGCGAGTTGTAGTATCTCTTCTAATGTCCTGCTTTTTTGCAATAGTTTCTTTCTGAATTCCTGTGATGCGCAGCCGGCAATGGTTTGGGACTTTAGTGCTTCTTCCGTTGAATATCTGTCAAAATCACAATATTTCGCTCTTTTTCTTAGACGCATTACAAAACTGTCCATATTTTCGCTGCTGTCCTGTGTGGAGGTGTGGAAAATATGTCGTTCATAGTCGACATTTCGCAAAGGTACGAAATAGGCATTTAGAGCATCAATGATACCTTGAAAAGTGTCTGTGTTAGATTCAGGCATTTCAGAAACGATGTCCCCTACTACTGGTCCTAGAGAGTGGAGTAGGATTCCTTTAAGTCGGCGCTCCTCCCTTACCCCTGATGCGTCTATGTAGACATGCAGCTCTTTGAGCCATCTGGCCCATCTGGGGGCGAGGCTGCTTGTGTCCGACATGTCAAATGGTGGCACAGCTAGTAGTTGTAGGGATTCAGAGCCACACTCGTCTTTGTGAGTGGCTTGGCGAGGTGTGGAACTGGAGGAGGGGCTCAGGATTCCACTGTCCGGGTTATCTTCAGACATTTTTGCTTTCTATTTGCTGCCAGTGGTGCCTTGTCTGTCTGCTGTTGGCACACAGTTTTGTAATCAAGTCTATCGGAAGTGAGGGTAATTGTGCACAGGGGAGCGTCTAGGTAAGGCACCGTGCTTTTATCTGAAGCACGGGCACGTGGTTGGGCCTGTTCGTATTGCCGTGTCAGTTTCGAGCGAGCCGCGTGCTTTTTTTTTTTGGGTGCACGCACACGTGGTTGGCCCTTAATGATAATGTTGCGGCAGACTTCCTGTGGAGCGCGATGAAAATTCGCGCGTGAATGGGCTTGAAAACAGTTCTTTGACTGCGCGTCGGAATACGCGTGATGCTGCAGCTGGTCTCCACGTGTATTATGCGGCGCGCGTAACACGTGGGTTGTCAGTTTCTGCCGCCTGCTCGAGCGAATGCTGCTTATGAGCCGGGGCTTCTTACTTGAGCGGATGCTTGCGCCGCGTGCGTCGTGAACGGCTCCGGTGCTGCAAATCAGGCGGCTGGAGTCCTGGAGTCAGTGGCCCTCATTACGACCCTGGCGGAATTCGGAAAACGATGGCGGAAATGCAATACCGCCATCGAATAGCGCTCGGTGCGACTATGACCCGTCACCGCAAAGTACGATGCCATTAGCGACACCGTAGTGAACGCCAACGCTAACTGCACCAAGCACGCGCGCGCGCGCCATGCCAAACCGTAAACACCACCATGGCGCAACGGTACGCCAATTCCGACCCTAGCGGACATGTACCTAACGCCATCAAGCATGGCGGAATGCACCATTCCGCCATGGTGAGAAGTACGGCATCGCGAATCAACCGTAAACGGCCCCACTGAGTGCCCGTACACCGCTCCCTGCCCACAAAGTACAACTCCCCGTAGGTGCAACGAAGCCACAATGCAACCAGTGAAATGTACAAGTCACCCATGCATGCCAACGAACAATAGAAACACAACAGGGGCCAATGGGAGCTGCAGGGCACAGATGGCACGAATACAGAAGCTATACCAATGGACATGACCTCAGTCTCCCACCAAGAAACGCACGCAAACACAGGCACCTGTGACCAGCAATATTCCGAAAATCACATCATTCCACCAGTCCACCTGGCTGACCGGCATCTGTTACACAAAACCCAATCCCCCGCCCCTGAGCATGACAACATTCAAACTGTCATATTGGCAGCCCCCATTCCTGACCTCACGGGCTTCGTAGGCAAACGCGCCCAGTACAGTACCACGCAACTAAACTCCGAAGCTGGAACCCAGTGCAGATCTCCTCACAATACATCGCCCCCCAAATAGGCATATGCCACATCACTTGCAAAGAAGAACGCTACACGGGCCAAATCAGAATAGAAATTTAATGCACATCAAAATCACCAAGCCCATACAGCCATCAGGCCATGAACTCCAAAACACATTTCACCATTGTGGGCTGCATCCGCAAGAAATGACCAGCCACTACTTGTGTGACGCCCTGTTCCCTCATGGTACACAGAGCCACATTCACGTACGAAAAGGCAACATGGAAGCGCACAGAACCGCAGGGCCGTCCCAATGGGGAGGCACTAGCCCAGCTGAAAGGCCGAAATGTTGCTCCGAGCCACCAGTACTGCGTAAGGGCATGTGGCCCATTGGCGATCGTCCCATAAGATCGTAATGCTGCTCCACTGATTAACACGAAGCAGCAGGTGTCGGGAGTAAAACCCATCTGCAGGAGTGGCATACAGATGGCAGTGGCAAAAGGGGAGGAGATACCTGTCAACCAAAAGAAAAGAAAAAGAACAGAATGGCCATCAGTACTACATTCCAACAACTCACTGCAATGATCACACTAAATCCACAGCCACATGCATGCTAGCCCACTCCAAAGGTCCATCACCACCCAAAAACCACTTGCGACTCATAACTATCTATATCGAGGTGTAAACACCATCACAAACGAGTGTACCTGTGCATGCGCCTGTGAAAACAGAATCCATCTGATGGGATTGGTAACGTGCATGGACACAAGTGTCTGAGGGCGCGTCGAGACAGGGAGGGCTCAACAAGGCCAGATAGACGATGGTCCCACTATGGCAGCCCTGCATCACATAGCGTAGGGGAGGCGGATAGACCCCAAGAAGCCCTGTACATGGCAAACTCTGTATCAAATCACCTGCCCATGCATCCATTCATCATTCCCTCATCCCGGGATTAAAACGCCTGAATATTTACTCACATAACATTAGAAATATCCATTGAGTCTGTGCGTTATGCAGCCTGCAAAATCCACAGTGCCCCAGCCCGTAATTCCAGTGTAGTGAAGTAACATGTATTTGGGAACGTCCGGCCTCATCGCCCACGTCGCTATTGCGCATCCCAAACCATTCATATCAATCATTGCATTCTCGCCATGGCCCCTGTCTCAAGGACATTGAACAATAGAACGTTATATTTGCAGTCAGACCTGTGGGCATCTCCTCGCCGCTAGCTGAAAACCGAAAGCGCCGCCCTTCGAATTCCTCATTTGCAACATCACGTCGAAGAGGCATCTGTGGCCGTTTGAAAACACTAATTAATCCATCGAGTGCGGCTGTGTGTGAAAATGGCAACTGCCTTCACCCACGAATGGGACGCCCCGCCCGTCGTTGCAACTCGGTACAGTGATGAATGAGGGCCCACCGTCACTCGAGTACTACGTTCCACTGACCCTTCACAACTCTGTTCGCGACTGCACAGATAGTATGTGAAACAATGGGACCACAGCAGAATGAACATATCAACCAATGTTACACGGCCATCGGGTACAAATACATGATTGCAATAGCAAGATGCCATTCCACGAATTGCAGCGTTGTGCGCGGGACGTGCTCGGCCAAAGGGGAGAGCAGTTTGCACAGGTGGAATGAATCACCACAGGTGGAGGCCATTCAGCCTGAAAACACATAAATTGCACAGCCAGTCTCCTCCCACAACCACACCGAAATGCTACCGGCAGGACTCGCGATGTTGGCCCTGGGGGACCTGATAGCACTGCAAGTACTCCAACTCCAAGAAGAAGACGAACACCAACTACAACCGGCCGCACGGAGGAGACGCAGGAGGAGGAGGAGGGCAAGGCAGGGCCAGCAAGGGCCGCCAGCACAGCCACTACCACCACGCAGGCAGCCCGCAATCCCACGCCTCCGAGCACATCCGTTCAACCTCACTGATGAGCAGATCCACACCCTCTACCGTCTGGACCGGGACACCATAGCCGCCATTGTGGACATGACACAGGCTGACCTTGTCAGCATGATAGATAGCCCAACCGCCATCCCACCCCTACTGAAGGTGGTGTCTGTACTCCACTTCCTGGCCACAGGCACCTACCAGCACACAGTCGGACAGTTGCATGGCATTTCTCAGCCACTGTTCTCACGGACACTATTGCAAGTGCTCGATGCCCTCCTGCAGCACGCAGACGACTACATCTCTCTACCACGCTCGGAGCAGGAAATTACCAACACAAAAGTGGGATTCCATGCACTTGCCGGCATACCGGGTTGCATTGGTGCCATCGACTGCACCCATGTGGAATTGGTCGTCCCACATGCCATGGAGGCCCAGTACCGCAACCGAAAACAATTTCATTCTCTGAATGTACAAATGGTGTGTGACTCCAACAGGATCATTACACATTGTTGTGCCCGATTCCCTGGATCAACCCATGATTCTATGGTCTTGAGGAACTCTACAATACCACGCTACATGGAGCGACACGCAGGGAACAGATCCTGGCTACTCGGTGAGTCACATTACATGCATGATAATGTGGGGTATGTGATTCGGCAATGACCTGGCAGGAAGGGGGGGGGGTGTGCGTATGTAGCAATGGCATTCCACATCATACGTTTCTCGTCCACATACAGGTGATGCTGGATATCCACTGAAGAGATGGCTCCTCACACCAGTCCGGAACCCACGGGACCAGCATGAGGAGGAGTACAACCATGCCCACTCACGTACCCGTGTAGTCATTGAACAGGCATTCGGCCTACTGAAGGGTCGTTTCCGCTGCCTCAGCAGGTCTGGCGGGCACTCCTGTACCGCCATGAGAAGGTTGCAAAGATGGTGATGGCATGTGTCATGCTCCACAACATGTGCGTACGTAGAAATGTGCCCATGCCCCCTGACGCAGAACTGCAAGCACCTGATGATGGTCATGATGAGAGTGGGGATGTGGCAGCACCTCAAGGAGTCTGCGAGGCACCGGAGGCCCGTGACATTCGTCAGCATCTCATTGATGTATGCTTCTAGCACTCACGCCTGGTGGCTGATACATGGACACGGGACTCGTGGCACTGTGTGTGTCTGGGACATGCACAATATGGACTGTACGCCTATGATGGCCTAGTACACAAAGATCAATGTCCACACATCTCATTGGTTGATCGTGCACTTTTTATGGCATATGTGATATCATGTTGTACACCCTATCGACCCGCCACCCAAGTGAGCCCAACACACCCCCTCCACCCTCCTACCTCCCCCCCGAACACCAGTGTCCAAAGATGCTCATTGTCAGTGGGCAGTCGCTATTGCAAGCCCCCTCTGCGGGTATCAGGGGCACCCCTGCCTGTGGAGCGCAGGTTCCTCCCAGATCTACGTTGGGGGCTGCCCTGGACGGAACTTGCAACGGATGATGTCTCTGCCTGCTCACGTCCATGCATGTCCCTAAGGGTTTGCGAGAGCTCAGTGAGCACACGGCGCACTGCGGCAAGTTCGGCACATACGTCCTTGGACGTGGCATGCAGTTCCCCCCTCAGGCTCTCGGTGCTTCTCTCCATTTGTGCCCTTAGTGTCTCTGTACCTCTCTCCATTTCTGCCCTAAGTGTCTCAGTTGATGTTTCTATGTCTGCCTTAGTGCCCCCACATTCATCGGCATGGTCCTTGAGGAGCGTGGCCAGTTGCTGCTGTTGCACGATTAACTGGTCGAGGGACCTCTGCTGGGCCATGGCCATTTGCGGGGGTGTCACAGAGGGGCTGTTGTCCTCATGTTGCCCTGCCACAGGGCTTGTGGGGGATGGCCAGTCGTCGTCTTGTGGGTGCCCCTGCGTGGTATCCTCATGTTGTACGGGATGGGACAGACAGGGGGATTGGGACAGGTCATGGATGGATCTGACTTCGACATCCCCGTCTTCTGTGTCGGAGCATGCTGCCATCAATGGGGTGTCACCTATGGTGCTGCTGCCACCGGAGGCAGTGCCTTCTGTGGCATCCGTTGGGGGGACCTGTGGTGGTGGTGTTGTGGGCATGCTGGCTGCTGGGGTGCCTGTTGATGTTCCCTCCTCTGTGCTGCCACCTGATTTGTGCTGCTGCCGTGTCTTGATGCGTGCAGCTGAGGTGGAGGGTCTTTGGCCGTTGGTCTTGGCCCTCTTTGCAGGTGTGCTGGTAGGGGTGTCCTGAAGCTCGTCGTTTGGATCGGACCCTGTGGTGGAGTAAAGGAGGGCGAGGGTTATTGATGGGTCTGTGGGAATTGGAATGGCATTGTATCACATGCATTGGGGTGGTACCTGAGGGTGATTTGGGTCGGGGCCTTGGAGGTGCTTTCATTTTTGTGTGGAGTGAGGGTGCAGTTGTTTGGCAGCCTGCAGTTAGGGTGTGCCTGCTGCACGTGTAGTGCGTGTTTTAGGGGTTTTTAATTATTTATGTATTTATTGTGGGTTTTAACGTGCGCTATCAGGCCGATGTGTGTGGCCGTTCTCCTGGACATGTGTTTCTGTTGCACTATGTGGACGCATGGTACTTCACATGGATGGACTTTGTGGATTTGGCATTGTTTTATTTGGGCCACCTACCTGAATCTTCGGATGTCTGCACTCCTTTCTCCATCCCTCCGACTCCCTCTATGCTCTCCATTCCGATGGTGGAGGCACAGATTTCTTCCCAGGGGGTCAACTTGATGGGTGATTCAGGACCTCCCCCGGTGGCTGTGGCAATGTTGCGGTTGGCAGAGAGTATGCTGCGGACGCGTATCCGCAGGTCGTCCCATCGCTTACGGCATTGCTGTGGGGTGCGGGGTGCGGTCCCCACCGCACTTACCCGCTGTGCCACCAGAGCCCATATGGCCTTCTTGTTTGCAAGTGCCGTCCTGGTCATTTGCGTGCAGAAGACGACGGCAGCATTCTCCTGGAGGGTCTCTGTTAGCACGGTGAGTTCCTCACGGGAGAAGTGGACCTGCCGCTTGCGGTCGCACGCTTTCTTCGCTACTTTTCCCATTTTTCTTGGTTTCGCTAGGGTGGATGACGGGTTGGGGTGTGTCTCAGGGTAGTGATTTTAGTGGTTGTGTGGTTTTAGTGGTTTTATAGGTGTACGGCGGGATGTTTCCCGTTCCGGGCCCATGTTTTAACTTCCGTTTCCGTATATTTCCGGTCACCGTACTTTCCGGTAGGCGCTCACTGCGGTGTCCGCTAAGATGGGTGGCGGTATTGCACCTAGGGCGCCGTACGGCGGCGGTGTGGGCCGTTTTGGGTTCATTTCCGCCATCGCGGACTTTGCACTTCCGCCATGCCGTGGTGCTCGTGCCCGATGGGTCGGAATGGGCCGCACTTTGCTCCATCGTGCAATGGCGGAAACGCTATTTACGCTGTGGCGGTCCGGTCAGTCACTTTCCGCCAGGGTCGTAATGAGGGCCAGTGACTGATGGCTGGCAGGACCTTCTGGCTCCGGCACCGTTTCATGAAAACCTCGTCACCATTGTTAAATGTTCAGTATAGACCATCGCTGAGCAAAGGACTTCAGTATAAATGTCAGGCAATCAACGTAGGCAATAAATCAGGAGCGGAGGCACGGAGGAGTCAACAGGTCTTTAATCAAACGAAGACTGCCGTACCAGGCGGTAACCCCGCCTCTTCCCTCACGTGGGCCGCAGCCCACTGTCAACTGCAATAAACAGAGGACTGTTCCTCTGAACACATACTAACAATGAAGGTAGGACATTACAAGTGATACATTTGAGTGATGGGCTCAGATCAATCCAGTGACCTGACAGCTACATGACCCTGCCCTGCACTCTTGCCGGGACAGACCTTAGGTGAACCACCAGTGAAATCAAGTGGCAGAGCGTACCACCTTCAAACAGCATCTGCATATCAGACTAAGGAGTCTGTCAGTCTCCATGTTGTTCAGTGTTCAACCTGCACTGCAGGACATAAATATGTACTGCCCGGGCTGCTGCTACAGAGCACTGGCAAACGTTGCCTACCAGCTCTGTGTGATAATTTTCTGTGACGTTAGGTAATTGACTTTGGTGTTAACTTACCATTCACAATTATACATTTTAAACATTTGTGCATCTTTCCATGTGTGCTATTTGATGGGTTGTGCATTTTGGAATGCTCCAGTGGTGCCAACAATGTATGTTTAGTAGTTTCCTGTGATGTCATTTTTATGCTAAGTATTATTTTTGAAACTTGAAACATCCTACATCTTTTTGTTCACAGAATGTCGGCAAGTATGCAAATTTACCATTGTAAAATATACTACCACAAAATGCAGTGCGTCGACAGTACTCACATGGGGGTATACTATCTAAATAGGCTTGTCTTTTGTATAGGAAACTCCCACACATTTGTACAGCTTAATGTCCAATTATGTGAACACGTCATTTAAACAACAATGCAGAAAAGGAGCCGCTGAATGCACAGTCCATTGCAAGAAGGCAGCGTGCCATTCAAATGTATAAACTGCAATCACAGGGCAAAATGTAAATGACACTTTCAATTCAGTGTATGTGCTCTGCGAGATTTGCGTCAAATTTGACCTTTGAGATCTATTCCAATAGCTAAACACATCTGTGTGTTTTTGTTCCAACTTAAATGTGAAACTCATAGGTGTTCAATTCAAATGAAAGTAGGAAGCAAACATTCAGGCTTGCCCTGGTTTGTAAAGTGTTCAAAGCTAGTTAGTTTAATTCAATACACAACATTGCCTGGCTATGTAACACTTGCTTAGTTAAAGGATTATGCATCGTCTGCCTCACCAACATACCCATAATCCGTTAACACTCAGATGCTACAATATGTATGCTAATAATTCTATTTGCTTTTGTGTCTCCACTTTGTACAGAACATGAATAGATGCCTTCATATTATTCCCACTGCATCAAGCTGGATCCTCATGGCTCCTGGATGTGCCTGGCCCACCATGGTCTTGAACACAGATGGCAGTAAGGCTCGCATTAGCAACAACATTCTGACAACAGAGAAGGAGCCTTTTAAAGGACAGTGACAAAAATGACTGGACCAGTTATTTCCAGAACAGTGATGACAATGAGTGGTAGGAGATGACAGGGTAGGTATGGGAGGCTGATGGGCAAGACAATTTATGGATCTGCTGCACAACCTTTCCGTGCATGACTTGTCAGAATCCCAGTGCCATCTCTCTTCATCCCTTTGTAAACTACACCCGGACCACAGAACCGAAATTTGCAAACGTTTTTCGAAAGAGATGAGGCGAACATTACTTTGAAAGAGTACTGAAGTCAAGGTTAGAGAAGAAGCATTTTTTGAATGTGGGTAACAGAATAGGATTACCACACTGGACAAATCAGTTCACGCAGTCAGTGTAGGATTGTTGCCATAACGACCAAGGACAACAGGAAACTTTGCGAGTGACATTGTATTGAGATATTAAGGATACCAGAAAATGTTTGGAATCTTGCATGAGGACGGCAGGCTACTGAAGAATTGTGGCATACTCTGAGACATAATTTCAAAGAAAAGGGACGCTAAGAGGTTCTGAGTGACGCTAATTTTGGGAAATTCACAAGATCTTCAGAATATAGTCATAATGGAAGGTACAAGAAATACAAGTTAAGGTAATTTGTATGGTGACCAAGAAGAGACTAGTTACATGCAATGATGTGGCAGTCTAAATAAAACTTGGGAGACAGAGACAGACGGGTGACTTTGCGATGTTGGAAGCCAAGATGTTCTGCGAACATGGTGAAATCATGCCCGCTGAATGGGGGTCCATTTTCTGTCTTCACAATGGACGGAATTCCATAATCAGCGAACGATTTGTCTAGCGCGGGTATCACTGCCTGAGCACTGGTGGAGGGAATCAAATATACTTCTGGGAACCTGAACATCTCGTCAATGATTACGAGTACATATTTACCATTGGCCAGTGGGCTAAACATGTCGATGGCAACTTCATCCCATACCTGTAGTTGGATTGTCGTCATCTTGAGGGGCTCAGAAAATGTGTGCGAGGTGGCTACCTTGCACGCTATACATTTTCCTAGTACTTGTTCCACACTCTGTCCATCTGTGGGAACCATACTTTGGTCCTGAGTTGTCTCTTCGTGTACACAATTCATCAGTGTCCCGTGTGTGCCAAGGCGAGTATTTGGTCTTGTAGACTCGCTGGGATGACGATCTTGTTTTCTTTTAGCAGTAATCCCTCAGAGGAGATGGACAGTGTGTGTTTTATGAGTCGGAATGTTTGGAAGTGTTTCTCTTCTACTGCTGATATTGGTTGATCTTGTTTGTCTTTGAGGTGCCACTGGCCCAATGTCATATACTTCTGCATCTTCATGAGCAGCTGGTCCTTCCTCAGGCCCTCTAGCAGTTGTGCTCTCATGACTGATTTGGGTAGCGCGTTGCTCACTAGGTAGTTTTTCTATTGATTGGCCTTAATAGATTGTCTCTCATCTTTCGCTGGCAATGGATATCGGGAGAGGACATACAGAGGGTTACTGTCCTTTCCTGGGCAGTGTTTGATGTTGAAAGAGTACTCCTGCAAATGAGGTCCCTATCTTGCGATATAAGGAGGCATATTGGCCGTTGGTTTGCCATAAATGGTTGTGAGGACTTGATGATATGTAATAATGGTAAATGGACGCCCATATAGGAACAAATGGTAATGTTCACATGCCCATACAACAGCAAGACTCTCTTTCTCCGGTTGTGAGTATGCACCCTCCATTGTAGAGAGGCTGCGACTTGTGTACGCTACTATGCGACTTGCTGAATTAGGCAGAGCACCTTGTTTTGTTTGTGCTAAAATCGCCCCCAGACCGACAGGGCTGTCATCTACTGTCACTCAGTTTCAAGTTCACGGTCGTAATGCGCCATGCATGATGCAGAAGCAATGCGTTTTTTGATCTCTTGAAATGCCTCTTCACACTCAGTTGACCAGGAGAATTCTTGTCCCTTTCCCGTGAGTAGTCAGAGGGGCGTGCTAACTGAAGCAAAATCCTGAATGTATCTGGTACAACAGCTTGCCATTCCTAGAAATGATCTGACTGTAGAAACTGAGGTTGGTGTAGGAGCTTCCACTAATGCTTGCACTTCGTCTGGGTCCGGTTATAGACCATTGTGGGAGAATATGTGCCCAAAGAATTTAAGCGTCGATTTGCTGAGCTCACACTTGTCAGCATTTAGGGTCAGGTTTGCCTCTTCGAGTGCCATGCACACCCTCCTGAGCGTGTCATTGCGTGCTTCTTAAATGGCCCCAAAGATTAAAATGTCATCACTATAGTTTAGGCAGTGAGGAATGTGCTTGATGACTTGGTGTATCTCATTTTGAAAGATCTCTGTGGCTGACGACACCCCAGACATGAGCCGTTTATACCTAAAAAGCCTGAGGTGTGTAGAAAACGTTGTTATATATCTGGAGTCTGGATGTAGCTCCAGCTGATGGTACCCTTTATTTAAATCAAGTTTTGAAAATACTTTTGCCCCGTGCAGCAAGTGCATCATGTCAGTCATTCGGGGCGGCAGATGTCGTTCTCTTTCTATCGCCATGTTGGGGGCTCTCGTATTTACGCATATGCAAATGCTAGTGTTGTTTTCCTTCTTTGGCACTGGTACTATGGGGGACACCCAGGGTGTGTGTCCCAATGCTGGCTCAATGATGTCTTGTTCTAGTAAGACTGTATTTCGTCCTCCACATGTCTTTGAATGTTAAGGGGTATACCTCGATAGCGTTGGGCCGTCGGTTGCACCTCAGTGTTTAGGCGCAGCTTAATTTGTTTACCTTTTAGTTTTCCAAGGCCTTTGAACAGAGCCAGGAATTTTCATCATCATTTCCTTAGGACCGGTCGTGTAGGCTGACATGATCTGGTACATCACGTGTATTAAGCCCATCTGGATGGCTGGCCGAAAACTGAGAATGCTTCACCCGGAACTTGTCCTTTTACCACATATATCTTGACCTTCATACTCTTATCCTTATACATGCACGTGGCCGTAAACATTCCTTTACAGTCAAGAGGTTTGTTCATGCCGTATAGGTTTATATCAGTGTCTGCTTTCTTCAATTCCTTCTTTTGGTTCACTCCCCAACGCTGCTCTTAAAGATTTACCACACTGACTTGGCCCAAGATTCGAGTGCAATGTTTGATTTCTGTTACTGCACCATATAAGACTGAAACATGTGTCTGGGGTTTCTGTTGGTAATCTTTTTTTCAGACGAGAATTCCATGGCATTTCAGAATTGGACTGTTCTACTTGGTGCAACCAAACCAATATGCAAATCAATATGTCTCCTCTGTTATTGAACAATTGAACAGAGAGGAAAAAAAGTAATTTAAACGACCTGACTGAGCACCTTACCTTAGAACATAATATTGGGCCTTGTTTGTTCTCAGAATAGGGGCTCTCAGACTGCTGGCAAAATTTCAATCACTTGGAGTTTTACCAAGTTTGTAAGTGTATTTCAGACATAGATCATTTGTTCTCTATGACTGAGAAGACATGACAACTTGCAATGCAGTGCCTCTTTATACACATAAATGTAAACATACCAGGAATGCTCTCACCCTTTTGTTTAGCATTTATGTTTATGTATTCTCTTGTAGCGATAATATGTGATCATTGAACATAGTATAGTCAAACAATATGCAGTCCACAATGCTCTCAACAATGTAGTTGAACATAGACCTACCATTCTACTGTTCTCCTATTCACTTAAATAAATAGAAAGTCTACAACCAATCAACAATGTGTGAAGACAGCTAAAATATGACACAGTAAAATTTAAGATTATACTCACAGTAGTGCTGTTGTGATTGGTGAGCAGGTAGACAGGTAAGGTTATGCCAAACATTGTAAACCTTTTAAATTCAATGGGCTAAAATATATCATCAAAAAATGATTGCTTTGGAGGACAGTTCCATAAAAACAACCTAAATGCAGGGATTACAAACTGCAGGTTAAACCATTGAATCTAACTGCAGAATTCTTTATTTCCATCCAATAATTCATATGTGAGTTCATTTATCCTGGGCTGAGAACTGCAGGTAGGATCAGAAGCTTTTACATGCGCTTTATCAAGTCGAACTGAACAAAAATACATTGTGATCTTGAGCGTTTATGCAGGTCAATGAAAAGAAAAATGGCTCAACCGGCTTCATTCAGCCCCTAACATATGGAATATGGAAAAAGGCAAAACATTTGAATTTGGAAATATTGTCAAAATGCCAATTTTAGACCCACAAACAGATTTACTCTGTAAATGCATTGTTTGCTTCTTCTTACCAAAGTCAGTCAAGTGTATATTCAGCTCTGTGGTTCAGCTCTGTCTCCCAGCTCTGCCCCATATGGCATCTGTTCACCAGGATATCTCAGAAACCCTCTGGGTTTGCTCTCCTGTGGAGAATGCTTAATAGTCTCAACCCAAGTTTATTGGAACATCTCCTATTTCCTTTCCAACCAATCCTGACTTGTGAACGTCAGTGTAATAGCCTCTAGCTTTTATCTTTGAAAGCTGACAGGAGTTCTGCTTCCCATTGGCTTTGTATTTATTTGAAGAACTATCAGTTTAGAAGTCAATTGTGTTCTGTATTCTGGGTCTCCTCCCAAAAACTGTAATCTTGTCTCCTTCCAAAGGTGAGCCTGCACTTGGCAACGTTCAGACCGCCCGCTCATTTGCCAAACTGAATAGCACAAATGTCAATCATGATGATGTCAAACTCTAATCTAGAGTTTTCTTCCCATGAGAACTCCCTTAATAATCATAGGCAATCAACTACCCACTTCATAGGATTAACATTTGTGAATCAGTCTATTTTTTTTTCTTCATGCAGTTTGATTAAAAAAAGAAATCGCAATTCAGATAGAACCTGAAAATGAATCTGTACAACAGAGAGTTCCAACTGAGTTTTAAAAATTGGTCTTTGCTTGAAGGCCTGTTCTTCCATGCAATATACACAATGAGTTTACATCATAGTAAAATCTGAAGTCGCAGCTTACTGTTATTTTATTTTCTATTTGCAATTACTTCATATAAGCTGATTTTCTTCTTTGTTAATGTGGCAGTCTGTGTATGGCAAAGGAATTTGCTAATGTAGCACTTACAAAAATGTTTGACATTTCTAAACAAATAATTCAATGTAGCAAGATGTCTAACTAAATCTGATCAGATGGGACGTTGTGATGCATTTTACCACTGCATTTTTATATGGAGCCGGATCCCCATACCTCCCATTCACCCTGGTCACCTCCATACCTTTCCCCAAACTCCTATTTCACCCCACCTCGATCCACTACTTCCCCCAAACTCATACTTGCCAACCCTACTGATTTAGGCAGTAGGCTACTGATTTTTAAGTAGTCCTGCCGCCTAGAGACAGATCCTACTGCTTTTTACAGTAGCAGGTAATTTATGTAGTTCTAAGGCAAATAATCTGACAGTGGGCGGGTAAGTGATGTTAAATGTTCAGTATAGACCATCGCTGAGCAAAGGACTTCAGTATAAATGTCAGGCAATGAACGTAGGCAATAAATCAGGAGCGGAGGCACGGAGGTGTCAACAGGTCTTTAATCAAACGAAGACTGCCGTACCAGGCGGTAACCCCGCCTCTTCCCTCACGTGGGGCGCAGCCCACTGTCAACTGCAATAAACAGAGGACTGTTCCTCTGAACACATACTAACAATGAAGGTAGGACATTACATCTCCCCCCTCCTTAAACAAACACTTCAACGGTATTCAATTGGATTCTTCAATCCATCTGGTGGGTCTGCGGATGACCCTCTTGGATGGGCTGCGCACCGGTGGGGCTGATTTTACCGGTGTGCTGTCACCTTCACTGCCACTGTCATCAGCGTCTCTTTCCTCTTCATGATACTCAGAGTCCTTATCCGAAGAGTCATCTATCGCTGCTGTTGAGGTATTGACAGTGGTGTCGGTGCTGTTGAAAGCCTTGAAAAAAGATTAATTCCTGGTGACTGTGCCACTTGGGCTAACGGCAGTTACCATCGACCCTTGGATGTGAGTCACTGTCATGGGGTCTGGCTTGAAAGCAGGCATGTCCTTTGTGACCTGCTTTTGCCGTACTAGTACTTGGTCGCCAATGCAGAGAGTGCTAGGTCTGGCACGTCTTCTGGCATCTGTGTATTTCTTCATCCTGTCCTTGCTTTCTTGATCTTTGCTTCTGGCCTTCTTTATGTGTGTGGACTCATCCTTTGCTCGCACATGGTGGGGAAGTCTTGTTTTGATGACACGCCCGAACATTAGCATTGAGGGGCATTCACCGGTTGAGCTATGCGGTGTGTTCCGATACTCTCGTAGTAAGGTACAGATGGCTTGCATGAATGATCCATTTGTGATGGAGCCGATCTGGAGGGTGCGTTTGTGGTTTCCCATGAAACGTTCCACCATTCCATTCGCCTGTGGCCACAGTGGTGTGACTTTGTGGTGTTGGAAGCCTAGATGTTCCGCGAACATGGCAAAGTCATGGCTCGTGAAGGGGGGTCCATTGTCGGATTTGACTCTGGATGGGATGCCATAGTCAGCAAACGTTTTGTCCAGCGCAGGTATGACGGATTGTGCACTGGTTGAGTGAATCAGATGTACTTCTGGGAGTCGCGACATTTCATCAATGATCACCAGCACGTATTTACCGTTTGCCAGCGGCCCAAACATATCCACTGCTACCTCATCCCACACTTGCAGCGGCATCTCCGATGCTTTGAGCGGCTCAGGGAACGTGCGCGGTGCCACCGCCTGACATGCTAGGCATTTCCTTAATAGTTGTTCTACCCGTTCGTCTATGGACGGGAACCATACCTTTGTTCTCAGTTGCCTCTTGGTCGACACTATTCCTCTGTGTCCTGCATGGGCGATATCTAGTACCTGATCTTGCAAGGTTTCTGGAATGACTATTCTGTTTTCTTTTAATAGTAGGCCTTCAGGTGATGTGGACAGAGTATGCCGGACAAGTTTGAATGTGCGAGGACAGGGAAAATGCCCCTTTTGGTCTGTTCTGCCATTTATTCGATTTTAGGCAGGATTGTACTGTCTGGAGTAGTGCGTCCTTTTGGGTTGCTTCCAGCAGTTGTGCTGTAGTGATGTATTTGGGTAGCGCACTGCTGATCAGGTACCTTAGATATTGGTTTGCTTTGTGTGATTGGTGCTCATCTTGAGCTGGAAGTGGGTAACGTGATAGAAAATCTGCGGGATTGTTGTCTTTGCCCGGTTGATGTATTATCTTGAATGAGTACTCTTGTAGCCTCAGACCCCATCTGGCAATTCGTGGTGGCATTCTTGCTGTCAGTTTTCCATAAATGGTGGTGAGAGCTTGGTGGTCCGTGACTATGGTGAATGGTCGCCCATACAGAAATAGATGATAATGCTCGCACGCCCACACTACCGCTAAGCTCTCCTTTTCAGGTTGGGAGTATGCGCATTCTGTCTTGGAGAGGCTGCGGCTGGCGTAGGCTACAATTCTCTTTGGCGAGTCAGGTGATGCTCCGCGCCTGGATTGTGCTAGGATTGCTCCTAGTCCAACTGGGCTAGCGTCTACTGTGAGTTCCGTGTCAAAGTCAGGGTCGTAATATGCCAAGCATGAGGCCGTTGCGATTCTTTTCTTGATTTCTTGAAATGCTTCTTCACATGTATCCGACCACTGGATTTCTTGATGCTTCCCGGTTAGTAGTCGAAGGGGCGTGCTCACTGAAGCGAAATCTTGTATATATCGGGTGCAATAGCTCGCCATTCCCAGGAATGAGCGTACTGCTGAAGCTGATGTGGGTGTGGGAGTCTCAACTAGTGCTTGAACCTTTTCCGGATCTGGTTTCAGGCCATCTTTTGAGAAGATATGTCCAAAGAATTTGAGAGTGGATTTGCTGATTTCGCATTTATCCGGGTTGAGTGTGAGGTGGGCATTTTCTAGCGCCATGCAAACTCTCCTCAGTGTGTCATCATGGCTCTCTTGCGTGGTACCGAAAATTAAAATGTCGTCCGAGTAGTTTAGACAGTTGGGGATGTGTTTTATCACTTGATGTATTTCATTTTGGAAGATTTCGGCAGCCGAGGATACCCCGAAACTGAGCCTTTTATATCTGAACAAACCTAGGTGCGTTGAGAAAGTGGTGATATATCTTGAAGTAGGGTGCAACTCTAACTGGTGGTATCCCTTATTTAAGTCCAACTTGGAGAACACCTTGGATCCATGCAGTAGGTGCATCATATCAGTCATTCTTGGGGTCAAGTGTCGTTCCCGCTCTATGGCTACATTCGGGGCCCTCATGTCCTTGTTGTCTTTCTTCGGTACGGGTACAATGGGAGACACCCAGGGAGTTGGTCCCGATGCTGGCTCTATGATGTCCTGCTGCAGTAATGACTGAATCTCGTCCTCCACGTGTCTTTGTATGTTCAGGGTTATGCCTCTGTAGTGTTGCGCTGTCGGAGGTATTTGAGGATTGATGACTAACTTTAATTGTTTGTCCTTTAATTTTCCCAACCCCTTGAACAGGGAGGGAAACATTTTTTTTATCATATCCTTGGGGCTGGTCGTGTATGCCGACATTATTTGATACATGATTTGAATGAGTCCCATTTGAATCGCAGACTTGAAACTCAGGATGCTGCCACCTGGCACGTCCCCTTTTATGACGTATATTTTGATCTTTTGATCCTTGTCTTTATACTGACAGTGTGCCATGAACATCCCTTGGCAGTTGAGAGGCTTATTGGAACCATATGGATATATTAGTGTGTCTGCTTCCTTCAGTGACTTCTTGTAGTTGAGTCATTTATAGGTCTCATCATTTATGACGTTAACTGTTGCCCCCGTGTCAATCAGGAATTCTTTGTTTTGCCCATTTATTTGTAGTAGCAAAGTGGGACTGTATTCCGCGGCTACGCTGTTTCCAATGGCATGCACGTATCCCCTTTTTCTGTCCCCGCTGGATGAGGATGAGTGCGAGTTCCGTCTTCTGAGAGGCGAATTTTCTAGATACCTGATCTTCTGTCTGGAATGTCTCCTTTGCGAGTCATGTCTGGTGCTGATGTGGCTTGCGTGTTCTCTTCTTTCTTCCCGCCTTCTCTCCTCTCGTGGCATGTCGCGGGATGAGCTTTGAGGTTGGTGTCTGGATACTGCAGGTGACTGTCTCCTGCGAGATCTCGGGCTTTCTCTTGTTGAAGGTCGGTCTAGCCTCCTCGTGTCCCTGTGCATTTCAGTCGGCTGGAAGAAATTTATGTTTCTGCATACAGATTGAAAGTGGTTTTCACCTCCGCACTTGTCACAGTTGTGTCCGATGGCAGGACATGGACCGACATGTGGAAATTTAAAACCGCACCTGTAGCATTTTTTTTGTTCAGTGGGATGTGATTCTCTTGATGTTCTGATGGGGCATGTCGATGCAGTGGAGGCGGACTGTGTGATTTTGATGTTATCAAGTGATTCTGTCTGTTGCATGAGGGCAGAGTCAGCTCGTGCGAGTTGTAGTATCTCTTCTAATGTCCTGCTTTTTTGCAATAGTTTCTTTCTGAATTCCTGTGATGCGCAGCCGGCAATGGTTTGGGACTTTAGTGCTTCTTCCGTTGAATATCTGTCAAAATCACAATATTTCGCTCTTTTTCTTAGACGCATTACAAAACTGTCCATATTTTCGCTGCTGTCCTGTGTGGAGGTGTGGAAAATATGTCGTTCATAGTCGACATTTCGCAAAGGTACGAAATAGGCATTTAGAGCATCAATGATACCTTGAAAAGTGTCTGTGTTAGATTCAGGCATTTCAGAAACGATGTCCCCTACTACTGGTCCTAGAGAGTGGAGTAGGATTCCTTTAAGTCGGCGCTCCTCCCTTACCCCTGATGCGTCTATGTAGACATGCAGCTCTTTGAGCCATCTGGCCCATCTGGGGGCGAGGCTGCTTGTGTCCGACATGTCAAATGGTGGCACAGCTAGTAGTTGTAGGGATTCAGAGCCACACTCGTCTTTGTGAGTGGCTTGGCGAGGTGTGGAACTGGAGGAGGGGCTCAGGATTCCACTGTCCGGGTTATCTTCAGACATTTTTGCTTTCTATTTGCTGCCAGTGGTGCCTTGTCTGTCTGCTGTTGGCACACAGTTTTGTAATCAAGTCTATCGGAAGTGAGGGTAATTGTGCACAGGGGAGCGTCTAGGTAAGGCACCGTGCTTTTATCTGAAGCACGGGCACGTGGTTGGGCCTGTTCGTATTGCCGTGTCAGTTTCGAGCGAGCCGCGTGCTTTTTTTTTTTGGGTGCACGCACACGTGGTTGGCCCTTAATGATAATGTTGCGGCAGACTTCCTGTGGAGCGCGATGAAAATTCGCGCGTGAATGGGCTTGAAAACAGTTCTTTGACTGCGCGTCGGAATACGCGTGATGCTGCAGCTGGTCTCCACGTGTATTATGCGGCGCGCGTAACACGTGGGTTGTCAGTTTCTGCCGCCTGCTCGAGCGAATGCTGCTTATGAGCCGGGGCTTCTTACTTGAGCGGATGCTTGCGCCGCGTGCGTCGTGAACGGCTCCGGTGTTGCAAATCAGGCGGCTGGAGTCCTGGAGTCAGTGGCCCTCATTACGACCCTGGCGGAATTCGGAAAACGATGGCGGAAATGCAATACCGCCATCGAATAGCGCTCGGTGCGACTATGACCCGTCACCGCAAAGTACGATGCCATTAGCGACACCGTAGTGAACGCCAACGCTAACTGCACCAAGCACGCGCGCGCGCGCCATGCCAAACCGTAAACACCACCATGGCGCAACGGTACGCCAATTCCGACCCTAGCGGACATGTACCTAACGCCATCAAGCATGGCGGAATGCACCATTCCGCCATGGTGAGAAGTACGGCATCGCGAATCAACCGTAAACGGCCCCACTGAGTGCCCGTACACCGCTCCCTGCCCACAAAGTACAACTCCCCGTAGGTGCAACGAAGCCACAATGCAACCAGTGAAATGTACAAGTCACCCATGCATGCCAACGAACAATAGAAACACAACAGGGGCCAATGGGAGCTGCAGGGCACAGATGGCACGAATACAGAAGCTATACCAATGGACATGACCTCAGTCTCCCACCAAGAAACGCACGCAAACACAGGCACCTGTGACCAGCAATATTCCGAAAATCACATCATTCCACCAGTCCACCTGGCTGACCGGCATCTGTTACACAAAACCCAATCCCCCGCCCCTGAGCATGACAACATTCAAACTGTCATATTGGCAGCCCCCATTCCTGACCTCACGGGCTTCGTAGGCAAACGCGCCCAGTACAGTACCACGCAACTAAACTCCGAAGCTGGAACCCAGTGCAGATCTCCTCACAATACATCGCCCCCCAAATAGGCATATGCCACATCACTTGCAAAGAAGAACGCTACACGGGCCAAATCAGAATAGAAATTTAATGCACATCAAAATCACCAAGCCCATACAGCCATCAGGCCATGAACTCCAAAACACATTTCACCATTGTGGGCTGCATCCGCAAGAAATGACCAGCCACTACTTGTGTGACGCCCTGTTCCCTCATGGTACACAGAGCCACATTCACGTACGAAAAGGCAACATGGAAGCGCACAGAACCGCAGGGCCGTCCCAATGGGGAGGCACTAGCCCAGCTGAAAGGCCGAAATGTTGCTCCGAGCCACCAGTACTGCGTAAGGGCATGTGGCCCATTGGCGATCGTCCCATAAGATCGTAATGCTGCTCCACTGATTAACACGAAGCAGCAGGTGTCGGGAGTAAAACCCATCTGCAGGAGTGGCATACAGATGGCAGTGGCAAAAGGGGAGGAGATACCTGTCAACCAAAAGAAAAGAAAAAGAACAGAATGGCCATCAGTACTACATTCCAACAACTCACTGCAATGATCACACTAAATCCACAGCCACATGCATGCTAGCCCACTCCAAAGGTCCATCACCACCCAAAAACCACTTGCGACTCATAACTATCTATATCGAGGTGTAAACACCATCACAAACGAGTGTACCTGTGCATGCGCCTGTGAAAACAGAATCCATCTGATGGGATTGGTAACGTGCATGGACACAAGTGTCTGAGGGCGCGTCGAGACAGGGAGGGCTCAACAAGGCCAGATAGACGATGGTCCCACTATGGCAGCCCTGCATCACATAGCGTAGGGGAGGCGGATAGATCCCAAGAAGCCCTGTACATGGCAAACTCTGTATCAAATCACCTGCCCATGCATCCATTCATCATTCCCTCATCCCGGGATTAAAACGCCTGAATATTTACTCACATAACATTAGAAATATCCATTGAGTCTGTGCGTTATGCAGCCTGCAAAATCCACAGTGCCCCAGCCCGTAATTCCAGTGTAGTGAAGTAACATGTATTTGGGAACGTCCGGCCTCATCGCCCACGTCGCTATTGCGCATCCCAAACCATTCATATCAATCATTGCATTCTCGCCATGGCCCCTGTCTCAAGGACATTGAACAATAGAACGTTATATTTGCAGTCAGACCTGTGGGCATCTCCTCGCCGCTAGCTGAAAACCGAAAGCGCCGCCCTTCGAATTCCTCATTTGCAACATCACGTCGAAGAGGCATCTGTGGCCGTTTGAAAACACTAATTAATCCATCGAGTGCGGCTGTGTGTGAAAATGGCAACTGCCTTCACCCACGAATGGGACGCCCCGCCCGTCGTTGCAACTCGGTACAGTGATGAATGAGGGCCCACCGTCACTCGAGTACTACGTTCCACTGACCCTTCACAACTCTGTTCGCGACTGCACAGATAGTATGTGAAACAATGGGACCACAGCAGAATGAACATATCAACCAATGTTACACGGCCATCGGGTACAAATACATGATTGCAATAGCAAGATGCCATTCCACGAATTGCAGCGTTGTGCGCGGGACGTGCTCGGCCAAAGGGGAGAGCAGTTTGCACAGGTGGAATGAATCACCACAGGTGGAGGCCATTCAGCCTGAAAACACATAAATTGCACAGCCAGTCTCCTCCCACAACCACACCGAAATGCTACCGGCAGGACTCGCGATGTTGGCCCTGGGGGACCTGATAGCACTGCAAGTACTCCAACTCCAAGAAGAAGACGAACACCAACTACAACCGGCCGCACGGAGGAGACGCAGGAGGAGGAGGAGGGCAAGGCAGGGCCAGCAAGGGCCGCCAGCACAGCCACTACCACCACGCAGGCAGCCCGCAATCCCACGCCTCCGAGCACATCCGTTCAACCTCACTGATGAGCAGATCCACACCCTCTACCATCTGGACCGGGACACCATAGCCGCCATTGTGGACATGACACAGGCTGACCTTGTCAGCATGATAGATAGCCCAACCGCCATCCCACCCCTACTGAAGGTGGTGTCTGTACTCCACTTCCTGGCCACAGGCACCTACCAGCACACAGTCGGACAGTTGCATGGCATTTCTCAGCCACTGTTCTCACGGACACTATTGCAAGTGCTCGATGCCCTCCTGCAGCACGCAGACGACTACATCTCTCTACCACGCTCGGAGCAGGAAATTACCAACACAAAAGTGGGATTCCATGCACTTGCCGGCATACCGGGTTGCATTGGTGCCATCGACTGCACCCATGTGGAATTGGTCGTCCCACATGCCATGGAGGCCCAGTACCGCAACCGAAAACAATTTCATTCTCTGAATGTACAAATGGTGTGTGACTCCAACAGGATCATTACACATTGTTGTGCCCGATTCCCTGGATCAACCCATGATTCTATGGTCTTGAGGAACTCTACAATACCACGCTACATGGAGCGACACGCAGGGAACAGATCCTGGCTACTCGGTGAGTCACATTACATGCATGATAATGTGGGGTATGTGATTCGGCAATGACCTGGCAGGAAGGGGGGGGGGTGTGCGTATGTAGCAATGGCATTCCACATCATACGTTTCTCGTCCACATACAGGTGATGCTGGATATCCACTGAAGAGATGGCTCCTCACACCAGTCCGGAACCCACGGGACCAGCATGAGGAGGAGTACAACCATGCCCACTCACGTACCCGTGTAGTCATTGAACAGGCATTCGGCCTACTGAAGGGTCGTTTCCGCTGCCTCAGCAGGTCTGGCGGGCACTCCTGTACCGCCATGAGAAGGTTGCAAAGATGGTGATGGCATGTGTCATGCTCCACAACATGTGCGTACGTAGAAATGTGCCCATGCCCCCTGACGCAGAACTGCAAGCACCTGATGATGGTCATGATGAGAGTGGGGATGTGGCAGCACCTCAAGGAGTCTGCGAGGCACCGGAGGCCCGTGACATTCGTCAGCATCTCATTGATGTATGCTTCTAGCACTCACGCCTGGTGGCTGATACATGGACACGGGACTCGTGGCACTGTGTGTGTCTGGGACATGCACAATATGGACTGTACGCCTATGATGGCCTAGTACACAAAGATCAATGTCCACACATCTCATTGGTTGATCGTGCACTTTTTATGGCATATGTGATATCATGTTGTACACCCTATCGACCCGCCACCCAAGTGAGCCCAACACACCCCCTCCACCCTCCTACCTCCCCCCCGAACACCAGTGTCCAAAGATGCTCATTGTCAGTGGGCAGTCGCTATTGCAAGCCCCCTCTGCGGGTATCAGGGGCACCCCTGCCTGTGGAGCGCAGGTTCCTCCCAGATCTACGTTGGGGGCTGCCCTGGACGGAACTTGCAACGGATGATGTCTCTGCCTGCTCACGTCCATGCATGTCCCTAAGGGTTTGCGAGAGCTCAGTGAGCACACGGCGCACTGCGGCAAGTTCGGCACATACGTCCTTGGACGTGGCATGCAGTTCCCCCCTCAGGCTCTCGGTGCTTCTCTCCATTTGTGCCCTTAGTGTCTCTGTACCTCTCTCCATTTCTGCCCTAAGTGTCTCAGTTGATGTTTCTATGTCTGCCTTAGTGCCCCCACATTCATCGGCATGGTCCTTGAGGAGCGTGGCCAGTTGCTGCTGTTGCACGATTAACTGGTCGAGGGACCTCTGCTGGGCCATGGCCATTTGCGGGGGTGTCACAGAGGGGCTGTTGTCCTCATGTTGCCCTGCCACAGGGCTTGTGGGGGATGGCCAGTCGTCGTCTTGTGGGTGCCCCTGCGTGGTATCCTCATGTTGTACGGGATGGGACAGACAGGGGGATTGGGACAGGTCATGGATGGATCTGACTTCGACATCCCCGTCTTCTGTGTCGGAGCATGCTGCCATCAATGGGGTGTCACCTATGGTGCTGCTGCCACCGGAGGCAGTGCCTTCTGTGGCATCCGTTGGGGGGACCTGTGGTGGTGGTGTTGTGGGCATGCTGGCTGCTGGGGTGCCTGTTGATGTTCCCTCCTCTGTGCTGCCACCTGATTTGTGCTGCTGCCGTGTCTTGATGCGTGCAGCTGAGGTGGAGGGTCTTTGGCCGTTGGTCTTGGCCCTCTTTGCAGGTGTGCTGGTAGGGGTGTCCTGAAGCTCGTCGTTTGGATCGGACCCTGTGGTGGAGTAAAGGAGGGCGCGGGTTATTGATGGGTCTGTGGGAATTGGAATGGCATTGTATCACATGCATTGGGGTGGTACCTGAGGGTGATTTGGGTCGGGGCCTTGGAGGTGCTTTCATTTTTGTGTGGAGTGAGGGTGCAGTTGTTTGGCAGCCTGCAGTTAGGGTGTGCCTGCTGCACGTGTAGTGCGTGTTTTAGGGGTTTTTAATTATTTATGTATTTATTGTGGGTTTTAACGTGCGCTATCAGGCCGATGTGTGTGGCCGTTCTCCTGGACATGTGTTTCTGTTGCACTATGTGGACGCATGGTACTTCACATGGATGGACTTTGTGGATTTGGCATTGTTTTATTTGGGCCACCTACCTGAATCTTCGGATGTCTGCACTCCTTTCTCCATCCCTCCGACTCCCTCTATGCTCTCCATTCCGATGGTGGAGGCACAGATTTCTTCCCAGGGGGTCAACTTGATGGGTGATTCAGGACCTCCCCCGGTGGCTGTGGCAATGTTGCGGTTGGCAGAGAGTATGCTGCGGACGCGTATCCGCAGGTCGTCCCATCGCTTACGGCATTGCTGTGGGGTGCGGGGTGCGGTCCCCACCGCACTTACCCGCTGTGCCACCAGAGCCCATATGGCCTTCTTGTTTGCAAGTGCCGTCCTGGTCATTTGCGTGCAGAAGACGACGGCAGCATTCTCCTGGAGGGTCTCTGTTAGCACGGTGAGTTCCTCACGGGAGAAGTGGACCTGCCGCTTGCGGTCGCACGCTTTCTTCGCTACTTTTCCCATTTTTCTTGGTTTCGCTAGGGTGGATGACGGGTTGGGGTGTGTCTCAGGGTAGTGATTTTAGTGGTTGTGTGGTTTTAGTGGTTTTATAGGTGTACGGCGGGATGTTTCCCGTTCCGGGCCCATGTTTTAACTTCCGTTTCCGTATATTTCCGGTCACCGTACTTTCCGGTAGGCGCTCACTGCGGTGTCCGCTAAGATGGGTGGCGGTATTGCACCTAGGGCGCCGTACGGCGGCGGTGTGGGCCGTTTTGGGTTCATTTCCGCCATCGCGGACTTTGCACTTCCGCCATGCCGTGGTGCTCGTGCCCGATGGGTCGGAATGGGCCGCACTTTGCTCCATCGTGCAATGGCGGAAACGCTATTTACGCTGTGGCGGTCCGGTCAGTCACTTTCCGCCAGGGTCGTAATGAGGGCCAGTGACTGATGGCTGGCAGGACCTTCTGGCTCCGGCACCGTTTCATGAAAACCTCGTCACCATTGTTAAATGTTCAGTATAGACCATCGCTGAGCAAAGGACTTCAGTATAAATGTCAGGCAATCAACGTAGGCAATAAATCAGGAGCGGAGGCACGGAGGAGTCAACAGGTCTTTAATCAAACGAAGACTGCCGTACCAGGCGGTAACCCCGCCTCTTCCCTCACGTGGGCCGCAGCCCACTGTCAACTGCAATAAACAGAGGACTGTTCCTCTGAACACATACTAACAATGAAGGTAGGACATTACAAGTGATACATTTGAGTGATGGGCTCAGATCAATCCAGTGACCTGACAGCTACATGACCCTGCCCTGCACTCTTGCCGGGACAGACCTTAGGTGAACCACCAGTGAAATCAAGTGGCAGAGCGTACCACCTTCAAACAGCATCTGCATATCAGACTAAGGAGTCTGTCAGTCTCCATGTTGTTCAGTGTTCAACCTGCACTGCAGGACATAAATATGTACTGCCCGGGCTGCTGCTACAGAGCACTGGCAAACGTTGCCTACCAGCTCTGTGTGATAATTTTCTGTGACGTTAGGTAATTGACTTTGGTGTTAACTTACCATTCACAATTATACATTTTAAACATTTGTGCATCTTTCCATGTGTGCTATTTGATGGGTTGTGCATTTTGGAATGCTCCAGTGGTGCCAACAATGTATGTTTAGTAGTTTCCTGTGATGTCATTTTTATGCTAAGTATTATTTTTGAAACTTGAAACATCCTACATCTTTTTGTTCACAGAATGTCGGCAAGTATGCAAATTTACCATTGTAAAATATACTACCACAAAATGCAGTGCGTCGACAGTACTCACATGGGGGTATACTATCTAAATAGGCTTGTCTTTTGTATAGGAAACTCCCACACATTTGTACAGCTTAATGTCCAATTATGTGAACACGTCATTTAAACAACAATGCAGAAAAGGAGCCGCTGAATGCACAGTCCATTGCAAGAAGGCAGCGTGCCATTCAAATGTATAAACTGCAATCACAGGGCAAAATGTAAATGACACTTTCAATTCAGTGTATGTGCTCTGCGAGATTTGCGTCAAATTTGACCTTTGAGATCTATTCCAATAGCTAAACACATCTGTGTGTTTTTGTTCCAACTTAAATGTGAAACTCATAGGTGTTCAATTCAAATGAAAGTAGGAAGCAAACATTCAGGCTTGCCCTGGTTTGTAAAGTGTTCAAAGCTAGTTAGTTTAATTCAATACACAACATTGCCTGGCTATGTAACACTTGCTTAGTTAAAGGATTATGCATCGTCTGCCTCACCAACATACCCATAATCCGTTAACACTCAGATGCTACAATATGTATGCTAATAATTCTATTTGCTTTTGTGTCTCCACTTTGTACAGAACATGAATAGATGCCTTCATATTATTCCCACTGCATCAAGCTGGATCCTCATGGCTCCTGGATGTGCCTGGCCCACCATGGTCTTGAACACAGATGGCAGTAAGGCTCGCATTAGCAACAACATTCTGACAACAGAGAAGGAGCCTTTTAAAGGACAGTGACAAAAATGACTGGACCAGTTATTTCCAGAACAGTGATGACAATGAGTGGTAGGAGATGACAGGGTAGGTATGGGAGGCTGATGGGCAAGACAATTTATGGATCTGCTGCACAACCTTTCCGTGCATGACTTGTCAGAATCCCAGTGCCATCTCTCTTCATCCCTTTGTAAACTACACCCGGACCACAGAACCGAAATTTGCAAACGTTTTTCGAAAGAGATGAGGCGAACATTACTTTGAAAGAGTACTGAAGTCAAGGTTAGAGAAGAAGCATTTTTTGAATGTGGGTAACAGAATAGGATTACCACACTGGACAAATCAGTTCACGCAGTCAGTGTAGGATTGTTGCCATAACGACCAAGGACAACAGGAAACTTTGCGAGTGACATTGTATTGAGATATTAAGGATACCAGAAAATGTTTGGAATCTTGCATGAGGACGGCAGGCTACTGAAGAATTGTGGCATACTCTGAGACATAATTTCAAAGAAAAGGGACGCTAAGAGGTTCTGAGTGACGCTAATTTTGGGAAATTCACAAGATCTTCAGAATATAGTCATAATGGAAGGTACAAGAAATACAAGTTAAGGTAATTTGTATGGTGACCAAGAAGAGACTAGTTACATGCAATGATGTGGCAGTCTAAATAAAACTTGGGAGACAGAGACAGACGGGTGACTTTGCGATGTTGGAAGCCAAGATGTTCTGCGAACATGGTGAAATCATGCCCGCTGAATGGGGGTCCATTTTCTGTCTTCACAATGGACGGAATTCCATAATCAGCGAACGATTTGTCTAGCGCGGGTATCACTGCCTGAGCACTGGTGGAGGGAATCAAATATACTTCTGGGAACCTGAACATCTCGTCAATGATTACGAGTACATATTTACCATTGGCCAGTGGGCTAAACATGTCGATGGCAACTTCATCCCATACCTGTAGTTGGATTGTCGTCATCTTGAGGGGCTCAGAAAATGTGTGCGAGGTGGCTACCTTGCACGCTATACATTTTCCTAGTACTTGTTCCACACTCTGTCCATCTGTGGGAACCATACTTTGGTCCTGAGTTGTCTCTTCGTGTACACAATTCATCAGTGTCCCGTGTGTGCCAAGGCGAGTATTTGGTCTTGTAGACTCGCTGGGATGACGATCTTGTTTTCTTTTAGCAGTAATCCCTCAGAGGAGATGGACAGTGTGTGTTTTATGAGTCGGAATGTTTGGAAGTGTTTCTCTTCTACTGCTGATATTGGTTGATCTTGTTTGTCTTTGAGGTGCCACTGGCCCAATGTCATATACTTCTGCATCTTCATGAGCAGCTGGTCCTTCCTCAGGCCCTCTAGCAGTTGTGCTCTCATGACTGATTTGGGTAGCGCGTTGCTCACTAGGTAGTTTTTCTATTGATTGGCCTTAATAGATTGTCTCTCATCTTTCGCTGGCAATGGATATCGGGAGAGGACATACAGAGGGTTACTGTCCTTTCCTGGGCAGTGTTTGATGTTGAAAGAGTACTCCTGCAAATGAGGTCCCTATCTTGCGATATAAGGAGGCATATTGGCCGTTGGTTTGCCATAAATGGTTGTGAGGACTTGATGATATGTAATAATGGTAAATGGACGCCCATATAGGAACAAATGGTAATGTTCACATGCCCATACAACAGCAAGACTCTCTTTCTCCGGTTGTGAGTATGCACCCTCCATTGTAGAGAGGCTGCGACTTGTGTACGCTACTATGCGACTTGCTGAATTAGGCAGAGCACCTTGTTTTGTTTGTGCTAAAATCGCCCCCAGACCGACAGGGCTGTCATCTACTGTCACTCAGTTTCAAGTTCACGGTCGTAATGCGCCATGCATGATGCAGAAGCAATGCGTTTTTTGATCTCTTGAAATGCCTCTTCACACTCAGTTGACCAGGAGAATTCTTGTCCCTTTCCCGTGAGTAGTCAGAGGGGCGTGCTAACTGAAGCAAAATCCTGAATGTATCTGGTACAACAGCTTGCCATTCCTAGAAATGATCTGACTGTAGAAACTGAGGTTGGTGTAGGAGCTTCCACTAATGCTTGCACTTCGTCTGGGTCCGGTTATAGACCATTGTGGGAGAATATGTGCCCAAAGAATTTAAGCGTCGATTTGCTGAGCTCACACTTGTCAGCATTTAGGGTCAGGTTTGCCTCTTCGAGTGCCATGCACACCCTCCTGAGCGTGTCATTGCGTGCTTCTTAAATGGCCCCAAAGATTAAAATGTCATCACTATAGTTTAGGCAGTGAGGAATGTGCTTGATGACTTGGTGTATCTCATTTTGAAAGATCTCTGTGGCTGACGACACCCCAGACATGAGCCGTTTATACCTAAAAAGCCTGAGGTGTGTAGAAAACGTTGTTATATATCTGGAGTCTGGATGTAGCTCCAGCTGATGGTACCCTTTATTTAAATCAAGTTTTGAAAATACTTTTGCCCCGTGCAGCAAGTGCATCATGTCAGTCATTCGGGGCGGCAGATGTCGTTCTCTTTCTATCGCCATGTTGGGGGCTCTCGTATTTACGCATATGCAAATGCTAGTGTTGTTTTCCTTCTTTGGCACTGGTACTATGGGGGACACCCAGGGTGTGTGTCCCAATGCTGGCTCAATGATGTCTTGTTCTAGTAAGACTGTATTTCGTCCTCCACATGTCTTTGAATGTTAAGGGGTATACCTCGATAGCGTTGGGCCGTCGGTTGCACCTCAGTGTTTAGGCGCAGCTTAATTTGTTTACCTTTTAGTTTTCCAAGGCCTTTGAACAGAGCCAGGAATTTTCATCATCATTTCCTTAGGACCGGTCGTGTAGGCTGACATGATCTGGTACATCACGTGTATTAAGCCCATCTGGATGGCTGGCCGAAAACTGAGAATGCTTCACCCGGAACTTGTCCTTTTACCACATATATCTTGACCTTCATACTCTTATCCTTATACATGCACGTGGCCGTAAACATTCCTTTACAGTCAAGAGGTTTGTTCATGCCGTATAGGTTTATATCAGTGTCTGCTTTCTTCAATTCCTTCTTTTGGTTCACTCCCCAACGCTGCTCTTAAAGATTTACCACACTGACTTGGCCCAAGATTCGAGTGCAATGTTTGATTTCTGTTACTGCACCATATAAGACTGAAACATGTGTCTGGGGTTTCTGTTGGTAATCTTTTTTTCAGACGAGAATTCCATGGCATTTCAGAATTGGACTGTTCTACTTGGTGCAACCAAACCAATATGCAAATCAATATGTCTCCTCTGTTATTGAACAATTGAACAGAGAGGAAAAAAAGTAATTTAAACGACCTGACTGAGCACCTTACCTTAGAACATAATATTGGGCCTTGTTTGTTCTCAGAATAGGGGCTCTCAGACTGCTGGCAAAATTTCAATCACTTGGAGTTTTACCAAGTTTGTAAGTGTATTTCAGACATAGATCATTTGTTCTCTATGACTGAGAAGACATGACAACTTGCAATGCAGTGCCTCTTTATACACATAAATGTAAACATACCAGGAATGCTCTCACCCTTTTGTTTAGCATTTATGTTTATGTATTCTCTTGTAGCGATAATATGTGATCATTGAACATAGTATAGTCAAACAATATGCAGTCCACAATGCTCTCAACAATGTAGTTGAACATAGACCTACCATTCTACTGTTCTCCTATTCACTTAAATAAATAGAAAGTCTACAACCAATCAACAATGTGTGAAGACAGCTAAAATATGACACAGTAAAATTTAAGATTATACTCACAGTAGTGCTGTTGTGATTGGTGAGCAGGTAGACAGGTAAGGTTATGCCAAACATTGTAAACCTTTTAAATTCAATGGGCTAAAATATATCATCAAAAAATGATTGCTTTGGAGGACAGTTCCATAAAAACAACCTAAATGCAGGGATTACAAACTGCAGGTTAAACCATTGAATCTAACTGCAGAATTCTTTATTTCCATCCAATAATTCATATGTGAGTTCATTTATCCTGGGCTGAGAACTGCAGGTAGGATCAGAAGCTTTTACATGCGCTTTATCAAGTCGAACTGAACAAAAATACATTGTGATCTTGAGCGTTTATGCAGGTCAATGAAAAGAAAAATGGCTCAACCGGCTTCATTCAGCCCCTAACATATGGAATATGGAAAAAGGCAAAACATTTGAATTTGGAAATATTGTCAAAATGCCAATTTTAGACCCACAAACAGATTTACTCTGTAAATGCATTGTTTGCTTCTTCTTACCAAAGTCAGTCAAGTGTATATTCAGCTCTGTGGTTCAGCTCTGTCTCCCAGCTCTGCCCCATATGGCATCTGTTCACCAGGATATCTCAGAAACCCTCTGGGTTTGCTCTCCTGTGGAGAATGCTTAATAGTCTCAACCCAAGTTTATTGGAACATCTCCTATTTCCTTTCCAACCAATCCTGACTTGTGAACGTCAGTGTAATAGCCTCTAGCTTTTATCTTTGAAAGCTGACAGGAGTTCTGCTTCCCATTGGCTTTGTATTTATTTGAAGAACTATCAGTTTAGAAGTCAATTGTGTTCTGTATTCTGGGTCTCCTCCCAAAAACTGTAATCTTGTCTCCTTCCAAAGGTGAGCCTGCACTTGGCAACGTTCAGACCCCCCGCTCATTTGCCAAACTGAATAGCACAAATGTCAATCATGATGATGTCAAACTCTAATCTAGAGTTTTCTTCCCATGAGAACTCCCTTAATAATCATAGGCAATCAACTACCCACTTCATAGGATTAACATTTGTGAATCAGTCTATTTTTTTTTCTTCATGCAGTTTGATTAAAAAAAGAAATCGCAATTCAGATAGAACCTGAAAATGAATCTGTACAACAGAGAGTTCCAACTGAGTTTTAAAAATTGGTCTTTGCTTGAAGGCCTGTTCTTCCATGCAATATACACAATGAGTTTACATCATAGTAAAATCTGAAGTCGCAGCTTACTGTTATTTTATTTTCTATTTGCAATTACTTCATATAAGCTGATTTTCTTCTTTGTTAATGTGGCAGTCTGTGTATGGCAAAGGAATTTGCTAATGTAGCACTTACAAAAATGTTTGACATTTCTAAACAAATAATTCAATGTAGCAAGATGTCTAACTAAATCTGATCAGATGGGACGTTGTGATGCATTTTACCACTGCATTTTTATATGGAGCCGGATCCCCATACCTCCCATTCACCCTGGTCACCTCCATACCTTTCCCCAAACTCCTATTTCACCCCACCTCGATCCACTACTTCCCCCAAACTCATACTTGCCAACCCTACTGATTTAGGCAGTAGGCTACTGATTTTTAAGTAGTCCTGCCGCCTAGAGACAGATCCTACTGCTTTTTACAGTAGCAGGTAATTTATGTAGTTCTAAGGCAAATAATCTGACAGTGGGCGGGTAAGTGATGTTAAATGTTCAGTATAGACCATCGCTGAGCAAAGGACTTCAGTATAAATGTCAGGCAATGAACGTAGGCAATAAATCAGGAGCGGAGGCACGGAGGTGTCAACAGGTCTTTAATCAAACGAAGACTGCCGTACCAGGCGGTAACCCCGCCTCTTCCCTCACGTGGGGCGCAGCCCACTGTCAACTGCAATAAACAGAGGACTGTTCCTCTGAACACATACTAACAATGAAGGTAGGACATTACATCTCCCCCCTCCTTAAACAAACACTTCAACGGTATTCAATTGGATTCTTCAATCCATCTGGTGGGTCTGCGGATGACCCTCTTGGATGGGCTGCGCACCGGTGGGGCTGATTTTACCGGTGTGCTGTCACCTTCACTGCCACTGTCATCAGCGTCTCTTTCCTCTTCATGATACTCAGAGTCCTTATCCGAAGAGTCATCTATCGCTGCTGTTGAGGTATTGACAGTGGTGTCGGTGCTGTTGAAAGCCTTGAAAAAAGATTAATTCCTGGTGACTGTGCCACTTGGGCTAACGGCAGTTACCATCGACCCTTGGATGTGAGTCACTGTCATGGGGTCTGGCTTGAAAGCAGGCATGTCCTTTGTGACCTGCTTTTGCCGTACTAGTACTTGGTCGCCAATGCAGAGAGTGCTAGGTCTGGCACGTCTTCTGGCATCTGTGTATTTCTTCATCCTGTCCTTGCTTTCTTGATCTTTGCTTCTGGCCTTCTTTATGTGTGTGGACTCATCCTTTGCTCGCACATGGTGGGGAAGTCTTGTTTTGATGACACGCCCGAACATTAGCATTGAGGGGCATTCACCGGTTGAGCTATGCGGTGTGTTCCGATACTCTCGTAGTAAGGTACAGATGGCTTGCATGAATGATCCATTTGTGATGGAGCCGATCTGGAGGGTGCGTTTGTGGTTTCCCATGAAACGTTCCACCATTCCATTCGCCTGTGGCCACAGTGGTGTGACTTTGTGGTGTTGGAAGCCTAGATGTTCCGCGAACATGGCAAAGTCATGGCTCGTGAAGGGGGGTCCATTGTCGGATTTGACTCTGGATGGGATGCCATAGTCAGCAAACGTTTTGTCCAGCGCAGGTATGACGGATTGTGCACTGGTTGAGTGAATCAGATGTACTTCTGGGAATCGCGACATTTCATCAATGATCACCAGCACGTATTTACCGTTTGCCAGCGGCCCAAACATATCCACTGCTACCTCATCCCACACTTGCAGCGGCATCTCCGATGCTTTGAGCGGCTCAGGGAACGTGCGCGGTGCCACCGCCTGACATGCTAGGCATTTCCTTAATAGTTGTTCTACCCGTTCGTCTATGGACGGGAACCATACCTTTGTTCTCAGTTGCCTCTTGGTCGACACTATTCCTCTGTGTCCTGCATGGGCGATATCTAGTACCTGATCTTGCAAGGTTTCTGGAATGACTATTCTGTTTTCTTTTAATAGTAGGCCTTCAGGTGATGTGGACAGAGTATGCCGGACAAGTTTGAATGTGCGAGGACAGGGAAAATGCCCCTTTTGGTCTGTTCTGCCATTTATTCGATTTTAGGCAGGATTGTACTGTCTGGAGTAGTGCGTCCTTTTGGGTTGCTTCCAGCAGTTGTGCTGTAGTGATGTATTTGGGTAGCGCACTGCTGATCAGGTACCTTAGATATTGGTTTGCTTTGTGTGATTGGTGCTCATCTTGAGCTGGAAGTGGGTAACGTGATAGAAAATCTGCGGGATTGTTGTCTTTGCCCGGTTGATGTATTATCTTGAATGAGTGCTCTTGTAGCCTCAGACCCCATCTGGCAATTCGTGGTGGCATTCTTGCTGTCAGTTTTCCATAAATGGTGGTGAGAGCTTGGTGGTCCGTGACTATGGTGAATGGTCGCCCATACAGAAATAGATGATAATGCTCGCACGCCCACACTACCGCTAAGCTCTCCTTTTCAGGTTGGGAGTATGCGCATTCTGTCTTGGAGAGGCTGCGGCTGGCGTAGGCTACAATTCTCTTTGGCGAGTCAGGTGATGCTCCGCGCCTGGATTGTGCTAGGATTGCTCCTAGTCCAACTGGGCTAGCGTCTACTGTGAGTTCCGTGTCAAAGTCAGGGTCGTAATATGCCAAGCATGAGGCCGTTGCGATTCTTTTCTTGATTTCTTGAAATGCTTCTTCACATGTATCCGACCACTGGATTTCTTGATGCTTCCCGGTTAGTAGTCGAAGGGGCGTGCTCACTGAAGCGAAATCTTGTATATATCGGGTGCAATAGCTCGCCATTCCCAGGAATGAGCGTACTGCTGAAGCTGATGTGGGTGTGGGAGTCTCAACTAGTGCTTGAACCTTTTCCGGATCTGGTTTCAGGCCATCTTTTGAGAAGATATGTCCAAAGAATTTGAGAGTGGATTTGCTGATTTCGCATTTATCCGGGTTGAGTGTGAGGTGGGCATTTTCTAGCGCCATGCAAACTCTCCTCAGTGTGTCATCATGGCTCTCTTGCGTGGTACCGAAAATTAAAATGTCGTCCGAGTAGTTTAGACAGTTGGGGATGTGTTTTATCACTTGATGTATTTCATTTTGGAAGATTTCGGCAGCCGAGGATACCCCGAAACTGAGCCTTTTATATCTGAACAAACCTAGGTGCGTTGAGAAAGTGGTGATATATCTTGAAGTAGGGTGCAACTCTAACTGGTGGTATCCCTTATTTAAGTCCAACTTGGAGAACACCTTGGATCCATGCAGTAGGTGCATCATATCAGTCATTCTTGGGGTCAAGTGTCGTTCCCGCTCTATGGCTACATTCGGGGCCCTCATGTCCTTGTTGTCTTTCTTCGGTACGGGTACAATGGGAGACACCCAGGGAGTTGGTCCCGATGCTGGCTCTATGATGTCCTGCTGCAGTAATGACTGAATCTCGTCCTCCACGTGTCTTTGTATGTTCAGGGTTATGCCTCTGTAGTGTTGCGCTGTCGGAGGTATTTGAGGATTGATGACTAACTTTAATTGTTTGTCCTTTAATTTTCCCAACCCCTTGAACAGGGAGGGAAACATTTTTTTTATCATATCCTTGGGGCTGGTCGTGTATGCCGACATTATTTGATACATGATTTGAATGAGTCCCATTTGAATCGCAGACTTGAAACTCAGGATGCTGCCACCTGGCACGTCCCCTTTTATGACGTATATTTTGATCTTTTGATCCTTGTCTTTATACTGACAGTGTGCCATGAACATCCCTTGGCAGTTGAGAGGCTTATTGGAACCATATGGATATATTAGTGTGTCTGCTTCCTTCAGTGACTTCTTGTAGTTGAGTCATTTATAGGTCTCATCATTTATGACGTTAACTGTTGCCCCCGTGTCAATCAGGAATTCTTTGTTTTGCCCATTTATTTGTAGTAGCAAAGTGGGACTGTATTCCGCGGCTACGCTGTTTCCAATGGCATGCACGTATCCCCTTTTTCTGTCCCCGCTGGATGAGGATGAGTGCGAGTTCCGTCTTCTGAGAGGCGAATTTTCTAGATACCTGATCTTCTGTCTGGAATGTCTCCTTTGCGAGTCATGTCTGGTGCTGATGTGGCTTGCGTGTTCTCTTCTTTCTTCCCGCCTTCTCTCCTCTCGTGGCATGTCGCGGGATGAGCTTTGAGGTTGGTGTCTGGATACTGCAGGTGACTGTCTCCTGCGAGATCTCGGGCTTTCTCTTGTTGAAGGTCGGTCTAGCCTCCTCGTGTCCCTGTGCATTTCAGTCGGCTGGAAGAAATTTATGTTTCTGCATACAGATTGAAAGTGGTTTTCACCTCCGCACTTGCCACAGTTGTGTCCGATGGCAGGACATGGACCGACATGTGGAAATTTAAAACCGCACCTGTAGCATTTTTTTTGTTCAGTGGGATGTGATTCTCTTGATGTTCTGATGGGGCATGTCGATGCAGTGGAGGCGGACTGTGTGATTTTGATGTTATCAAGTGATTCTGTCTGTTGCATGAGGGCAGAGTCAGCTCGTGCGAGTTGTAGTATCTCTTCTAATGTCCTGCTTTTTTGCAATAGTTTCTTTCTGAATTCCTGTGATGCGCAGCCGGCAATGGTTTGGGACTTTAGTGCTTCTTCCGTTGAATATCTGTCAAAATCACAATATTTCGCTCTTTTTCTTAGACGCATTACAAAACTGTCCATATTTTCGCTGCTGTCCTGTGTGGAGGTGTGGAAAATATGTCGTTCATAGTCGACATTTCGCAAAGGTACGAAATAGGCATTTAGAGCATCAATGATACCTTGAAAAGTGTCTGTGTTAGATTCAGGCATTTCAGAAACGATGTCCCCTACTACTGGTCCTAGAGAGTGGAGTAGGATTCCTTTAAGTCGGCGCTCCTCCCTTACCCCTGATGCGTCTATGTAGACATGCAGCTCTTTGAGCCATCTGGCCCATCTGGGGGCGAGGCTGCTTGTGTCCGACATGTCAAATGGTGGCACAGCTAGTAGTTGTAGGGATTCAGAGCCACACTCGTCTTTGTGAGTGGCTTGGCGAGGTGTGGAACTGGAGGAGGGGCTCAGGATTCCACTGTCCGGGTTATCTTCAGACATTTTTGCTTTCTATTTGCTGCCAGTGGTGCCTTGTCTGTCTGCTGTTGGCACACAGTTTTGTAATCAAGTCTATCGGAAGTGAGGGTAATTGTGCACAGGGGAGCGTCTAGGTAAGGCACCGTGCTTTTATCTGAAGCACGGGCACGTGGTTGGGCCTGTTCGTATTGCCGTGTCAGTTTCGAGCGAGCCGCGTGCTTTTTTTTTTTGGGTGCACGCACACGTGGTTGGCCCTTAATGATAATGTTGCGGCAGACTTCCTGTGGAGCGCGATGAAAATTCGCGCGTGAATGGGCTTGAAAACAGTTCTTTGACTGCGCGTCGGAATACGCGTGATGCTGCAGCTGGTCTCCACGTGTATTATGCGGCGCGCGTAACACGTGGGTTGTCAGTTTCTGCCGCCTGCTCGAGCGAATGCTGCTTATGAGCCGGGGCTTCTTACTTGAGCGGATGCTTGCGCCGCGTGCGTCGTGAACGGCTCCGGTGCTGCAAATCAGGCGGCTGGAGTCCTGGAGTCAGTGGCCCTCATTACGACCCTGGCGGAATTCGGAAAACGATGGCGGAAATGCAATACCGCCATCGAATAGCGCTCGGTGCGACTATGACCCGTCACCGCAAAGTACGATGCCATTAGCGACACCGTAGTGAACGCCAACGCTAACTGCACCAAGCACGCGCGCGCGCGCCATGCCAAACCGTAAACACCACCATGGCGCAACGGTACGCCAATTCCGACCCTAGCGGACATGTACCTAACGCCATCAAGCATGGCGGAATGCACCATTCCGCCATGGTGAGAAGTACGGCATCGCGAATCAACCGTAAACGGCCCCACTGAGTGCCCGTACACCGCTCCCTGCCCACAAAGTACAACTCCCCGTAGGTGCAACGAAGCCACAATGCAACCAGTGAAATGTACAAGTCACCCATGCATGCCAACGAACAATAGAAACACAACAGGGGCCAATGGGAGCTGCAGGGCACAGATGGCACGAATACAGAAGCTATACCAATGGACATGACCTCAGTCTCCCACCAAGAAACGCACGCAAACACAGGCACCTGTGACCAGCAATATTCCGAAAATCACATCATTCCACCAGTCCACCTGGCTGACCGGCATCTGTTACACAAAACCCAATCCCCCGCCCCTGAGCATGACAACATTCAAACTGTCATATTGGCAGCCCCCATTCCTGACCTCACGGGCTTCGTAGGCAAACGCGCCCAGTACAGTACCACGCAACTAAACTCCGAAGCTGGAACCCAGTGCAGATCTCCTCACAATACATCGCCCCCCAAATAGGCATATGCCACATCACTTGCAAAGAAGAACGCTACACGGGCCAAATCAGAATAGAAATTTAATGCACATCAAAATCACCAAGCCCATACAGCCATCAGGCCATGAACTCCAAAACACATTTCACCATTGTGGGCTGCATCCGCAAGAAATGACCAGCCACTACTTGTGTGACGCCCTGTTCCCTCATGGTACACAGAGCCACATTCACGTACGAAAAGGCAACATGGAAGCGCACAGAACCGCAGGGCCGTCCCAATGGGGAGGCACTAGCCCAGCTGAAAGGCCGAAATGTTGCTCCGAGCCACCAGTACTGCGTAAGGGCATGTGGCCCATTGGCGATCGTCCCATAAGATCGTAATGCTGCTCCACTGATTAACACGAAGCAGCAGGTGTCGGGAGTAAAACCCATCTGCAGGAGTGGCATACAGATGGCAGTGGCAAAAGGGGAGGAGATACCTGTCAACCAAAAGAAAAGAAAAAGAACAGAATGGCCATCAGTACTACATTCCAACAACTCACTGCAATGATCACACTAAATCCACAGCCACATGCATGCTAGCCCACTCCAAAGGTCCATCACCACCCAAAAACCACTTGCGACTCATAACTATCTATATCGAGGTGTAAACACCATCACAAACGAGTGTACCTGTGCATGCGCCTGTGAAAACAGAATCCATCTGATGGGATTGGTAACGTGCATGGACACAAGTGTCTGAGGGCGCGTCGAGACAGGGAGGGCTCAACAAGGCCAGATAGACGATGGTCCCACTATGGCAGCCCTGCATCACATAGCGTAGGGGAGGCGGATAGATCCCAAGAAGCCCTGTACATGGCAAACTCTGTATCAAATCACCTGCCCATGCATCCATTCATCATTCCCTCATCCCGGGATTAAAACGCCTGAATATTTACTCACATAACATTAGAAATATCCATTGAGTCTGTGCGTTATGCAGCCTGCAAAATCCACAGTGCCCCAGCCCGTAATTCCAGTGTAGTGAAGTAACATGTATTTGGGAACGTCCGGCCTCATCGCCCACGTCGCTATTGCGCATCCCAAACCATTCATATCAATCATTGCATTCTCGCCATGGCCCCTGTCTCAAGGACATTGAACAATAGAACGTTATATTTGCAGTCAGACCTGTGGGCATCTCCTCGCCGCTAGCTGAAAACCGAAAGCGCCGCCCTTCGAATTCCTCATTTGCAACATCACGTCGAAGAGGCATCTGTGGCCGTTTGAAAACACTAATTAATCCATCGAGTGCGGCTGTGTGTGAAAATGGCAACTGCCTTCACCCACGAATGGGACGCCCCGCCCGTCGTTGCAACTCGGTACAGTGATGAATGAGGGCCCACCGTCACTCGAGTACTACGTTCCACTGACCCTTCACAACTCTGTTCGCGACTGCACAGATAGTATGTGAAACAATGGGACCACAGCAGAATGAACATATCAACCAATGTTACACGGCCATCGGGTACAAATACATGATTGCAATAGCAAGATGCCATTCCACGAATTGCAGCGTTGTGCGCGGGACGTGCTCGGCCAAAGGGGAGAGCAGTTTGCACAGGTGGAATGAATCACCACAGGTGGAGGCCATTCAGCCTGAAAACACATAAATTGCACAGCCAGTCTCCTCCCACAACCACACCGAAATGCTACCGGCAGGACTCGCGATGTTGGCCCTGGGGGACCTGATAGCACTGCAAGTACTCCAACTCCAAGAAGAAGACGAACACCAACTACAACCGGCCGCACGGAGGAGACGCAGGAGGAGGAGGAGGGCAAGGCAGGGCCAGCAAGGGCCGCCAGCACAGCCACTACCACCACGCAGGCAGCCCGCAATCCCACGCCTCCGAGCACATCCGTTCAACCTCACTGATGAGCAGATCCACACCCTCTACCGTCTGGACCGGGACACCATAGCCGCCATTGTGGACATGACACAGGCTGACCTTGTCAGCATGATAGATAGCCCAACCGCCATCCCACCCCTACTGAAGGTGGTGTCTGTACTCCACTTCCTGGCCACAGGCACCTACCAGCACACAGTCGGACAGTTGCATGGCATTTCTCAGCCACTGTTCTCACGGACACTATTGCAAGTGCTCGATGCCCTCCTGCAGCACGCAGACGACTACATCTCTCTACCACGCTCGGAGCAGGAAATTACCAACACAAAAGTGGGATTCCATGCACTTGCCGGCATACCGGGTTGCATTGGTGCCATCGACTGCACCCATGTGGAATTGGTCGTCCCACATGCCATGGAGGCCCAGTACCGCAACCGAAAACAATTTCATTCTCTGAATGTACAAATGGTGTGTGACTCCAACAGGATCATTACACATTGTTGTGCCCGATTCCCTGGATCAACCCATGATTCTATGGTCTTGAGGAACTCTACAATACCACGCTACATGGAGCGACACGCAGGGAACAGATCCTGGCTACTCGGTGAGTCACATTACATGCATGATAATGTGGGGTATGTGATTCGGCAATGACCTGGCAGGAAGGGGGGGGGGTGTGCGTATGTAGCAATGGCATTCCACATCATACGTTTCTCGTCCACATACAGGTGATGCTGGATATCCACTGAAGAGATGGCTCCTCACACCAGTCCGGAACCCACGGGACCAGCATGAGGAGGAGTACAACCATGCCCACTCACGTACCCGTGTAGTCATTGAACAGGCATTCGGCCTACTGAAGGGTCGTTTCCGCTGCCTCAGCAGGTCTGGCGGGCACTCCTGTACCGCCATGAGAAGGTTGCAAAGATGGTGATGGCATGTGTCATGCTCCACAACATGTGCGTACGTAGAAATGTGCCCATGCCCCCTGACGCAGAACTGCAAGCACCTGATGATGGTCATGATGAGAGTGGGGATGTGGCAGCACCTCAAGGAGTCTGCGAGGCACCGGAGGCCCGTGACATTCGTCAGCATCTCATTGATGTATGCTTCTAGCACTCACGCCTGGTGGCTGATACATGGACACGGGACTCGTGGCACTGTGTGTGTCTGGGACATGCACAATATGGACTGTACGCCTATGATGGCCTAGTACACAAAGATCAATGTCCACACATCTCATTGGTTGATCGTGCACTTTTTATGGCATATGTGATATCATGTTGTACACCCTATCGACCCGCCACCCAAGTGAGCCCAACACACCCCCTCCACCCTCCTACCTCCCCCCCGAACACCAGTGTCCAAAGATGCTCATTGTCAGTGGGCAGTCGCTATTGCAAGCCCCCTCTGCGGGTATCAGGGGCACCCCTGCCTGTGGAGCGCAGGTTCCTCCCAGATCTACGTTGGGGGCTGCCCTGGACGGAACTTGCAACGGATGATGTCTCTGCCTGCTCACGTCCATGCATGTCCCTAAGGGTTTGCGAGAGCTCAGTGAGCACACGGCGCACTGCGGCAAGTTCGGCACATACGTCCTTGGACGTGGCATGCAGTTCCCCCCTCAGGCTCTCGGTGCTTCTCTCCATTTGTGCCCTTAGTGTCTCTGTACCTCTCTCCATTTCTGCCCTAAGTGTCTCAGTTGATGTTTCTATGTCTGCCTTAGTGCCCCCACATTCATCGGCATGGTCCTTGAGGAGCGTGGCCAGTTGCTGCTGTTGCACGATTAACTGGTCGAGGGACCTCTGCTGGGCCATGGCCATTTGCGGGGGTGTCACAGAGGGGCTGTTGTCCTCATGTTGCCCTGCCACAGGGCTTGTGGGGGATGGCCAGTCGTCGTCTTGTGGGTGCCCCTGCGTGGTATCCTCATGTTGTACGGGATGGGACAGACAGGGGGATTGGGACAGGTCATGGATGGATCTGACTTCGACATCCCCGTCTTCTGTGTCGGAGCATGCTGCCATCAATGGGGTGTCACCTATGGTGCTGCTGCCACCGGAGGCAGTGCCTTCTGTGGCATCCGTTGGGGGGACCTGTGGTGGTGGTGTTGTGGGCATGCTGGCTGCTGGGGTGCCTGTTGATGTTCCCTCCTCTGTGCTGCCACCTGATTTGTGCTGCTGCCGTGTCTTGATGCGTGCAGCTGAGGTGGAGGGTCTTTGGCCGTTGGTCTTGGCCCTCTTTGCAGGTGTGCTGGTAGGGGTGTCCTGAAGCTCGTCGTTTGGATCGGACCCTGTGGTGGAGTAAAGGAGGGCGAGGGTTATTGATGGGTCTGTGGGAATTGGAATGGCATTGTATCACATGCATTGGGGTGGTACCTGAGGGTGATTTGGGTCGGGGCCTTGGAGGTGCTTTCATTTTTGTGTGGAGTGAGGGTGCAGTTGTTTGGCAGCCTGCAGTTAGGGTGTGCCTGCTGCACGTGTAGTGCGTGTTTTAGGGGTTTTTAATTATTTATGTATTTATTGTGGGTTTTAACGTGCGCTATCAGGCCGATGTGTGTGGCCGTTCTCCTGGACATGTGTTTCTGTTGCACTATGTGGACGCATGGTACTTCACATGGATGGACTTTGTGGATTTGGCATTGTTTTATTTGGGCCACCTACCTGAATCTTCGGATGTCTGCACTCCTTTCTCCATCCCTCCGACTCCCTCTATGCTCTCCATTCCGATGGTGGAGGCACAGATTTCTTCCCAGGGGGTCAACTTGATGGGTGATTCAGGACCTCCCCCGGTGGCTGTGGCAATGTTGCGGTTGGCAGAGAGTATGCTGCGGACGCGTATCCGCAGGTCGTCCCATCGCTTACGGCATTGCTGTGGGGTGCGGGGTGCGGTCCCCACCGCACTTACCCGCTGTGCCACCAGAGCCCATATGGCCTTCTTGTTTGCAAGTGCCGTCCTGGTCATTTGCGTGCAGAAGACGACGGCAGCATTCTCCTGGAGGGTCTCTGTTAGCACGGTGAGTTCCTCACGGGAGAAGTGGACCTGCCGCTTGCGGTCGCACGCTTTCTTCGCTACTTTTCCCATTTTTCTTGGTTTCGCTAGGGTGGATGACGGGTTGGGGTGTGTCTCAGGGTAGTGATTTTAGTGGTTGTGTGGTTTTAGTGGTTTTATAGGTGTACGGCGGGATGTTTCCCGTTCCGGGCCCATGTTTTAACTTCCGTTTCCGTATATTTCCGGTCACCGTACTTTCCGGTAGGCGCTCACTGCGGTGTCCGCTAAGATGGGTGGCGGTATTGCACCTAGGGCGCCGTACGGCGGCGGTGTGGGCCGTTTTGGGTTCATTTCCGCCATCGCGGACTTTGCACTTCCGCCATGCCGTGGTGCTCGTGCCCGATGGGTCGGAATGGGCCGCACTTTGCTCCATCGTGCAATGGCGGAAACGCTATTTACGCTGTGGCGGTCCGGTCAGTCACTTTCCGCCAGGGTCGTAATGAGGGCCAGTGACTGATGGCTGGCAGGACCTTCTGGCTCCGGCACCGTTTCATGAAAACCTCGTCGCCATTGTTAAATGTTCAGTATAGACCATCGCTGAGCAAAGGACTTCAGTATAAATGTCAGGCAATCAACGTAGGCAATAAATCAGGAGCGGAGGCACGGAGGAGTCAACAGGTCTTTAATCAAACGAAGACTGCCGTACCAGGCGGTAACCCCGCCTCTTCCCTCACGTGGGCCGCAGCCCACTGTCAACTGCAATAAACAGAGGACTGTTCCTCTGAACACATACTAACAATGAAGGTAGGACATTACAAGTGATACATTTGAGTGATGGGCTCAGATCAATCCAGTGACCTGACAGCTACATGACCCTGCCCTGCACTCTTGCCGGGACAGACCTTAGGTGAACCACCAGTGAAATCAAGTGGCAGAGCGTACCACCTTCAAACAGCATCTGCATATCAGACTAAGGAGTCTGTCAGTCTCCATGTTGTTCAGTGTTCAACCTGCACTGCAGGACATAAATATGTACTGCCCGGGCTGCTGCTACAGAGCACTGGCAAACGTTGCCTACCAGCTCTGTGTGATAATTTTCTGTGACGTTAGGTAATTGACTTTGGTGTTAACTTACCATTCACAATTATACATTTTAAACATTTGTGCATCTTTCCATGTGTGCTATTTGATGGGTTGTGCATTTTGGAATGCTCCAGTGGTGCCAACAATGTATGTTTAGTAGTTTCCTGTGATGTCATTTTTATGCTAAGTATTATTTTTGAAACTTGAAACATCCTACATCTTTTTGTTCACAGAATGTCGGCAAGTATGCAAATTTACCATTGTAAAATATACTACCACAAAATGCAGTGCGTCGACAGTACTCACATGGGGGTATACTATCTAAATAGGCTTGTCTTTTGTATAGGAAACTCCCACACATTTGTACAGCTTAATGTCCAATTATGTGAACACGTCATTTAAACAACAATGCAGAAAAGGAGCCGCTGAATGCACAGTCCATTGCAAGAAGGCAGCGTGCCATTCAAATGTATAAACTGCAATCACAGGGCAAAATGTAAATGACACTTTCAATTCAGTGTATGTGCTCTGCGAGATTTGCGTCAAATTTGACCTTTGAGATCTATTCCAATAGCTAAACACATCTGTGTGTTTTTGTTCCAACTTAAATGTGAAACTCATAGGTGTTCAATTCAAATGAAAGTAGGAAGCAAACATTCAGGCTTGCCCTGGTTTGTAAAGTGTTCAAAGCTAGTTAGTTTAATTCAATACACAACATTGCCTGGCTATGTAACACTTGCTTAGTTAAAGGATTATGCATCGTCTGCCTCACCAACATACCCATAATCCGTTAACACTCAGATGCTACAATATGTATGCTAATAATTCTATTTGCTTTTGTGTCTCCACTTTGTACAGAACATGAATAGATGCCTTCATATTATTCCCACTGCATCAAGCTGGATCCTCATGGCTCCTGGATGTGCCTGGCCCACCATGGTCTTGAACACAGATGGCAGTAAGGCTCGCATTAGCAACAACATTCTGACAACAGAGAAGGAGCCTTTTAAAGGACAGTGACAAAAATGACTGGACCAGTTATTTCCAGAACAGTGATGACAATGAGTGGTAGGAGATGACAGGGTAGGTATGGGAGGCTGATGGGCAAGACAATTTATGGATCTGCTGCACAACCTTTCCGTGCATGACTTGTCAGAATCCCAGTGCCATCTCTCTTCATCCCTTTGTAAACTACACCCGGACCACAGAACCGAAATTTGCAAACGTTTTTCGAAAGAGATGAGGCGAACATTACTTTGAAAGAGTACTGAAGTCAAGGTTAGAGAAGAAGCATTTTTTGAATGTGGGTAACAGAATAGGATTACCACACTGGACAAATCAGTTCACGCAGTCAGTGTAGGATTGTTGCCATAACGACCAAGGACAACAGGAAACTTTGCGAGTGACATTGTATTGAGATATTAAGGATACCAGAAAATGTTTGGAATCTTGCATGAGGACGGCAGGCTACTGAAGAATTGTGGCATACTCTGAGACATAATTTCAAAGAAAAGGGACGCTAAGAGGTTCTGAGTGACGCTAATTTTGGGAAATTCACAAGATCTTCAGAATATAGTCATAATGGAAGGTACAAGAAATACAAGTTAAGGTAATTTGTATGGTGACCAAGAAGAGACTAGTTACATGCAATGATGTGGCAGTCTAAATAAAACTTGGGAGACAGAGACAGACGGGTGACTTTGCGATGTTGGAAGCCAAGATGTTCTGCGAACATGGTGAAATCATGCCCGCTGAATGGGGGTCCATTTTCTGTCTTCACAATGGACGGAATTCCATAATCAGCGAACGATTTGTCTAGCGCGGGTATCACTGCCTGAGCACTGGTGGAGGGAATCAAATATACTTCTGGGAACCTGAACATCTCGTCAATGATTACGAGTACATATTTACCATTGGCCAGTGGGCTAAACATGTCGATGGCAACTTCATCCCATACCTGTAGTTGGATTGTCGTCATCTTGAGGGGCTCAGAAAATGTGTGCGAGGTGGCTACCTTGCACGCTATACATTTTCCTAGTACTTGTTCCACACTCTGTCCATCTGTGGGAACCATACTTTGGTCCTGAGTTGTCTCTTCGTGTACACAATTCATCAGTGTCCCGTGTGTGCCAAGGCGAGTATTTGGTCTTGTAGACTCGCTGGGATGACGATCTTGTTTTCTTTTAGCAGTAATCCCTCAGAGGAGATGGACAGTGTGTGTTTTATGAGTCGGAATGTTTGGAAGTGTTTCTCTTCTACTGCTGATATTGGTTGATCTTGTTTGTCTTTGAGGTGCCACTGGCCCAATGTCATATACTTCTGCATCTTCATGAGCAGCTGGTCCTTCCTCAGGCCCTCTAGCAGTTGTGCTCTTCTTGACTGATTTGGGTAGCGCGTTGCTCACTAGGTAGTTTTTCTATTGATTGGCCTTAATAGATTGTCTCTCATCTTTCGCTGGCAATGGATATCGGGAGAGGACATACAGAGGGTTACTGTCCTTTCCTGGGCAGTGTTTGATGTTGAAAGAGTACTCCTGCAAATGAGGTCCCTATCTTGCGATATAAGGAGGCATATTGGCCGTTGGTTTGCCATAAATGGTTGTGAGGACTTGATGATATGTAATAATGGTAAATGGACGCCCATATAGGAACAAATGGTAATGTTCACATGCCCATACAACAGCAAGACTCTCTTTCTCCGGTTGTGAGTATGCACCCTCCATTGTAGAGAGGCTGCGACTTGTGTACGCTACTATGCGACTTGCTGAATTAGGCAGAGCACCTTGTTTTGTTTGTGCTAAAATCGCCCCCAGACCGACAGGGCTGTCATCTACTGTCACTCAGTTTCACGTTCACGGTCGTAATGCGCCATGCATGATGCAGAAGCAATGCGTTTTTTGATCTCTTGAAATGCCTCTTCTCACTCAGTTGACCAGGAGAATTCTTGTCCCTTTCCCGTGAGTAGTCAGAGGGGCGTGCTAACTGAAGCAAAATCCTGAATGTATCTGGTACAACAGCTTGCCATTCCTAGAAATGATCTGACTGTAGAAACTGAGGTTGGTGTAGGAGCTTCCACTAATGCTTGCACTGCGTCTGGGTCCGGTTATAGACCATTGTGGGAGAATATGTGCCCAAAGAATTTAAGCGTCGATTTGCTGAGCTCACACTTGTCAGCATTTAGGGTCAGGTTTGCCTCTTCGAGTGCCATGCACACCCTCCTGAGCGTGTCATTGTGTGCTTCTTAAATGGCCCCAAAGATTAAAATGTCATCACTATAGTTTAGGCAGTGAGGAATGTGCTTGATGACTTGGTGTATCTCATTTTGAAAGATCTCTGTGGCTGACGACACCCCAGACATGAGCCGTTTATACCTAAAAAGCCTGAGGTGTGTAGAAAACGTTGTTATATATCTGGAGTCTGGATGTAGCTCCAGCTGATGGTACCCTTTATTTAAATCAAGTTTTGAAAATACTTTTGCCCCGTGCAGCAAGTGCATCATGTCAGTCATTCGGGGCGGCAGATGTCGTTCTCTTTCTATCGCCATGTTGGGGGCTCTCGTATTTACGCATATGCAAATGCTAGTGTTGTTTTCCTTCTTTGGCACTGGTACTATGGGGGACACCCAGGGTGTGTGTCCCAATGCTGGCTCAATGATGTCTTGTTCTAGTAAGACTGTATTTCGTCCTCCACATGTCTTTGAATGTTAAGGGGTATACCTCGATAGCGTTGGGCCGTCGGTTGCACCTCAGTGTTTAGGCGCAGCTTAATTTGTTTACCTTTTAGTTTTCCAAGGCCTTTGAACAGAGCCAGGAATTTTCATCATCATTTCCTTCGGACCGGTCGTGTAGGCTGACATGATCTGGTACATCACGTGTATTAAGCCCATCTGGATGGCCGGCCGAAAACTGAGAATGCTTCACCCGGAACTTGTCCTTTTACCACATATATCTTGACCTTCATACTCTTATCCTTATACATGCACGTGGCCGTAAACATTCCTTTACAGTCAAGAGGTTTGTTCATGCCGTATAGGTTTATATCAGTGTCTGCTTTCTTCAATTCCTTCTTTTGGTTGAGGGACTTGTACGTTTCAACATTGATGACATTCACTTTGGCTCCAGTGTCTATGAGGAATTCGTGGTTCTGTCCATTTAGTTGCAGCAGCAGGGTCGGGCTGTATTCGGTGGCCGTGTCATTTCCTATGGCGTGTACATATTCTCTTTTCCGGGACCACTCGATGATGATGAATTTGACTCGTGTCTTTGTTGCAGTGACCCTTCTAAGTATCTTATTAACTGTCGCGACACCCATCTCTGCGATTCATTTTTGTATCCGTGTTGCTCTGTGTCTTCTCTTCTGCCCTCATGCTGCCTGTCTCAGAGAGAACGCCATGTGCTCGTTCGAGGACTTTCCCGCCTCGGACGATGGCTTTCCCGCCTCCCAATGTCTCTGCTGTTTCTGCTGTTCTCCATCAACTTGAAGAAATTGACCTTCTTGCAGACTGATTGAAAGTGGTTTTCACCTCTGCACTTGTCACAGTGATGACCTACAGCCGGGCATGGGCCAACATGCAGGAACTTATACCCGCATCTATAGAATTTCTTTGGTCTGGGTTGCGTTCAAAGGTGCGCATGGGGCACAGAGAAGCTGGTAACGCAGTTTGTGTCATTGTGATAGTACTTAACGATTCTGTTTGCAGAGACAGGGCAGAATCCGTCTTCGCAAGTTGAAGGATTTCATTGAGGGTTCTAATTTTCTGTAATAATCGTGTCCTGAACTCAGGAGATTCGCAACCTGCAATGGCTTGGGATTTCAAGGCATCCTCTGTGAAGTAGCAGTCAGAATCACAGTATTTAGCTCTTTTTCTCAGTCTCACGTCATAATTGTCCATGTTCTCCACCTTTTCCTGCGTGTACGTGCTGAAAATGTATAGTTCATAGTCCATGTTCTTCAGTGGCGCAAAATAGTTAATCAGCGAGTCAATTATACCTTGAAAACTGTCTGTAAGATTTTCCAGCATCTCAAATAGAATCTCCCTCACTATCGGGCCTAGTGAGTGTAATAATATGCCTCTAAGACAGTGTTCTTCCCTGACACCCGTCGCATCCGTGTATATGTGTAGTTCCTTAAGCCACTTGTTCCATCTTGGTGCCAAATTACTTGTGTCGGAGATATCAAAGTGTTGCATGGCTTGCAGCTGTAATGATTCATGGCCTCCCTCCTCTCTGTGCGCAGGATTTCAAGGGGTCGAATTTAACCGAGGGCTCTGTGAGCTACTGCCCACTTCATTGTGAGCTACTGCCCACTTCATTGTCTCCCATGATGGCTTGGGCAGGAGGTGCTGCAATGCTCACCTTTGGGTGGAGTAGTGGGCTGCACGTGGGTGCTTGGCATGATGTCACACTCTAGGGGAGCCAGCAATATACAAATCCTCCCAAGGCACGTGTTCTCCTGTGCCTGGCGTTTGGCGGTGTGTGTAAATTTAGACTGCCTTTCCTCGTGGCAGCACAATGGTCATAAGCACTGTAAGCGCAATTAAATTATAGGTCCTCCTTGGCAAGTGACGGTGTGCGCAAGCCCAGGGCTCGTGGGACTTGGCGCGTAATGCGTGCTGCACACGTGATGAAATTTTACTTTCCCTCCATGGCGGTGTAGGTGTGCGCAGGCCCAGGGCTCATTTGGCTTGTTGCTCCATCATGCGGAGCGGTCAGGAATGCTGCTGTGTTGCCGAGAAGGCCAGAGCAGAGAGTGGCTTTCTCCAGCTCTGTGAGGGCCCAGGAGAGCGGCTCACGGTGAAATCGACGTGGGGACCCAAGTGGGCACCTCTGTAGAAATCTTGTACAGGCATGAGGTGGGATAGACTCATCACCAATGTTGAATCTCAGCAGGCGAGATTTGCAATGAACATATTACATGCAATGATGTTGCAGTCTAAATAAAACTCAGAGACACTGGAAACAGATGCACCTTCTTTAATGATTACACTCAAATCACAATAAACACGACAACAGAGAGGGGACAGGGGCCTGTCCTTCACAAATATAACAACATAAAGAGAGGACGTTACAGGGACTTTGCAAATGTTTTTGGAAAGGGCTGAGGCGAAATTTACTTTGGAAGAGTATGAAGTCAAGGTTAGAGAAGCATTTTTTCGATTATGGGTAACAGAATAGGATTACCACAATGGACAAATCAGTTTACATAGTCAGTGGAGGATTGTTGCCATAACGACCAAGGACAACAGGAAACGTTGAGAGTGGCATTGCACTGAGATATTAAGGATACCAGAAAATGTTTGGAATCTTGCATAAGGGTTGCAGGCTATTGAAGAATTGTGGCATACTCTAAGACACCATTTCAAAGAAAAGGGCTGCTAAGAGGTCCTGAGTGACGCTAAGTTTGGGAAATTCACAAGGTCTTCAGAATACAGTCATAATGGAAGGTAGAAGAAATATAAGTGAAGGCAATTTGTAGTTTGACCAAGAAGAGACTAGGAGAAGATATGACTAGGAAAGCAAAGGATTGCCCATTGGTGAACTCCTTTAGCATATCTGGAGTGGGTGTGGCATCTTTTCTGGGTTGGTACTATGAGCATAGCTTCTAATGACTCTGTTATTGTTGTTTGGCATCTCCGTCTTAAAGGAAGGGTCAGAAGACACATGGCTCGAAGAAAGACTAAACTGATCTAAGAAGAATGACAATCTCTGGCATTCCATTCCTAACCTCCCTTCCTTGATGGAGTGTATTCACATGCTCTAGTAACCAGAAGGTAGAAAGCAGAGGCCTTCAGTGGTATTGATAATTTAATAGGTCTGCTGAGGCACAAGAATGTGATCCTGATACTGCTCTTGGGCAAGTCTTGACAAAGGCACTCACATCTAAGCCAAAGCTGTGTTCTTTTAGGAGCAATGGCTCCAGGCTCCTACATAGCAGTAGAAGGAAGTAGCTCAGTGTTTCATCGGACTTGACCTCCTTGCTCCTGATGTTCGCTACTGGAATTGACTGGAGTCTCCTTTCTTTCAGTCTACTTACTTTTCCTGACTCTTCCAGCTGGTGCTGCAAACAATTGAAAGACATAATACAATTGTAGGGGGAACTCCCAGTAAGTAGATTCTGATCTCTGAACGCTGCTGGGATATTGTTCTCTACAGCATGATTGACATTCAAGGGTAAAAAAGAATCAGCATCTGAGGTATTATTCAAGGTTCCATAAGAAACCAGACTATAGATCACCCCTGCAAAACTGGACACTTCATCAGTTCCTACAGCAAGCAGTTCATAAATCAATGCTGGAGTTAAGCAAACCAAAGTCCATAGCCACACTACTGGACATGAAGTGGCTTGGCTAGGGCTGGGAAGGTGCCACATTGGTCATATGACCCAGTGCATCCAAGATCCCAAACTTGCCAAAATGTGATGGAACAAAACATGTATTTACAGCAGAGACCATGACCTTGCCATTACAGCAACAACATTTTTATGAATAAAACGTTAAGGAAACCTACAAGAGCATTTAAAAAGTCCCCATCTACATGGATCTTCATTTAAACAATTTAGCCATGTGAGTATGATCAGTGCCACAATTACTCTGCCCACATTGTGGTTCTGTAAATGGCGTGTTGGATGCTGCCTGCAGCACAAAGCTTTCTGTCATAATGTCTCTCACACAACATGTACTCGCAGATACTCACTATCTTTAGTGGACTACTGCATATTTCCCAACAAAACATTGCAAACACTTTCCAAAACGTTGGAGAAAATGTAAAGAACTAATTCCCCTCCATGAACTTTTTGTAGTCTTTGCTCCTGAGAAAGGTTGGTCACTGATTTTGACATCTCCCACTAAACTGTTTTCATTTTTTAAATTTATTTTGCGGAGAAGATATGGGCTCTTTTTAGAGTCCATGGGAAATCATTATTAATCTAGGTATATGCTAGTTGAAGATATCGTTGTCAGTGTCAAAGGAGTGCAGCGTCCAGTAATGTACTGTAACACAAGAGGTTGTGTACATTGCCCTCTAAGAAAAAAAAGGAAGGGGGTCATTAGTGAAATAGTGGGAGAGGCAGATGCGAAACCTGTGGTGCTAATGAGTGCAAGTCGCAAGTACCCGTTTCCTGTCTACTGTAAGGAACTCATGGTGGCAACAGTAAATACAGACACAAGTGATTACAGTTCAAGGGTGTTTATTGAACTTTATAATGGGTGAGATAAACGCCTAATCTAAACCTAAATCTTAGATGGAAGCTAGCTATGACCATCAAATAATAATAAGGCAGTCCTAGTGGCATCTTGTCAAATAAAATGGGCCTATACTAAAAAACCTATTGCCATTCCTTACCACTAAGTTACAAAAAGTGTGTGGGATAATGTTCACCAGAAAAGAAAGAAGTGTTCACAAAATGATGTCAATATGGTAAGGCTGGGTCCCCCTTCGCTGCCTTTTTAGCACGGTACAAGGCAGGACTTCTAAGCACAGCACACTCCTCGGCCTCTCCAGCACGAGGTTCACAATTCCAGTTCAATGATACCAGAACCTTCAGGGGCAAAGTCTCTTTTCTACAATGTCTCTTGCCTTAGAAGGCCCGATAGATCAAAACAACAAACAAACAAAAGTTCCTTTGGTCATTTTGCACCTTGGGCGATTGCTCCTCGCACCTCGTACCTAGGACCTTCTGGTACTTGTGGTTTCAATACAAACAAAGGGGCCCGTCATAGTCCTTGAATGAGCACTCCCTTGGTGCCTGACCACTCTGCAGCTGGTCCTCCTCTGGTGGCTGCAAAAGTTCAAACACACACAAGTTTGTTGTTCATACGTTTCTTGCCTTCACAAAATGTTGCCTCTTGCAACCTTGGACTCAAACACAGTTCATTTTCCTATCAGCTTCCTCTGACTCACCCACTGTCTTGAGTCGGCTTGGCTTGGTTTGCTGCTGGAGTCAAGCATGGTACCACAGTAGCCAGCATGCCTCCCCGCCTGTGTTATCAATGCGGGTGGCCCCTCTGCCCTGTTGACATCCTTTGCTCCACACATCAGCTATGTATCCTGGTCTTGTAATTCACTTTTCGGATGCTTTGCGGGTCTGAGTTGAAAAGGGCAAGGGCAATTCCCCCTTCGCCTTTCTCCTTCATTTGAACTGCCGGTTCGGTGTAACTGTTTCCTTGTGCAATTGGCCTTGCTCGTAGTGTGCTCTCGTGCTCTTCCTTTTATTCCGGTGGTGAAAGTAAAATGTTGTCAGGTGTGCATGGTTACTGTCGATTGTCTGACTCTGCCTGACCCTTGTGTTGGGACATGTCAGGTGAATGGCTTTGGTGTAAGTCCATTGTCTGTCACAGTATGAGAAAGTGTTCATGGCAGAAAGGGGGGGTTTAGAGTTTCTAAACATCCCACAGGATATGATGGGGAAAAGGTGTCGTACGGAATTATAGCCCTCGTACTTTGGGTTTTAGTAAAGGGTGAGGTTTGTAGGGTTGGTGAAACAAACAGGAATAACCAGGATTATTAGCGTGAAATGAACAGGGGGGATTGTAGGAATGGTAGTGTTTCGGTAAAGTGGACTGGGAGTTCGGGTATAAAACAGGAAAACAGGGATTCAGGGAGATGTGGTTTCCGAATGGAACAGGATTTGGGCTTCTACGGAAATACCAGATGAGGAGTGGGTGTTGGATTTTGGTGAAAGAGGGCCAAGTGGTGGAAGGGAGGTCAAATTGGTACAACCTACAAAAGCCTCAAGGACCTCATCTTCCTCTTCTTGTTCCACGGTATAATAACATATCTTACCTGGGTTATTCCCCCGAACATAACCTCAGGCTCCCCTACCCAGGTGATCCTCCTTCGCTCGTCCACCCCCAGGGTTAGGATCTGAGAGCGCCATCCCTTCCCTGGCCATCTGAATAAGGGATTCTTGAGGTCTGCATGGGAGAATACCCTCCGGTTTCTTACACCACCAATGTGGTTTCTATGAGTCTAGCAGAGACACTTTGACGTATGCTATCTATGGGAAGAGCCCAAGATCTGATAGACTTTGGATCTTGTTAGCTTCTGATATGGGAGGGCACAGGAGTGCCATCTTCCCTTATCCTGGTCCCCTCAGAAGTGCCCCAACCTGCTTGAAAGCCCTGCCAGGCCTCACTGACCAGAAGAAACATATCATCCTAAAATGTCCGCCACTGCGGCACTCGGAAACAACAGAGCTGCCTGTTCCCTGTCTAGTGCGCCCCCACTGCGCCCTGATTGGCCAGCTGTGGCTTATCCAAGCCAAACTTCAGGAAGCCGGCTGGCTTCCTCAGACCCCACTGAAGACCCAATTTATGGCACGATATCTCTGCTGTCTGGGACATTCTTCAGCCAGCAGCACAGGAGTGATGTCTTCCCTTATCCTGGCCCCCTCAGAAGTGCCCCCAACCTGCTTGAAAGCCCTGCTGGGCCTCACCGACCAGAAGAAACACATCATCCTAAAATGGCCATCGCAGCACGCAGATACAATGGAGCTGCCTTCTCCCTGCCTCGCCTGCCCTTGCTGCACCCTGATTGGCCAGCCATGCCTTATCCAAGCCAACCTCCAGGAAGCCAGCTGGCTTCGCCGGCTGTCACCAAAGTACCACACTTAAGGCTCCTGACCTCTCCTGTTTGTGCCTGGCCTGAAAACATATGCTGTCACAGGCTCAAGGTACGTTCACACCCCTGTAATCACGATCCGGCTATAGGTACCTTCCATCCTACCTGTCGAGCACACTATCCCTCCTACCTTCTCTCTTCTGGATGCCCTTCAAACTCGGTCCACGTTCACCCATGACTTGTTACTATCTCACTCTGACTCTAGCACAACCTTGTCCTCTGCATCTTGCTGTCTGCCTCTTCGCAACTTCCGCCTCTTGAGCTACACCATACAAAGCCACTGCCACCCGGCAAGGCCTCTTCCAAAGGTTTCGAGAAATGTACTCATCAGTTCAAGAATGTCTGCCTGCCATCCTGCGCCCCCAACTTCTCACTTCTACCTCGCCCCCAACAGGCCGCGACCCCTAACCGTATGAAGTCCTTCTCAAGCCCCTCCACAACAGGGTACATCCATCTCCCCTCATACACACAACCAGTCATCATACTCTCTCCTCCCACCACCTCATGTAAGACACAGTGCCAGCCCTCTGACAATACTGGCCTTTTAAATTCCAGTAACATTTGCACATTCATACCAAGGAACAATCGCCTCCTTCAATCCAGAAATGTTTGCCCCTCAAATGCTAACAATATCTGCCAATTGAAAACTAGTAATGTTTGCCCCTCGAATGTAAACAATGTCTGCCAACTGAAACCTAGTAATGTTTGCCCCTCAAATGATAACAATGTCTGCAAATTGAAACCTAGTAATGTTTGCCCCTTGAATGCTAACAATGTCTGCCAATTGAAACCCAGTAATGCCTGCCCATTGAAGCTGAGCTTTAACTCCACCATCGCGACTACCATCAACCCTACTAAAAATGTGCCTCCTACACTGAGCCAACACCTCAACCTAGCCCTCATCAATGCCCGCTCCCTATCTGGAAAATTCCCTAGATGTCCACAACCTCTTAAACTTAAACAGCCTTGATGCCCTGGCCATTACGGAAACAAGGCTGTCCTCAGCGTCTGGTCCAGCACTATCCCTCACCCTCCCCTCAGGCTGCACCATCTACAGCAGTGATAGATCAAACCCCAAAGGAGGTGAAGTGGCCCTCATTACTAATAACCACCTGCACGTAAGACAAACTACATCAATTCTCAGCAACAAATGCGACATCCTATCAATCAAATGGTCCACCTCCCCCTCCAAAACAATCAATATTCACCTAGTCTATCGCCCTAAAGGCCCTACCCACTCCTTTGAAGAGGACCTCTCATCCTAAGTAATAACATCCAGCCATCCTCCAAGTACTCCCCATAGGGGATGTCAACTTGGTCTTCAACTTCCCCCTTGACCTGCCGGCCAGCTCACTAGCTAAGGCCCTCCTATCCCTTGGCTTTCACCACCACATTCGTGTTCCCACTCACGTCAAAGGACATACACTAGATTGGTTAGATGACACCAACTGCCACATCTCCATCAAAGCCAACTCTCCTTGTCCTTGGTCAGACCACCAGGTTAACTCTTTCTCACTCCTCCTGGGTCCACCTGCCAAACTAGCCACCAGCCCTTCTCCCCCATGTCTGGCCCATAGCTCACAGAAAACTTATAAGGGAGAACCTCTCTCCCTTCCTCAACGCTCTTAATCCTGACCTCCTAGACACTTCAGACCAAATACAACTAATGGAACACTACTCCACAACTCTGGCCAATGCTATGGACACCATTGCCCCACTAGTACCCAGAAAAAGCTAAACCAGTCTTACATGCCAATTTGTGGTACACCCAAGAACTTACAACCCTCAGAAATGAAAAAAGACTTGCAGAGGCAAGCTGGAAAAATAATCCCTCTGACGCCTCTAAACTCAAAGTCACTACCCTCACCAATAAATACAAAAAAAGCCACCTTTCAAGCCAAAACCTCCTCTCTCAATACTAGAATAGCCAATGCTAATTCTGATTCGAAAGAACTATTTGCCATCCTCAAAGAACTTGAAACTTCAGTCCCCCAAGTCACCACTATACTCAAGGATTCCACCTGGTGCAACTGTATTAAGAATGCCCTACAAGTTAAAACTAACATTCTAAAAAAAGAAAATCCTTGCAAAAAAAGCTAGTATTATGGACCAGCTTCTGGCCACCACTAGGCCCTCCACCAACAACCCAGGCCCCCCTATATTGAACGTACAACTCATCACCTCACAATAAACCCTACGTTTCCTGCTAACCCGCAAGCCTTCTAGGTGTAAAGCAGATGCCTGCCCGGACCCACTGATCAAAGACTGTGCTGACACACTAGCACCTTTTATCACGGCCTTCATCAACGCATCCTTCAACATGTGTGTAGTACCTACATGCCTCAAGGAAGCCTGGGTCTGTCCCCTTCTAAACAACACACTCAACCCCACCATCACCACCAACTACCATGCCATTCCTCCTTATAATCCTTGACAGAGCAGCCTACCTACAAATTCAATTCCACTTAGAATCCCATCAAATCCTAGGTATGCGTCAATCAGGCATCCGCCCCGGACATGGCTCGAGTCAGCACTCCTGAAAATTCAGTTAGATGAGATCAGAGATGAAGATAAGCTTGCCATGCCACTCCTGCTAGACTTGTCTACTGCTTTCGATCTATTTAACCACAACATACTATGCCATCACCTAATTTCCTAGGCCGCCTTCTCACAAGAAGCTGCAACTTGGACCGCCTCCAACCTCGAAGGTAGAGTAATGAAAGTCTTTGTGGAAAATGCCTGCACCTCTCCGTCCCCCATCACCTGCGGGGTCCCTCAAAGTTCATGTGTCTCGACCACCCTTTAGAACATATTCACAAAACCCCTCTTCGACCACCTAGACTCACTCAGCATAGCCTACACCAACTATGCCGACGAGACGCAGATTCTCCTTCCCCTCTCAGGGTCCTACCACAAAGACTCCACCACCCTCAGCTCCACTTACACCACAATACAATCATGGATGGCGACCAACAGCTTCTGCCTTAATGACAAGAATCAGAGCTCATCATCATCGGCCCTGCTTCAGCACAAAAAAACCTTGACTCTGTAGGGTATTTTGTGGAGATTTGGGGCCTGACGGTATTTTATTACCGCCGAAAAATAACTTAGCAATAATCACTCTTTGTATTCAGATTTGGCCATGTGCAACAATAATACAATGGACATGCATTATTTCAGCACCCAGACCTGCATATTTGGTATACGTGGTTGGTGGTATTTTGGTGAGCATAATTCCCTTGTTTTATTTGTGGCCCCAATGTCCAGAATCCCTTATCTTGGCTTAGATTTTTCGTGTGATCACTAGAGAGACCTCAGACCTGCATTCTAGGGATACCACAATTTCCAGTGATAGTGTTGGTGCGCCACCATGGGCAAACTCACTGACTTATTTACGACAGAGAGCTATATGTGGTAGTCTTGTGGTAATTTCCACTACCTTATATACGGTAGGGAGCTATGTTCAGAGAGTCTCTCTTCCCGTTGGCTCATGTACCTCCAACAAGTTATACTACAGTCACTCACAATTATTCATACTGATTCTGACATACACACATCTGTCTTGAAATGACCATTGCACTGTTTAAAAATCTCCCCACATCATTGGCATTGTAATGGTAAATAGAAAATAAACCACCCGTCTGTTTTCAAATATTTTCTGTATTATAAAAGTTGCACTTAGACATGATCTCATTCTTTACAGAAATAAATAAAATGGTACAGTAAAAGCATTTTCTATGTCACACTGTTAAGAGCGTGGCGGAGAACAAAACTCAAATTGCAACATTGGTATTTGATTAAGACACGCACAGGAATCCTACACTGACTGCATAATTTCGTGCACACACCCGGCTCCCACGCTTAGGTAATTACCTTATCTGAGTGTTCTTCAGTTGTTCTCTTTGTGAATGTGGCTCTCTTGGATTAACTCCAGCAAAAAGGAACGCTTGCCTTCTCAAGCCGGGGTCATTGCCTGGAATTCTCAGCTTTTTCAGATAGGAATGCCTCAGCCAGTGGAAAGGTTTTTTTTTTTAGCTCTCCCCAGTCTCGACTGCAGCAGGACACCGGAATCTGCATTCAGTCAGGACCCCACAGCCAGGTCTTCTCCCCAGTAGTGCAGAAAGATGTCTGCCTGTCTTTTTCCCTGATACTGCCCACTAAAACTTTCCTCTCAGCCCTCTTTATGACGTGTCCCAATGAAATTCATCATCTCTCATCCTCCTACTCTTCAACAATAGCTTCGCTTATACATTTGCAATTGTTGCAAATCTGACTTCCTCCTTCCTGCAGTTACTGTGCACAACAACACGGATAATCAGGCAGAGAAAAGAAGAAAAAAAAATCTGCACACTCATTTAAATGGTTTTCAGAGTATGCCTAATTCTGCAGTAGAGAACACATTTTATTAGTGGGTTATATTAAAATAAGGTTTTATTAGTCAGGTTAATGGTTAATAGGTTAGCTGTTAATTTTCAAATGTGTCTCTAGCAATATAGGCATTTCAGGTGAAAAATAGTGTGCATTTTTAAATGAACACGTGTGCTTTTGACTGTAAAAATAGATTTGCATCTTATATGTTAAAATCGTTTTTTACTGAATAGTCTGTCTTTCCTTGTTAATCTGCTAACCCATATAGCAATGCACCGCACCCTTGTGGTGGTGGTGCTGCAAAAAAAATTGTGCTACTTGTGCAGTATTGCTGTACTGTGTACTGTAACACGCCAAATATCCTTACATATACCCTCCTTTTGTTTTTAGAACTTGGCTATAATCCAAGCCAATTCCTAAAAACAACTTGTTCTATTTTTTTTTACAATATAGCAATCCAACAAAATGAATATTCATGTGCATCAATGAAAATTTGCAATCAACATTTCATCTGAGTCCATCAGTTCATAAAATGTTCCACATTTGCCTTCTCAGTGTAAGTGGCATTACTTTAAGTTTAAATTTTCCAAGTCAATTAAAAACAATGAAATAAAACAACTAACTAAAACAAATAAGTAATATAACAAGTTAAAATAAATAATTAAAATAATAAATACGTGGAACTTCATATGCCGGAACTTTTGCTTTGTCTCTTTTGGTATGTCCCGACCAGCGATGTTATTCGGTTCATTCGAGTACTCTTTCATCTTGGCAATCTTGAATCCACAGTATTCATCTCTTTTGGCATTCCGGTTATTTTGTCTTCACCTCCACCTGGAGGCAGGCATCTTTTGGTCTTCATCCAGGGGACTCCAGGACTCCATCGTCTCCCGTGGCCTCTGATCCCGGAACCTCCGACCAAATAATGTTAATTGTCTAAATCAAAATAGAAAATAAACAGATTAAGTACATAGCACAATACTAACTTCATCCTTTTGCCAAAAATAAAACATGCTTGGTAAAAATACTTCGTTTTTTTTTTTCTTTTTTCTGAAATTAAACACAAGTTAAAAGAAAACAAACACATATAAAACAGCATTCAATATTTAACACACTTTCTCTCTGCACACCAACCACGAGCTTCCGTTATATGTGCATTTATTAATTTATTTATCTATTTATTTATTTATTTATATTATATATTTTCACATATATTACAGTGTTTATGTGCCATCATAACAATCAACTTTTTTTTAACTTCTTTGTCACTGCCTCCTGATCACACCCATTTATTTTCTCAAGGGACTCTATCCGTTTCCACATGCTCAAGCTGCCTGATCTCATGTCTGGGATGGCATGGTTTGATTTGATTTACATGGACAAACTGCTCTATTGCTGTTTCACCTTCATTTTTCAAAATTTTATACACTACAGGAGAGACTTTATCTATAATTCGAAATGGCCCCTGCCAGGCTGCCAGAAATTTAGAATTTTTCTGTTTACTTTTTCCAAAATGAAACTTGTACACCTGATCCCCTACATTGTATTCCTTTACTGATGTCTTTTTGTCATAATATGACTTAGCACTGTCAGCAGCTCTTTCCAGATTTCTCTGCACAAAAGCAAATGCATGTTGCAAATGCCTCCTCAGTTCATCAATATATTCATGAACTGTGGATGCACTCACTAGAGTTTGCTCATGTGTTCTGTATAGTAGGTGTTGTGGTAACACCATTTTCCTACCTGTTAAGACCTCATGGGGGCTAACACCTGTTGCTTTGGCAGGAGTCGACCTGATTGCCATCAAAACCAATGGTAAACGCAAATCCCAGCTGGAACCTGCTTCTGCCACAAATTTCTTTAAAATATCCACAACAGACCTATTGCTTCTTTCAACTGTACCTGAAGACGCCGCCCGATATGCGATATGTAGTTTCCTTTTCACACCTAGTATTTGCCATACCTTACTCATTAGAGTACTTGTGAAATGACTTCCTCTGTCTGACTCAATTCTTTGTGGCAACCCAAACCTTGAGAACACATGGTTCACCAGCAATGTGGCTGCTGTTTGCGCACTACAATCTGGTGCGGGAATGCACTCAATCCACTTTGACATCAAACATACCACACTCAAAATATAGCGGTGTCCCCTGCTCGACCTTTTTAAAGGACCTACATAGTCTATTTGCAAATCTGACCATGGGAGAGTTAGGCCTCTTTTCATCAATGGTGCTCTATGCATTGGTGAAGCAGGTTTAAATTGGGCGCATACTAGACATCCTCTAGTATATAATTCCACATCTTGGGACATATGTGGCCAGTAAGCATAATCTTTTAGTATTTCTAATGTCTTTTGTGAACCTCTATGGCCTGCAGTTATGGCATCATGTGCATGGTGTAGCATTAGTCCTCTGAATGAAAGGGGTACTACCCACTGTATTTGCCCTGTTATGGACTCTCTAATCATGAGCCCATCCTGTAATCTAATTCGTGTTTTGTTCTTTAATAACACCCTCAACTCTTCTTTTCCCATACAATCATTTTCTGTTAAAGGATTTTGTTCAGGATCTATCAAATGATTATAATAGATTCCCAAAATTTGATCATTCTTTTGTGCCTCAATCAAATCTTGGTCTGGCGTGTCATGACTCCACTGCACCACCGGTTGATCTACCTCCTTTGGTGCTTTAGAACGTGTGACTGCATCAATTTGTATTTCACCCATTAAATAATCAATAGGTAGCAATTCTCCCATCACAGCCCCAATCTTAGCCAGATGGTCTGCCTTATCATTTCCCTCCTTATCCTCTCCTGGTGTTTTTAAATGCCCACTAATTTTTCTCCAGTATATTGTTAAATTATTTTCTGACACCAATTTGTCTATGGCTTGTATCATTTTTCCATGTTTAAGTGGCTTTTTGTTGTATGTAACCATGCCTCTTGCTTTCCAACCAGGCAAATACTCCACAAAGCTATTCCGTGCATAGTCAGAATCAGTCACCAGGACAATTTCACTGAACTTTTTATCAACTGCAGTAGCAATTGCTTTATAGATGGCTGCCAATTCCGCCACCTGACTGCTCCTATCTCCAATCCTCATCCCTATACTAGGAACGCCTTCACATTTCAACCAGACATTTCCTATTCCTGCCACTAATTGTTTATTACTGTCATTTTCAATGTGAAAAGCACAACCATCCACATATACAGTTGGCAAATCCTTGCATGTTTTTTCATCAAAAGCTTTGTGTGGTGATTGTTCAAATTCCTGTAAACTAGCTTCCACATCCATTTCATTTGTTATTTGTTCAGCTGCACAGTCATGTAAGTCAGCTAACCCTTGAGCAATTGGGCTCTTTTTATTTTGTCCATATCTTACTTCTACGGGAAAACCTTGTAATGCCAGCGTCCATGAAGTGATTCTGGATTGCGCTAGATTGCCTGATCTAATTCTTTTACTCTCTAAAAATTGCAAAGGTTGATGATTTGTTTCAATAATCACCTTTTCTCCCTGAACAATGGGGCGGAAATGTTGTAGCGCCCACACAGTGGTTAATAGGGCCTTTTCGCATTCATTAAATTTCATTTCAACTTGGGAAAATGCCTTACTTGCATATGCAATGGTTTTGTGATTCAAATCGTGTTTTTGTGATAACACTGCTGACATACAATGTTCAGAAAAGCCTATTTCTATAAAGAAATCCCTGTCCTTTATGGGGTATGCTAAACATGGTGCCTTTACAAGACATTCCTTCAATCTAGCCACTGCATCAGACTGCTCTCTTTCCCATCTCCAGGGAGTATTTAGTTTAAGCAGTTTAGTCAATGGTTGAGTGATTTCTGCATAATTCTCAATGAACTTTCTGTTATAGCCTGTCATCCCTAATAAACTTTTTACTCCTTTCACATTTTTAGGATCTTTTAATCTTTGTATGGCCTCTATTTTCTTCCTTTGTGGATTTAGCCCATGTTCAGTCACTTCATGCCCTAGAAAGTTCACTTTTTTCTTGCACCATTGTGCTTTTTGCAAAGATACTTTGGCGCCTGCTTTCTGCAATTGGCCAAGCACATGTCTTATTTCATCAAAATGGCTTTTAAGGTTTTCATTTTTTATCAAGACATCATCTACATAAACTATTGTTCCTCTTTCCGCTGCATCTGGCATGGCCTTTCTCAAAAATATGCCAAATTCACTCCCACTATTGATGTACCCGAACGGAGCTCTAAGCCAGGCATATTAAGTCCTGTCAAATGTAAAGGAAAATAGGTGTTGTATCTCCTCTGCCAATGGCACACACCAATATCCAGATGTGAGATCTAACGTGGTAAATACATTTGAACCATGTATCTGAGCTAGGCCCTGATCAATGAATGGTAGTGGCCATCTAGATACTGGTACTCTTTTATTTAACTCTCTTAAGTCTGCACACAGCCGCCATTGACCATTTGGCTTTAACACACCTAAAATAGGCGTATTGGATGTGCTATGAATGGGCCTAATTATTCCCCGTGATTCCAAATTTTTAATAATCTCTGCCAATGATTCTAAACATGCCAGCGGTAGTCTATACTGGCGTACAAACACTGGATTTCTGCTACAACCTTCTGGTAGTGTGGCCACATGTAAATCAGTTAAACCACAATCATAAGCATCTTTTGCAAATACATCCTTATACTCCATAAATATTTCCCTCAGATTGCGTCGATCCTCATCGCTGTCACATGCATCCGCTAAGGAGATCTGCTCTTCTACCATTCTGGAAAATTCTGGAAACTCTTCTGGTAAAGGAATCTCAGCGCTTTCCTCTAACTGTGTGGCTGTGTCTTTTTGTAGAGCTGCCACTTTCAAATATTTTGGCAGATCAGCTTCCACTTCAATGGGCTGATTTCCTGTTTCATTTTCATTTAAATTAAATATTATGCAATCCTCTTGATGGCAGCACACTGTCTCATTTGAATCATAAGGATACACAGAATGAATTTTAAATATTCCTTTGGGCTGAGAGTCCAGGTGTTCTGGCAACTCGCCCTTGGCATCTACATATTTTTCAGGAATATTCCCAATCACCATGTTATTTAAATCTGCCGTATAATGTGATTTTTGTATGGCCATTCCTAATGGGGAGTTTTCCTCTAAATGAATGTCCTGACAACCTTTATTATTTACCATGATTTTTACAGATCCTTCACCAATGTCTACCAATGGAATGTATTCATAATCCAGGCCTTGCTGTTTTATGGATTCATTCAGGCATACAAATGCATCAGAGCCTTTCATCTGCTGTCCATTTTTGCATTTCAGTGTTATTGCAAACTGTTTTGTAAATGCAGGAACAATAGTATTTTTCCTCATCTGTAATTCGACTGCATAAGGAACTAGTTGTGCACAATGATAAGCCCTTCTTTTGTCTTCAAATTCAGGCGCCGGCCCACCTAGGCGTGACCATATTTTTTGATTAAGGAAATCTAACACCATACACATTCTGTGCATGATGTCATTGCCCATGTAAAATTCATTTTGTGCTCCACTCATTATCCATACATTATGGTAAATTGTTTTCTGCCCAATGCTAATTTTAAGCATGCATCTGCCTGTAATTCGGTTTTCAAAGTCTGGACTGTCCAACCCAGAAACATATTGGTTTTTAATCCTAAATTTCGGGATTTCTTCCCTCTCCATAATTTTTTGCAACAATTTCTCATTAATGAAACTCCTTTCATGTTCAAGCGCTAAAGTGGCTTTTATTGTTTTAAGATAATCATTTATACCAATGTGAACCCATGGTTGCTCATCTTCCATGTGTATCTCTGCCAGAGTGGTAATGTGTTTTTCTGAATCTGTTTTAGGAACAATATTCTGTTTGCATGTATTCTCTTTTAAGTAAAAACGTAATGTGTGCTCATCTATAGCAGTCTGCCAATCTTTCCTTGGGTCCAAGTAGATTTGTACAGGTAGTTTTTCATTGTCGCTCTGATCTTTGTCTTGACACATTAATATAACAGTGACACTAGGTATGCAGCTATTCTGGAGATATACCTCCACAGCATCATTTGTTTTGGCAACGGTGTGACATTCTTTTATATTGCTGTTTTGTGATTTTAGTTTCTTAGGCCTCAATGGTTTTTTGGTTAAGGACCACAGCACTCCATTCACCCCATCTATGAGAGGAGACAATCTTTTCAGGCAATCTGTCCCCATCAGAAATGGAATTTCACAAATAGATGTGATCAATACCTCTTGTTTCATTCTGTGCTTTCCTATTTTTATGTCAACCTCAGTTACACCTATGATGGGCACCTCCTCCCCATTAAAGTTATGCACTGGGCCTTGATTTGCCTTCACTGTGATCTGACTCTGTGGAGGCCTCCCTTCATTGATACTCTTTACCAGCTCCTTGGACATAATTGTGGCCTGTGCGCCAGTGTCAATCATAGCAAAGGTGTGGCATTTTTCTTCTACAGTGATGGGTGCATAATATCTGTCCTCAACTTCCTCTAATACACATAAGAAATGTGAATTCTTACTGATTTCAGGGCTCACCTTTCTCAGGTCTTTTTCACTTTTGGTTAAGCACATTGGTAAATGAAAAGACATTTTTCCCTCCTTTTTACCCATTTCTGTGCGAGATATTTTATTCATTTCTCCATGTTCAGAGGTTTTTTGGAGTGTGGCCACTGTTCGCCCATCCATCTGGGTAACATCCGAGACCACATTACAACCTTCCAACTGAACATGTGTAACAACACCATTCAGCAATTTGTCATTTTTTAATTCTGTGCATTTGTGATCATTTAGTGTAATACCAGCCCTTTCAGCCTCTTCAAAAATATGTGGCTCAAAGAATTTTTCAGGTGATTGACTTGTACCCTCCTTGTGAGTATTTCCTTTTTCTGTCTGTGTTTGGTCATTGTTTTGCTTGCCCAGGGAAGGAGCTATGGCATCCCCACTTACTCCCTGTTCACTGGTATTCCCCATGCATGAGTCATTTTTCTTAAATCTGTCCCTTTGTTCTTTTGGAATTCCTAATGTTTCTTTTTCATTTGTGCAAATCTTTACTGTTTTATTTAGCTCTAAGTTAAACCGTACCTCTTTTTTAGAAGTATTTACACTTTCTATCACAATTTCATTTACTGGTACTTTCATTTTTAATCCATTAGTCACCTCAGAGTTGTCATGCAAAATTATATCAGAGCAATCTGTCATTTTGGCACTGCAGTTATCATGAGTACTTAGTCACTTTTCGGAAGCCCCACGGTCATTGCTATGGCCATCAGCCCCCTCTTTGGAAGGTTGTTTTTGCGCTGTATAGAGCTTTCCTATTTGCTCAGCTAACATTTTCACTTGGGCCTCAAGGCATTGGAACCTTTCCACCTCTCTAGGATCCTCTTTCTGTGGCCTAGGTCGATATTGGTTGTTTTCCCCCTGATTGGATCTATTCTGATACCTCTCAGGTGATTGATACCGGTTGGGATGGTTTCTGAACTCTTGATTCATTTGTGGAGGGGAGCGGGTTGCACCCATCCTTTGATTATAGTCCCCTGGTGGGGAATCATTGTACTGGCGTGGACTGTAGTTCACGTTTTGCCTCATGTCCTGTCTCTCAGATTGTGGGTACTGGCCCCTATATTGATTTCCATTATCAGTAAATCGATCCACATATCGGGGCCTATCCTGATTACCATATATCATGGTGCTGGGATCAAATCTGCTCTGTGTCCCCAATGACTGGTAGGGACCATCATTTCTTTGATCTTGATTTTGTCTCTGGTTATTGTTCATACCTGCCATATCAGACCGGTATCTTACCCGGGGTCTATCTCCTAAATATCTAGGGCTGATGTAGCTCTCTCTATTACTAGGATCATGTGATTGGAACATTGGTACAGGAAATGGCGATCTTTGTTGATTACCCCTTTGTTCAGGTGTCACATTATTTTTACCTTGGCTTTGAGCAGACTCAAGGGACATTTTGGCTGACCTGATTTCCATTACTGTGGCTGAGGGTTCTTTAGATTTAGGCCTAGTATCTTTCATTTTATCACTTTCTCTACCCTGACAATAGAGTACCTCATATAGCTTGGTGCTTTGATGTACAATCCATTCAAGGGACTTGTCACGGTCAAATTCACGGACCAATTGGGATATGATGTCTTTCTGTAGCCCATAGAAGTATGCGGTTTTAAACTCATTGGAATTTGAGTCAAAAGATACATCAAAGCGAGAGAATGCTCTTTTTAAGTCTTGTAAAAATTGGCGAGGTGATGTATTAGGTCCAGCAGTAATAGTGTACGCGACTTTCTTTGCCTCCTGCAATGACTGAAAAGGAGAAAAATGACGCCTAATTTCTTTTTCAAACTCCAGCCATGTCATATTCTGCTGTTCATTTAATCCCCTTATGATGCTGGCCGTCGGGGCATCTAAAGTTAAATGAAAATATTGTCTGTACTGTTCCTTAGGTATCTGGAGTGCTTTAAAAATGTCATGCACCGCTTCTAAGTGATCCTCAATGCAGCATTCACCTCCCTTTTTAAATGGTTTGATCAGGGCTTTAATGGATTTCATTATTTTTATGGGGCTACTTGTTGCAATGCATGGAATTGCACTATTTTGTGAGTCAATCCTGTTTTCAGGTGTATGAGATTGGTGACTGCCCCCAATGGGAGTATCAAATCCCCCAAGGGCGCTGCAACCAAGTTCAGTCACCGGCCCTGTCACTGGGGCACTAGCTCTTTGGGCAGAGCTAGAATTCACCTCCACTCCATTGAATGTGGTACCCTGCCGCCTCTCCTGGGACCTGGGAATGCACATTTGCTGTTCTAAGTCCTTACACTTTTTAAGGAGTCTGGTTGCTTCATTCTGTAAATAATTATTTTCATCGCTCATTTTATTAATCGCCTCCTGCATGTCACACATTTGCATTTGGCATTCATTGAACTCTTTATTTCTTTTGTCTCTTTCTTGAATCATTTTAATCATTTCTTGTTCTACACCCTGGAGATCACCTTCTTTTTCGCAATGTTCTTTTTGTAAAATCTGCATTTCTGAAACAATCTCATCTTTATCCTGCCTAATGTGATCCACTAAGGCTTTTAAGTGTGTCAATTCTTGCTCACTATCTTCAAATTGTTTCTTGCTTTTGGATAACTGAGTATCAAAGTCTCTGCATTTTAATTGCATGTCTTTTTGGCATACATCCAATTCTGCTCTCAACATTTCCTGATTTTTACTTGCCCCATCTAATTCAGTCTTTAACCTGTTAATTAGCTGAGTATCATTCTCTTGCATTCGCAGTGACTTGTTTAAAATAAACCATATTTTGCCGCATAGCCGTATTAAACAGTCTTTCTCTGCACTTTTATCGGCTGCATTCAATAATCTTGTAAGGCAGACCTGAATTATGCTGCCTTCTGCAAAAATATTGTCTAGTTTTTCTTTCTGCACCTCACCCTGAATGCGGTTACTCCATTCTAACGTGGTATTCGAAGACCAATTCCCATGTGCAAATAACTTTGCCTCTAAATATTGCACTAGATCTGAGAATGTGGTTTCCCTTTGTGACATTCTGAAATTCGTTTTTAGTGGCACACTGCTATTATAAAATGGGTTCCCTTTAATGTGCAAATGGCAGTGTGAGACACGCTTGCCACGCCCAGTAGGTATTCTGTGATCACTTTCCCGGCCTGCAACGCACCATAAATATGTAGGGTATTTTGTGGAGATTTGGGGCCTGACGGTATTTTATTACCGCCGAAAAATAACTTAGCAATAATCACTCTTTGTATTCAGATTTGGCCATGTGCAACAATAATACAATGGACATGCATTATTTCAGCACCCAGACCTGCATATTTGGTATACGTGGTTGGTGGTATTTTGGTGAGCATAATTCCCTTGTTTTATTTGTGGCCCCAATGTCCAGAATCCCTTATCTTCGCTTAGATTTTTCGTGTGATCACTAGAGAGACCTCAGACCTGCATTCTAGGGATACCACAATTTCCAGTGATAGTGTTGGTGCGCCACCATGGGCAAACTCACTGACTTATTTACGACAGAGAGCTATATGTGGTAGTCTTGTGGTAATTTCCACTACCTTATATACGGTAGGGAGCTATGTTCAGAGAGTCTCTCTTCCCGTTGGCTCATGTACCTCCAACAAGTTATACTACAGTCACTCACAATTATTCATACTGATTCTGACATACACACATCTGTCTTGAAATGACCATTGCACTGTTTAAAAATCTCCCCACATCATTGGCATTGTAATGGTAAATAGAAAATAAACCACCCGTCTGTTTTCAAATATTTTCTGTATTATAAAAGTTGCACTTAGACATGATCTCATTCTTTACAGAAATAAATAAAATGGTACAGTAAAAGCATTTTCTATGTCACACTGTTAAGAGCGTGGCGGAGAACAAAACTCAAATTGCAACATTGGTATTTGATTAAGACACGCACAGGAATCCTACACTGACTGCATAATTTCGTGCACACACCCGGCTCCCACGCTTAGGTAATTACCTTATCTGAGTGTTCTTCAGTTGTTCTCTTTGTGAATGTGGCTCTCTTGGATTAACTCCAGCAAAAAGGAACGCTTGCCTTCTCAAGCCGGGGTCATTGCCTGGAATTCTCAGCTTTTTCAGATAGGAATGCCTCAGCCAGTGGAAAGGTTTTTTTTTTTAGCTCTCCCCAGTCTCGACTGCAGCAGGACACCGGAATCTGCATTCAGTCAGGACCCCACAGCCAGGTCTTCTCCCCAGTAGTGCAGAAAGATGTCTGCCTGTCTTTTTCCCTGATACTGCCCACTAAAACTTTCCTCTCAGCCCTCTTTATGACGTGTCCCAATGAAATTCATCATCTCTCATCCTCCTACTCTTCAACAATAGCTTCGCTTATACATTTGCAATTGTTGCAAATCTGACTTCCTCCTTCCTGCAGTTACTGTGCACAACAACACGGATAATCAGGCAGAGAAGAGAAGAAAAAAAAATCTGCACACTCATTTAAATGGTTTTCAGAGTATGCCTAATTCTGCAGTAGAGAACACATTTTATTAGTGGGTTATATTAAAATAAGGTTTTATTAGTCAGGTTAATGGTTAATAGGTTAGCTGTTAATTTTCAAATGTGTCTCTAGCAATATAGGCATTTCAGGTGAAAAATAGTGTGCATTTTTAAATGAACACGTGTGCTTTTAACTGTAAAAATAGATTTGCATCTTATATGTTAAAATCGTTTTTTACTGAATAGTCTGTCTTTCCTTGTTAATCTGCTAACCCATATAGCAATGCACCGCACCCTTGTGGTGGTGGTGCTGCAAAAAAAATTGTGCTACTTGTGCAGTATTGCTGTACTGTGTACTGTAACACGCCAAATATCCTTACAACTCACAATACACCACCTTTAACATTGATGGCTCTGTGATCCCAGTCTCCTCATCCATAAAAACACTGGGGTTTACCTTGGTTCCACCCTCTCCTTAACTCGCCAAGTTAGTGCTATCTCTTCTGCAGTGGCCTACTCAACAAAATTGCTCAATGCTGCCAGACCCTTGCACAACAGTGACAATTGCCTCTCAATTACTTGGGCAGTTGTGTGCACTAGGCTGGATTACTGCAATGCCCTCTATGCCGGCACATCGGCTCAGAACATAAAAAAAAACTCTGGACAGTCCAAAACAATGCCTTGCACACTGCCCTCAACATACCCCGATCATATCACATCTCAGCCGCACAGAGAGCAGCTCACTGGCTACCCATCAATGAGAGAATCATATTCACGCACAAGTGCATCTCCAACTCAGCCCCTCCCTATCTGGTTTCAAGAAATCTCCAAATCTCAATCGATGAGGCCCACCAGAGCCCCATTTACACACAGGCTAGTCCAACCTAAATTCAAACGAGATAAATCAGGAGGGTCCAGCTTCCCAGTCATCGCTGCTAAGCACTAGAAATCACTCCCACCACCTGTAAGAGCAGAAAAATCCTGAAGGGCCTTCCGCAAATCCCTTAAAATCTGGCTGTTCCCTAGCGTACTCCACCTCCAGATTTCACCGCCTCCCCTTCTACCTTCCCTTGCACTTCTGACTGGAACCCCACCCTTGCACTTTCGATTGTAACCTCCCCTACGCTCTTGTGCTTCCAGCAATTGTTCCTATAATTTCATGACTGTAACTGGAATGTAACTGAAGGTAGATTATTGTAACCCCACCCATGTAACTGAAGGGGGATTATTGTAACCCCACCTATGTACCTATGCCCATGTCCTAGCCTAAGGGCGCCATGTAACTGGATCAGCGCCCTGATGCCTGGGTGCTTGTGCATGGTCTAGGAATGCAAAAATAAATAAATGATAGAAATAAAGTGGAGAGCTTAGTCATTACTTGATTAGGGTTGATATGTGAATGGCTACACATGTCTGCCATGGATTTGTGTATTATGCAAGATGGTAGGAGATCTTACAGAGGAGTTGGTTATTCGAGTGAAGAGGGGAGAAGGATTTACAAGTCAAAACAACCTAACCTGCAACCCTGCACTCCGATGACTGGCCTCTTGCAGACAGGTTTCATTTCAATTTCTCACATTGCCATTGTTTGTCTGTCTGTCTGTCTGTCTGTCTCTCTCTCTCATTCTCTCTCTGTAGCTCTCTAGCTTTATTTTTATTTGATTTTATTTTTTCATTTGTAAAGTGCACAAGCAGCCCGTGGGCATCGTGGCGCTGATACAGAATAAGTCATCTTAGTTACATGAAGAATACAGTATGGCATTACAAGACATCTGCAGTGTGTTGTTTAGACAAAGAGCCACATTTTGAGAGCTTTACGGAAGGCAAGATGTGAGGGTTCGGCAATTAGAGTGTGCGGCAGTGAGTTCCAATGCCTTGCTGCGATGTATACGAAGCTTACTTCACCAGCCCTGGCTCGTTTTACTGTGCGGACTATCAGTTGGTTGGAGTAGAGTTTTCTGGTGGGTCTAGAAGCGTTTGTTCTGTTGATCCTCGTAGAGAGGTAGGGTGGGGCCGAGTGGTTGATGCACTTGTGGGTTAGGCCATGGTTTTGAAGATGATGCATTCCATGATGGAGAGCCAGTGTGCCTGTTTTCATGCGGCGGAGATGTGTTCCCTTTTGAGGATCCACAATGCTGCTTGGATGGAATTGATTTGGAGTTTCTTTAAGTTCTTCTCAGAGGTGCCCGTGAAGAGGACGTTACAATAATCTAGTTGTGAGTCAATTATGGCTCGGGCGATTTACAAAGGTGAGGTGTGGTCTTACTGCGTTGAGCTGTTTGGTGGCGTATACTACCAAGGAGGCAATGGCAGAGGTTTGTCTGGACATGGAGAGGGTGGCGTCTAAGTAGACTGCTAGGGTTTTTACTGACTGTAAGACTGGGATTTGGATATTGTCGATAATGAGGGCTGTGTATTTGGTGTTGAGTTTGTTCAAAGTTTCTTTGGGCCCTACCAGTAGGAGTTCAGTTTTGTCTCCATTGAGACATAGCCAGTTAGCTGCCATCCATGCCTGGATGGTGGTGTATGCCGAGTTGAGGGACTTGGCGCCTGTCTCATAGTCGCCAGTGAGGGGGAGGAGAACCTAAAAGTTGTTGGCGTAGTTGGTGAATGCTCTGCCTAAGAAGTCCAGGATGTCAAACAGAGGTCTGGTAAAGATGTTGTAGAGCGTGGGGGAGATGCAGGAGCCTTGTGGGATGCCGCAGCGAATGGTGGCTGGGGTGGCCCAGGCGGGGTCAGAGAAGACCCTCATGGCTCTGCCTTTGAGGAAGGAGGAGATCCAAGCTGTTGCTTTAGGGTAGAAGTGCGCTGAGGATGTGAGATGTTGACAGATTATTTTATGCTCCACAAGGTCAAAGGCTGCCGATAGGTGGAGGAGGAGCAGGGCAGGTTTGCCTGTGTGATTAATGTTGTCCAGCTAATTTTTTAGATCCAGAAGGTGGATTCCATGCCGTGGCCCATGCAGAAGCCAGATTTTCATAGGCCTATGATTCGGTTGGATGGTAGGTGTTGTTGTACCTGTAGGTAGGCTGCCTTATCAAAGATTTTTAGAAAGAAAGGGACTGTGTTTATGGGTCTACAGTTATTAGGGGCTGGAGGGTCGAGTGAAGTTTTTTTTAGGAGGGGGCGTACCCAAGCTTCCTTGAGGCTTGGGGGGATGATCCACATGGTGAAGGAGCCATTGATAAAGGCTGTGAGGAATGGGGCATGGGTAGCTGCACAATCTTTGATGATTGTGGCAGGGCATACGTCACCTTTACAGTTTGAGGGTTTAATCCCTTTCATGAGGGTGAGCACCTCAGGTTCTGTGACCTCTTTGAATGCGAAGAGTGGTATGCTCTGAGTGTGTGGATTGGAGGAGTTAGTGGAGAGTTTGTGCGATGGGGAGGTGAGCTGGTTCATAAGGATTTTGCTGTGTAGGAGGTCTAGTTTGCTGAGTATGGCTGATTGTATATCACTGCACCAGGCTTCATCCTTGGTCACGGTCTGTGGCGGGGAGTGGGCGTTTCCAGCTATCTGAGGATGGCGAAGACCTCTTTGGCATCAGACTTGGCAGTAGCAATCCCGGAATTAAAAGATGTAGCCTTGGTTTAGGTGATTGCTGTTTTGTATTCTCCGGAGAGTTTGTTGAACTCTAGTTTTGCAGAATCTAGGTGGTTTGTCTGCCAGGTTGATAAGGCAGGGCATTTTTTTTGTGCGAAGGTCTTGTAGCTCAGTGGTGAACCATGCATTGGTGTGTCTTGTGGGTTTGGCTTTTTGCAGTGCTAGTAGAGCTATGGTCTGAACTGTCTGTTTTAGATGGGTGTTGTATGTACTAGGTCTGGAGGCAGGGTAGTAGCCTGTCTTTGGTGAGCTTCCTAGAACTTGTAGAACATACCAGTGGGAGGGGACTAGTGTGGATGTTCTCTTTCTTAGGGGGAGAGATGGAGAAAAGGATGACATGGTGGTCAGTCCAGGGGCATGGGAGGATGGAACTAAGGGACGGTGGGCAGTTATGGTCGGCTAGCTAGTCCAAGGTGCGGCTCTTGATGTGAGTGTGGGGGCAGTGGGAGAGAGGGTACTGATCAGATCAGTAGGCATATTGGCAGGGGAGGCACTAGCAGTGGTGATCAAATGTACATTGGAAATATCATTATTCACATCAGTAGCAATATTGGCATGGGTAACATTAGCCATGGTGGTCAACAGAGCATTGGGAGTGTCATTGTTTGCGTCATAGCACAATTGTTTGATGGCTAGCATAGCGTTCATTGGGAGAACCTGTGTTCTTGGAGTTCGGCGGTGATGCACAGCATTTGAAGTCGGGGACGACAGTCTGGTGCCAGAAAAGGTGAAAGGGGAATTTCCCCGGTTCCTGAAGTGAGGTGGCAATCTGATGACATGTAGCTTGCATAGGGTCACAGCAGAGGGTCTGCGCGATGAGGCACGAGATCAGGAGGCAGCGAGGATGTCGTTGGGTGGGTGCAGTGGGCCTGCGAATGTTCTGTTGGGGATTATACAGGTGAGCATAAGTGGCGGCTGTGGATAGGAACTGGGGGCGAGCTGGGGATGCATGGGATACGTGAGTGGCTGATGGACTGAAGGTGGTTGGTGTTGTTCTGGGGGAGTTGGAGGCGGTGGCCTAATAGGGCGTTTCTCGATGTAGCATCTCTGTGCAGAGTGCAGCGATCTATCAGGGAGGTGCATGCACAGAGCCGAAGGGAGTCTGTGGATGAGTAGGCTTGAGGTGGATGGGTATGCCAGCTCAGAAGGCATGCACCGGGTGGAAGGACAAATGGGGGGTGTCTCGGGAGCCAGCATTCTACCAAATGGCTTACCTTCTGGTAGTGTGTGCTTTGACGGGAGCAAAGGTTTGGCGTCCGCCATCGTCGAGCAGCATAGAGCTGCAGAGACTAGTAGCAGCCTTGGAAGTCGGCCTCCCAGCTCAGGTCGTCTCTCTCTCTCTTTTCTCTCTCTCTCTCTCTCTCTCTCTCTCAGTCTCTCTCTCTCTCTTTCAATTAGATACATTGTACTCCATGGGCAACAAAGTAAGGATCTTCAAATTGACAGACAACGAAAAGGGGGCAATCTGGAAAGTCCACTAATTGCCATTAGCGACATGCTAAGGTTATGGGAGTCAAAAACCATTAGATCATAGAAAGAGCTGTGGGAACTTTTAGGACAGCAGGCCTGCATTGCACCTTCCTTGGTATATTAGTGGACAGTCTGAGCAAAACCCGAGGGACACCTCTAACCTTACTGTGCTTTACTCCGGCGCTCTGCACATAGGCTGGTTGGGACCTTTGCCCATCAGGCACTGCCCATCAGGGGCAACTATTGTGTTTGGTAAGCATTCATCAGGTGGTCAGGGTGGGGGCTTCAACCCTGCTGTCTCCCAGAATCCTCAAACGCCTCTCACAGTGCAACGATGCAGGCCAACAGTCAAATAAAGGGATGCAGGCAAAGGGTTAGGCTGGACAGTTTAATCACTGACATCTCGAATTAGCAGTCACTATGTGCAACAATTAAATGATGAAACCAGGGCCAAAGAAGTCATGAAGAATTCATCTAATTTTGAGATTAAGTATGTAAGGTTTATATGAAATTTAGGGGATAGTCCTGCCGTCCCTACAGAGTACAGTATAGGCAATCTAGGGGAAACGTTATAATCGTATTAATGCTCCAGTCGGTAAAGAAAGCAAAACAAAAACAAATCGAACATCCCAACATTGGTTGATCGGAGGAGCCCAATAGCGTCACTATGTGTAGCTGGTTAAAAGATATTGTTTTAGCACTTCATCCAGTAGACACCATGAATGATACATGGGAGTTTAACGTTCACTCTTTGTTGGATAGGGAGCTATTGTAGGGATCTCAGTGCTGGGATGATGTGGAATGTCCTTTTGATACTTAGCGCTGAGTTTTGAGCAGTACTGCTCTATACAGCTGCAACTGTCTCTTGTTTGAATTGGAGCAGTGTATACAAAGGGTAACCCAGCTAACATGGTGTGCTTCTAGGCAACAAAAGCATACACATAGGAAAGTGCGCTGCACGGGGGAGGTTGGGGGGAATGTTCTATTGACTTATCAACTCTTACAAAATTACCTTGACTGGGCAAGACAGTAAGTCTTGTAAACCCATACAGTATGCATAAATACAGTTGTATGTTAGAGATTTTAATTTTTTTGTCTCCACAATGAAATATAGTCTCCTGTGTGAGCCAATGTATTTACTTTATATAAAAGTCACCTGAGTGTAATAGATTGGAATTTGCACTAATATTATGTGTTACGTTTTGTATTGTTGTATTACATGTTTGTATATACAAAGCCATGTGGCTATTGGTATATTAAATGAAAAATAAATAAAGACAGTTGTGCAAACCGAATACACACCATTCATTTTATGTTATACAACATTGTATTAAATACTTTTGTGGGAAAGAAAAACAGCAAGAGACAGCACTCAAATGTTTTTCCATTGCATACACATTAGATAATCAATGCACCGATGAGGAAACTCCAAGGAAACAGCTGTAGACTGTTTGCAGGATCATTGGGTAATGTTGGAAAGCCAGATTCAATTCAGACCAGTTGAATTATGAGAAGATGTTTACTATCCACAAATGGGTCATAATTGGTTATGGGAAGAGAGCACGTTGTAAAGGGTAGTCTGGGTGTGTATTGTTAAGATTGGGTGAGCTGGTAAATCGGGAAATATGAGCAGAGATCAAGGAGCGTCAGAGTTTCTTTATTCCAGTGTTTTTGTGATTTGTGAGCTTGTGTGGAAGGTTGTGCTCTGTATTTAGGAGTGTTGATGCTTCAAAAGGTGATAATGTGTTTTGAGCATGTATGAATATGGTGAGAATGACTGAGGTATGGGAGGACTGGGTGTGCATTTATAGCATAGTGATGCCAGATACGAACATAGGCTTCAATGCATAATCAATTGCTAAATCGACGATTAAAAGGCATCTGCCTGTCAGAGTCCTCACATAAAGCACTCCCTTCGCTTGTTTAGGTTGATTGATATTATGTGTATGAATTATGGGCGTAATAATCAACAAGCAGCTCAAGGTGCATCATATAAAACAAACATCACCAAAAAACAACACCATGGAGACACACTCATCAAAGTAGCTAAAATAATAGAAATGTCAGCAGAAAAATGTAGTTGTTTTGTTTTGTCATGGGGCCAGACTCTGGCATAACGTGTTAGTAGTGGCTGGAATTCACTCACCGTGTCCTGTGACTGCTAGAGTACAAACATATATAATATAAAGATGGGTGAATCATAGTGTAGTCATTGTTGGGAACTTCACAGTTCAATGAAGTACGGGAGGTTTGTGGTGAATGAATGGTGAGTAACAGAAGCTGGATTCAGACATGCGTTTGATGCATTTGGGAGGATTCTAGAGCACTCTCTTATTTTATGACGGAATAGCTGGGACATAAGCACATACAATGGAAATTGGAAGCACAGTGAGAGTTAACAGCTGTCGAGTATGTTAAGTTCATGGCTAGGAATATGTTTGTACAAAGAGTGAGTAAGTGATTAAGTCAGTTAGGGAATGATAAACACATGACTATAGTTCTTTCCCAAGGGGCCAGCCTTCACAGATCACAGATCACTGAAGAAGCTGCACTATGAGCAAAACTGCCTGATTCCTTTGAAGAACACAAACATACAAAGGTAAATATCAGGGATGGAACAAACAATATAGAACAAATGATCTAAAATATAGATTTTTTTTATTTATCTATTTATTGGTTATTTGTATGCGCTTTTACAACAGGACAGTGTTTCAAAGTGCCACAAGGCAAAAGGGAAGGGAACAATGGAGTGAATAAACAATGGGAAAGACAATTGTGACATTCAGAGAGTGCAAGGGCAGTGAGAGAGAAAAGGGGTGGAGGTCAAGTGCTATTAGGGTCCCCCAGGGGGAAGTGCAAGAGGTGCCTTTTGAGGGGGGCAGCAGGTAAGTGCATGGGCAGTGAAGCCCCAGGTGAAGAGGGAAGTCAACCGCCCAGCAGGTAAGTGCGGGGTGGAGACAATCCACCCAGAGACGGGTGTGGGCTCAGAGGGCAATGCAGTGGGGGTGCTGGTGCTGGTGGTGACAGGGCAGAGGCCAAGACACAATTGAACTCTTGAGGGACTGGGCAGTCACAGCGACAGAGGGGAAGATTAGCACAAGAGCGGGAGAGGGAAGGAGGACAAAATAAAGGTCTTGAGTTGTTTGCGGAAACCTGAGGGGGTCTGGTTAAATATGCAGCCAGCTGAGTAGAGAGATCTGCCCCCAGCCCTCTACTTGGAAAAACATTTCATCAGCAGAGAGTTGAAGCCAGATGATCAAAGGGATCTGGAAGGAGAGTATTTAGTAAGAGAGAGCTGCAGGTAGCATGGTCCCAGACAGCCTTGTGGATGATGCAAAGGGTCTTGAATTTGATCCTTGCAGCAACCGGGACACAGTGGAGAGATTTTAGAGCTGGAGAGATATGGTCCCAGGGCTTGAGGCCAATAATAAGTCTTGCAGCCCTATTCTGGATTAGTTGAAGAGGATCGAGTGAAGAAAGAGGCAGGTTGAGGAAGAGGCTGTTACAGCAATGCAGCCTGGAGAGGACCAGAGCTCTAGTGACATTGAGCTTCTGGGGAAGGTAAGAAAAGGGAGAACACCTCTAAGGAGGTGAAGAAGAAAGTGGGTCTTCCTGGCAGATGTGAGGAATAAAGGAGAGAGAGGAGTCGAAGATGATCCCAAGATGTATGGCCTCAGTGGAAGGAGGAGGGGTGAGCCCATAGAGGGTGGCCCTAGTGCAGGAGGGAGACGGGGAGCAGGTGTCCCCATAGGAAGAATCTAGGTCTTACTGGCATTACGACAGAGATCATTGGAGGTGCACCAAGACTGAATAGCAGACAGGCAGTCAGGGATGATAGAGGAAGAAGAGCAAGAGGGAAGCTTGAAAAAGAAGTTGTGTGTCATCCGCGTAACATTGGAAATGAGGAGAGAAGGCAGATATCAGGCGAGCAAGAGGTGCTAGGTAGATATTAAAAAGCCAAGGTGAGAGGATAGAGCCCTGGTGAACACCACATGTTGACAGAGAGGTGGTGGAGGAGAAGGAGCCCAGAAGCACCTGGGAAGGGTGGTCAGTGAGGAAGGAGGTCAACCAATCCAGTGCCCGGTCTGAGGTACCAAGAGCATCTAGGAGCTGCTTTTGCAGATACAATGGTTAACCGTTTAAAAGGCAGAAGAGAGGTCAGGGAGGTTGAGAACAGCAGAAGTGAACGTTAATTTGCGATCAATTCTTCACAGGTGTTCAGGAGAGCAGTTTCCATGCCTCTAGATGCTCGGAATCCAGATTGATGGTCAGGTAAACAACCAACAAGCTCAGTGTGTTTGGTCAATTGGGGAAAAACCAACTTCTCCAGGAGTTTCCCATGGAAGGGTGTAGTAGAGATAGGGCGTTAGTTGGCCGGACACAAGGGGTCGGCTGAAGGCTCTTTTAGGGGGTGTATACAAAGGAGTGCTTGAGGGAAGAAGGGAAAGAGCCAGATTTTAAGGAGTGGTTGCAGGAATCAGCCGGAGCAAGGAAGGAGATTTTGCCCTTAATGTTCTGGAAGAACAGGGTGAAACCTGTTTGGAAGAGACCTTCATTGAGCGGACTACTTTAGAGATCTCATCCGTTGTGATGGGTGACAAGGAGGAAAGAGTTGGTGGGGGTGGAAGGGAGGCCAGGGGAACAAGGGGACAAAGGGAAGAGTGGAGGAAGGGGCGATATAGAGGGAGGTCAGAATGTCATGGGTTTTAGAGGTGAAATGGGTGGGCAGTGCAGGGCAGAGGGCCTGGGAAGGAAGAGGAGAGTGCTGATGGATTGGTGAGTTCCTTGCAGATTCAAAAGTTCAGCCATGTTGTTAGAGGCTCCAGAGATACAGAACTGAATATGGGCCTTTTTTGTGGAATGAATTGGTATTGCCTTTGGAGTAGGCGACAGGCCAGTTTGTCAGGCGATGAGCTTGAGGTCTGCCACTTCCTACTGCCAACTCTGCACTTGCATTTCAGAGCGGCTAGATCAGATTCATACCAGTTGTTATGCTTGGAGGCAGATTTCAGGCAGATCCACATGACAGGGGCAAGAATGTCACAAGTGTTAGTCATAGCAAGATGAACATTGGCAAGGGCAGAGTCAGTGGGAGAGTCAGGAGGAGGGGAAGGAAGAGGGGTGAAGGTGGAGGCAAACGCAGCAGCTGACACTCGCTACATCAGTTGGATGACCGCAAAGGAAGCTGGCAGTGCTGGTGGAGGCTCGGTAAGGGGGCAGAGGGTCCCAGATGAGAAGAGAGGAGAGAGTGGGCAGACCAGGAGAGAGGGTGTAGTGAGAAGGTTGAAGAATGGGAGATCAGCAGGTATGAAGGCATCAAGAGTGTGTCAAGCAGAGTGGGTAGGGCCGGTAGGGAGTATAGTGAGGGAGAGAGAGGTACAGTGATCACGGAAGAGTGAAGAGGCAGGAGCAGTGGAGTCAAGTTGGATGTTGAAGTCACCAAGGAGGAGGAGTTTAGAGGTAGAGGTCAGAAGAGAGGAGGTAAAGTCGGCCCATTCAGATAGGAAGGTAGACACAGGGTAAGGGGGCCTGTAGATAGTGGCAAGGGTGAGAGAGAGAGTCACAGAGACACCAAGCTTGCAGACAAGACTTTCAAAGGAAGAGTATGAGAGAGGTAGGGACCCACTCAGGGAAGAATCGGGCTACTCCGCGGGCCAGGTGGGTTGGGCCGAGGCTTGGAGAGGATCTTGTAGCCATCAGGAAGGAGGGAGTCAAAGCAGTGACAGAGCTGGTATTGAACCACGCCTCGGTGAGAGAGAGGACATTGAGATCAAAGTCTTCAAGAAGAAGGCAGATGTCAGAAGAATGTTTGACAGCAGATCAAGAGTTTAGGGGGGCTAAATGTAGCCAGTCGCCACCATTGAACGTTTTTTGGGGCGGGGTGTAGGGGGTTGGTACACCCATCGGAGGTGGTGAAGGAGGTGCAGAGAGAGAGAGAGGAAGGAGGAGTAGGAGGAGAAGGTGGGAAGTTGAGTAGGGCTGGCAGGCGCCAGTCAATGACAGTCAATGACAAAAAGATTGGGTTGAGTGCCCTGGGCCTTGACAGTGCCATTGTGATAGAAGTTAATGATGCACCTAGAGGATGAGAAGTGTGCCAAGAGTACTTCCCATCTAGTGCCAGCATTAACTGGTGAAGAGGAAAAAGGGGAGAGATCAGATGGGGGTCCGTAGGACTGGAGAGGGGACAGAAAAGAGGTTTATCAGTGATAGTCTGTTTGGAAGTAGCACTAACATAGGTGTCAGCGATAGGTAGGCCAGGATTAGAGGCCAAGAGATCTTTTAAGAATAAATTCTTCCAGACTTTGTGAGAGAGGAGGGATGGGTGAGTAACACTTAGAATATATTGGAGAGATAGAGAGTGCCATTTGAGGTGGAGGAAAAGAGATAGTTGGAGAGGCTGCACAGTGCACTGGCAAACTCACCCAGTGGTCTAGCTGCCAAGGGAGGCAGGAGGATGCATGGATGTAAAGCACACCTAAATTCGAATTTCCTAAATAGCACTAGAAAGCAGCACAAAAAGGAGGATGCACAGTTGTTAGGCACACCTAAATCCGAATTTCCCAAAAGGCAATAGAAAGCAGCACAAAAAGGAGGATGCATTGTGGTTAGGCACACTGTAGAGAGATCATACAGCAGATCAGCAATGCGATGGAAAAGAAAGGCCTCTACATTTGAGTAACAGGCCCATATGTGGGAGGCAGCATTTGGCTGGACATGGAAGGTGGCTCAGAGCAGAGAAATAATGCATGTAAAGGCAGTTGCATAAGTAAAAGATTATGCTGTAAAGTTAGAGGAGAGCATGGCTTTGGTGTCTACTGAGTTGGGATAACATAGCCTAAGCGGTCATCATAGAGGGAGCCAGTCAAGTCAAGGCAGGTTTTTGGCCAAAGTATATGGCTAATGGGCTTTTTCTGACAGTCCAGGTGCATCCAAATAGTTGTCTTGACCGGTAGCAGGCAGCCGAGCAATAGTGGAAAGTCACGATGCGGTGCGCTTAACAGTGGTTTCTGCTCGGAAGCGTAGTGCGGCGTCCTTGTCGTCCTCCAAGTCCAGACATGGCCAGACAGGAAGGGATATGGCTCTTAGAAGAAGGCCTTTGGATGGGGGCTGGCGTTCACATACCGGATCCCCGAGCCCTCTGTTGCCATCGGCCATGATGTAGAGGTCTGGAAAAACAACAAGGCAATGGTGCACCCAAGCCCACGGGCCTTCAAAGATGTTATCAGGGCAATGGGCTGATGTAAAAGGAAAATCCCAGCCAGGGCACCCACTGCCCTTAAGTGAGGCCCATGGATAGGGGATGGTGTTAGTCTGTTGGCTCCCTGGGCTCTTTGGTAATGGATGAGCACTGGACAATCAGGGTATTGGTTCGAGTCTGGTGGAGGCCTGGTATTAGCTTCAAGAATATATCAGCAAACAATATAGACACAAAGCATTCTGCTTCAGGGCACTAACATGTCAATATCTTCTCTTATAGTGCACTGGATTGCATGGTTTGATGGGTCAACATGTTCATATAAAATAATGAACAAAACTGATTGAGGCCCATTCTCTAGATTATGCTAAAGTTCCTGGTAATGCATTAATGCTTATATATGCACATATATAGGCAGGAAAGACATAGGAGGTCATTATGACCTTGCCGGTAGGGGGTTAACAGGGCCAGTAGAGCTACCCCTCATTACGAGTTCCACTCGCGAGTGGTCCAGCATGCTAACAACGGTCCCGTTATTAACAGGCCCATTGTTAGCATGCTCCCCATTCCCATTGAGCCCTATGGGGGTTCGAATTGGAATGGGGATGGGTTCCTGGAATGGGCAATACCGGGCCCTCCAAGGTCGGAATGGCCTAGTATTTCCCCATTCCAGGAACCCGGACCCAGTACCCAGAATGGGGGTAGCCATGTTGCAAATAGCGGCATGGCTACCTCCAAGGTCGTAATGGCCTCCATAGCCTTATCTCTCCCAGAGGAGAGCAGGATGTGCGAATGATCCAGTTGAAAATATAAGCTGGACATAAATAATCCTCGGTACGATGTCTTTTTATCACCAGCAATTTCAACACCTGCCATTTAAACGTGTATATTGTAACGAAAATGTTCATCACATTTTTTAGGGGGGGGGGGTGGGAAAGGGCAGATAAGGGGTTGGGGGGATAGGGAATATGTAAAATTATGTGGGGGAAGGTGATTTAGGGGGTAACACCCCTCCCAAAAAAATAAATAAATGTAATGAACATTTTCGTTATAATATACACGTTCAAATGCCTGCCGTGGAAATTACTGGCGATGAAAGAACATAGAACCCAATCCTCATGAGAAGACATAGATTGGTTACACAGTAAATCAAAGTTTCCAAATAGCACAACAAGTAGGACAAAGCATTAGTGAACTTTTGGAGGCAAAAAAAGGGTCAGATACACAGTTAGTCTAGCCTTACAAAGAGCACAACAGGAGGTAAAACAATAGGGAATCTGTGGAGTCAAAAAGTGGCTTGAAAAGAGATTTGGGATTATTTGATGGGTCAAAGAGAGCATAGAAAGGGTAGGTGAGTGGAATGAAGGTGATATGGAGTTGTTTTTCTAGGTGAAAAAAGGGTTACGAGATGCCGCTGAGTCTGCGGTTAATTTCGGTGTCCGCAGACATCATATCAATTGCAGGAGGTTCAGGGTGAGCTTTATTATTTGATGGTGTATTGTACGTACTTGTTATATGGTTAATTGTATTGTGTTGGTTGCGGCCAGGGGCCAAATTCTGGGGGGGCAAGTAGCTGCTTTTCTAGGTGAAAAGGCGGGTCCCACCCACTCCGTGGACACCGCGGTAGTCCCAGGACAGAGTCGTGAGTGAGCAGCTGTGAAAAGAGATTCAGGGATATTTGATGGGTCAAGGAGGGTGTAGCAAGGGTGGTGGAGTGGAAGGAAGGTGACATGTAGTTGTTTTACTAGGTGAAAAGGGTTTGGAAATGCTGTAGAATCCGCAGTCAATTTCCATGTCCACGGACATCATCTCTATTGCAGGGTGTTCAGGGTGAGTTATATTATTTGACAGTGTATTGTACGTACTTGTTATATAGTTAATTGTATTGTGTTGGTTGCGGCCAGGGGCCAAATTCTGGGGGGCATGGCCATAGTAGTAATATGTTTATAGTAATTATTGGTAATGTAGTGGGAGTATAAAGTGTGTATAATATAGTGGAATTATACAATTGAACTGTATATGTCATCTATGATTGTAGTACCATTGGGGTTAGTGCTTATAGAAAATGCATTTGATTATACTTGGTATGGTTATTTAGTTCCATAGCGTTATGAAGATTGAATCTCTGGTTCATTTTCTAGGGAAATAAAACAGTATCATTTGTTAAGCAGGATAGTTTAAAAGTGTTAATTGTATACAATTTTACAAATAAATTCACTTTTTTGGACGCTCATAAAGAGTACATTCTAAGTACTATGTTTGGTACAAAATTAGTGTATGACACACTGTTGTTGTATTGACATTAAATAATCATTGGGTCATTGGGAAAGAAAATCCATACTAGATAAAAAAAAAACAAATTACAATTATGTGCATGTGTGATAGTATGTTTGTTAGAAGTATGTTGTGATTAAGGGAATGCTTAAAATAGTTGCATACCTGTTGGTGTATTCTAACTACATTAGAGCTTACAAAATGTTTTGTCTTATGAGAATTGTGATGGCGTATTTGAAGTGTTTTGTAATGAAGGATATTCTTTAAGTAGTTATAGACCCGTTGGCATATTCTAACCATATTGTGTTTTAAAAGTACTCTTGTAGTATTATGGGTGTAGTTAGATACCTGTTGGTGTATTCTAACTGTTAGTTGTGCTACAGTTTAGTGACTAAATTTTGGGTTGAAGGAATATTAAGGAGGCATTTGTTAGAGTTGCTGGTAACCGATGTTTTGGAGTAACGGAGGTGTTGTTAGATTCAAACCAACCACTTCTTTTTTGACACATGCAGTGTAGTGCCCTGAAGTGGTTGTGGCACCAGTTTGGTATGTTATACCTACTGTTGTAAAGTTTGTCTTCCCAAGAGATACTTGGCTGTGTGTGCAGCCTGTATGCTTACCGTTATTTTTGGTACCATCTGCATTGTACCTTAGAAGCCTTCGTATGACATATTGGCTATGTGAGTTCACTTGCCCGGTGGAACGATTGTCTGAATTGCAAAAAGGGTATAATATACGATGATTTGCATTCTGCAGAAGCTGGTGAAAGGCAATGGATTCAGAATTTGGTTTGGATAAATGTACAAATCGTTCATTAGGGATGTGCTCTTGTGAAACATGGTTGCAGAGAGTGCATGTGTGTTTCCACATGTATGTTATCTAGAAGATTTCATTTATAGGTTTTTTTTTGGTTTCCAGTACTTGTACAGAGTACATTAGGAATTCTTGTGGATCTTCCTGTGTTTATGGTAAATTTGACCATTCCTGCACACTAGTCCAATCCAATTCTTGCCTTATACCTGAGACACTGTAAGTGTTGTCAGGATTAATTGTGAGCATTTGCAAACAGTACTGGTCTGAGCCGTTTAAGTAAATGTTGTGAACAATTGGTGGCAATCGGAAGAGAATATTGATTGTTACATTAGCATAACAAGTTACCCCAGTTATGTTCCTGAAGTTAAATGGGCCAGAGAGTTCTGTTTGTGGATCGTTTGATGAGCCTGCACATTTACCCTGGAGAAAAGACATTTGTGTCTTTGTTTTCTGATGGACGTGCAGTTGACTTTGTACTAGACAGTTTTGTGGTTGTATTGTTTGATGCAGAAGGAGTTGGTTGTTGTTTCTTTAGCGGTATTGTTGGGAAATCTGTTATAGATTCTGTTTGTATTAGTTGCCTTTTCAAAGGTTTCTTTTTTTGAGGTACCGTGTACAAATCTAGATGCGGGTGTATAGTGCATGTAACCTGTTGTATTCCAGGATGCAAGGAATGTCAGTGTTGACTTTGCTTGCATCAAAGTTAACTTGGATTAGACTATTGAGTGTACGCAGATGTGAAAGTGCTATGTAACTCATACCTTCCTTAAAGACTTTGCTGCCAGTGTCAATCAATGCTTTATCTAGGGTTAGTCCTTGTGATTTGTGAATAGTGACAGCATGTGCAAGAGATAGAGAAAATTGTTATCTGCGTACATAAGATATCTTTCAAAAGAAGGAAACATGCTATAGTGCAGCCAATTATTTTATCATGCCATGCACTTCTAGTTTGTCTTTGGAGCTGATATGCAGTATGGGTTGCATTTTATTTTCAGCATTGTCTCGTTGAATGCAAGGGTTGGCATTAAGGGCATGCATTTTATAATTTTTTGAGTTACTTGTTCCATGACATCAGGAGCAGATGTGTTTCATCCATATAGCTCATGGATTAGTCTACTATGTAAGATGGATTTTGGATCTTTAGTAAGCAGACCGGTTCTAATGCTTTTTAAAATGTTAGCATAGGTGAGGTCTGCAAACTGATGCATGTATTCATTTAGTTCTCTGCAGGGAAAATATTGCCAGAGATTTACGTTTCCAATGCTGCCGACCATACTGCAGCATTGTTTGTGTCCTAATGTTTCGAAAATAGGTTGACCCTTTACTGGTGTCAACTAAAGGAGGTCTCCAAAATCAATAACATGTTTTCCTCCAAACAGTTTTTAGGATTTCTTGCATTCTGAGATGAATTAAAGACAACATGAGGTTGGAAACCATGCTTACTTCATCTATCAGGATTACTTACATTTGTTTCAGAATTCTACGTACTTCAGTAGCAGCTTCTGCTGATAATTTGTAGTATTCTAATTTGTTTTGTTGTCCTACGGGAAGACGCAGTAGTCGGTCTAAAGTTACACCTCATATGTAGTAGGCAGCTAAACCTGTGGGGGCTGTTACTACAACCAAAAGGTTATTGTTTGTTAAGTTGTGTAGACATTTGCTGATTATTTTAATTAAGAATGTTTTACCAGAAGCAGCTTCACCACTTACATACAGGAGCACAGGTTTATAATTTTTACAGCTACATTTTTTAGTTTCATGTTTAAAACCATGTTTAATTTCTTGAGTGACTTCTAGATAAATGGTGAGTTGTTCATCATTTAGCTGTGATTCGAGCACTGGCAAGTCTTCCTCAGATTGTTTATATTAATACATGGAATGTTCTATCTCAGTCATGGCTATTTCTGCTTCATTTATTTATTTATTTTTTATTTATTATGTATTTATTAGGCGCTTATACAGTAAGTCAATTCTGTTTCAAAGTGCCCACAGGGCAACAGGGAGGGAACATGGGATTGGAAAACAATAAATATAGTGGAAGGTTAAGACAAACCGACTATGCCTTTTGAGTATTCTGAATGTGCAAGTGCAGCAAGAAGAGGGAAAGTGGGGTGTGAGGGTAAGTACTGGAATGGCGGTGCTCGTGGGTGAGTAGCAGATGAAGTGCATAGTAATGTAAGTGCGATGCAGCCTGGGGTAGTAAGTGCAGGCCTACAGGATTGAGACTGGTGGGTGCTGGAGCAAATGCTGAGTGCTAGACAGACTCTGGAGCAATTGGGTATGGGAGGCCAGGTCCCAGAGGGATACATAAGGGCTCTGGCAATCAATCACAACGACTGTGAGATTAGCAGAGGAGGGACAAGGGAAGGAGGAGGTAAAGAGGAAAGTCTTGAGGAGTTACTGGAATTTGAGGAATGTTTTTGAAAATAGGTTGACCCTTTACTGGTGTTAACTGAAGGAGGTCTCCAAAAACAATAACATGTTTTCCTCCAAACAGTTTTTAGGACTTCTTGCATTCTGAGACGAATTAAAGCCAACATGAGGTTGGAAACCATGCTTACTTCAACTATCAGGATTACTTACATTTGTTTCAGAATTCTGCGTACTTCAGTGGCAGCTTCTGCTGATAATTTGTACTATTCTAATTTGTTTTGGTGCCCTATGGGAAGGTGCAGTAGTCGGTCTAAAGTTACACCTCATATGTAGTAGGCAGCTAAACCTGTGGGGGCTGTTAATACAGCCAAAAGCTTTTTGTTTGTTAAGTTTTGTAGACATTTGTTGATTATTTTAATTAAGAATGTTTACCAGAACCAGCTTCACCACTTACATACAGGAGCAGAGGTTTACAATTTTTACAGCTACAGGTTTTAGTTCATGTTTAAAACCATGTTCAATTTCTTGAGTGACTTCTAGATAAATGGTGAGTTGTTCATCATTTAGCTGTGATTCGAGCACTGACAAGTCTTCCTCAGATTGTTTATATTAATACATGGAATGTTCTATCTCAGTCGTGGCTATTTCTGCTTCATTTATTTATTTATTTTTTATTTATTATGCATTTATTAGGCGCTTATACAGTAAGTCAATTCTGTTTCAAAGTGCCCACAGGGCAACAGGGAGGGAACATGGGATTGGAAAACAATAAATACAGTGGAAGTTTAAGACAAACCGACTATGCCTTTTGAGTATTCTGAATGTGCAAGTGCAGCAACAAGAGGGCAAGTGGGGTGTGAGGGTAAGTGCTGGAATGTCGATGCTCGTGGGTGAGCAGCAGATGAAGTGCATAGTAATGTAAGTGCTATGCAGCCTGGGGTTGTAAGTGCAGGCCTACAGGATTGAGACAGGAAGGTGTTGAAGCAAATGCTGAGCACTAGACAGACGCTGAGGTGAATGGGTATGGGAGGCCAGGTCCCTGAGGGATACATAACGGCTCTGGCAATCAATCCCAATGACTGTGAGATTAGCAGAGGAGGGACGAAGGGAAGAAGGAGGTGAAGAGGAAAGTCTTGAGGAGTTACTGGAATTAGAGGAAGTCCTGCTCAAGACATAGAGCGAGGGGAAGGTTGTTCCATAAGAGGGAACCAGCTAAAGAAAGTGACCGGCCACCGTCCCTCTGTTTAGCTGAATTCTTTACACCAGAGAGTTGGTGCCAGAGGACTGCAGAGGTCTAGAGGGAGAGTATTTAGCAAGAGAAAGTTGCAGATAGCATGGTCCCAGGCCTCAGACAGCCTTGAGAATGAGTGGTTCTCCAAGTTGTTCTTTGCTTCCTGTAAGGGAAGGTTAACTGCCCTCAGGAGTGTCTTTATCTAGTTGAGCTTCAATTTCTTCCTCTTGTTGGTGCTCATTGTCCAACATTTCTTTGTATTGTTTGAAATTGTTATTTGTTATACAGCTTTCATTTGCTTTGAATGCAGCTTCAAATGTCTCTTATTTACCTAATAATGTTTCTTCTTTTCTCCAAGGTTTAAAAAGTTGGAGTAGGGGCATGTAATACAGTTCTCTGTGTTGTAGAGATGTAAATGATAACTTTATATGATTAGTTAGACTGGGTTTGGTAAGTTTCACTAGGCTTCCTTCACAAGTTGAGACTGACTATTTGCCAGTTGTCTCATTTGGTGTGGCATTGTTTTTGTAGGTGTAGTTTTGGGCAATATCATACAGACACATGTTTTCCAAAGCAGTACTTCTGTGTGGGTAGTATGTGTCAATAACATGTTTTTTTTCAAATGTCCTGGCTGTTGGGATCATGTGTTGCTATGGTTTCTATCTTTTGGTAAGATTTTAGTCTCTTTTTTGGGATGAAGCTAGACCAAGGTTCAGCCAGACAGTGGGGGTCATTACAATTTTGGAGGTAGCCATGTCGCTATTAGCAGCATGGCTACCCCCTTACCGGTTAGCAGGTCCGGGTTCCTCGAATGAGGAATTACCAAGCCATTCTGACCTTGGAGGACCCGGTAATTCCTTATTCGAGGAACCCTTCCCCATTCCCATTCGAGCCCCGCTAGGGCTCAATGGGAATGGGAGGGTGCTAACAACGGGCCTGTTAATAACAGCCCGTTGGTTAGCACCCTGGTCTGCTCACGGGACTCGCTAAGGGCACCTGGTAAAACTAGGCATCCTTAGCGGTTTCCCGTGAGCAGACTCATAATGAGGCGGTAAGGGGTTGACGGCTCTGGCACCTTTACCAGTGCCGTTAACCCCTTATCGCCTCACTTGTAGTGACCCCCAATGTGTTCCGATTTGTCATATAAGGATGTACCTGTTAAACTGTCTGCAGCTTCATAAAACCTGCATTCTCTATGGGAGAGCATTTGTATACCGAAGCTGTACAATTTATGTGATAATGTTTTGTCACATGATATGTCATCCCAAAGGTCTTTTAGTGCTGTTGTCACAGCTTTGGTGAGATAGGCTGTGGCATATCTTGCTACTGCAGTGGAATTGTCTGCAATTTATTGTATGTCAATGTTTGCATTCCACAAGAGGGCAATGATTACATTGTAATCATTGATGTACTCGGATGCTCCATCCCTTTCAATGTTGTATATGTTTTTAGGGGATTTGCCTTTTACGCTGTGTCTAACAGAAGATATCCAGATATTTACTTGTCCTTTTTTGAAAACTGGTCTAGGGAAGCCTAATCAACATTTGGCATAGTATTCTTCTTTGTTTTTATATCTACATTGGCAGTATTTACCACACTTATGTTTTTGGAAGAATAGGATTTGTGTATGTGGTTTCTGATTGCAGGTAATGTATTTTTCAATAAACTGTAAAACAACGGCATCACAATCATGGCCACATTTAGGAGCATGTCTATCCACAAAGATGTGTGGTTCTCCTCTGGATTGACATTCTTTTCTCCAAAAGAAGTGTTGCACTTTTCCAAGCATAGGGGTATTTTTATTGCAGATAAAGTGCAGCATGGCAATGAAGCGACTGTGAAAGTAAAGGGTCAAGAGAACAGAGTTCTCCTGATGTTTCTATATCTATTCCATCTTTATTTTGGTTTGCACTGTGTAAGAAGTTGTGCAAGTCATCCTATACGCACTCTGCACAACTTAAAGTAACAAACCATGTGGGTGGGCCTAGGTTCCTTAGCACACAACGTACATCAGTGTGACATCAGAACCAGTATTCTTTTGTACCACGCATATTTTCCAAGGGATTTGTGATGCTTGACTGCAAAACGTCATCTTTGTCTTTTATCTTTTGAAGCAGTTGGGTACAGGCATGTTAAAAATGTTAGAGCCTGTTTTTAATGTGTGTTCAACTCCTAAACTTAGAGTTGCTAGTTCACTTTCGAAGAAGAAGTGGGAAATATATTTGACATTGTGTCTGAAACTGGGGTCTTCAAAATACATTCTTAAAGAGCGATGTTATGATGCACTAATTTGTGTGGACCTTTCATCATATCTCCCCCTTTTCCTTTAGGAAAGAGTAGAGGAAAAGAACGTGCTTCTACACTTTTTGCCCATATGCTCATTGGGGATCCTTTGGTTTGATGCATTTGATGTGTTTCTAATGCATCATCAATGGTGTCTTTGGAGTGTAGTGGGTGAATTGTATACTGGTCTAAAACGTTGGCTGCAGAAGCAGGATCTGCATGTTCAAATTAGACAGTTACTGGTGAGTCTTGAATTATTTGGCTGGTTTCTCTTAAGCTTTCCTCTTTGTTTATATCTTTGTATTAGTCATTGTTTTCATTTAGATATTGTAGGGCTTGTCTATCTTTGTTTAAGTTGACTAGTTGTTGCCAAATTTCTTTCTCTTTTGTTGTTACACCATTAACTAGTACAATCAAAGATTGATCTATTGGCCATTGTACTCCTAGAGTTTGTACATTTTCTTTGAGATCTAATGGCAAATATACTACTTCGCGGCAGATGCCCTTTAGTAACTCGGATGGAGGTAATTTGGCTGATTTCGGTTAAAAGCGTATTATAGCTTGAAATGGGTGTACTGTTTGGATTATAATGCTCTCATACAAGTTAAGTTGTTGGAGAGCTTTGGAAGTGGGAATATTTATTAGTTATTAGTGATAGCACGTGATGGCATTTGGTTATTGTCAAGCTTTGTGTTGCAGTACGTTCAAACTATTGAGGGGTCAGTTATTTTGTATTTATTTTCTGCTGTTAGATGTAAACTTAATTGGAACCATTGAATTTCCTCATTGTCCTCTATTTTGTAGGCTATATGTACCATTTGTGTACTCTTTTTATAAAAAGGTCTGTCTTTGTTAGGACATTGGTGTTTACGATGTTTTCGGTAATGTTTTCTGAAGTTACAGAATTTTCTCATTCAACTTCAGCTCCAAAGAATGTATTTTGGAAGTGCTCTATTTCTTGAAGCAGTTCTTTGGCTGTTCCTTGTAGGAGAATGATATTTAAATGTTTCAGTTCTAGTGAAGGACTTTTTGCATCATATAGTCTATGCACAAGATTCTGTATAGCAGAATGGTGTGTTGCTAACATTTTGATGTGGTGGAAGCTACTTTTGCAAGCAGTTCCTAAAATGCAGGCTATTCAATGTCTTCAAAGTCCAGTGTGGCTGTGCACTGGACAAGAGGCCATGGTTTGTAAAGTTTTCATTTGACTTTTGTCTGTTAGTGATTGAGGAATTGTCATAAAGATTTCAAGGATTGTTGGCGTACCTTACACATTGAGCTGCATTTCCATTTGTACAATGGATGGTTTGTTTGGGTGAAAGAAGCATTTGTTGAAAATTTGTTTGTTAGGGTCATTTTTCCTATAAGGGTTTCTTTTGCCATAATGGTGCCTTCTACCATTTTATACCCTCGACCATTATTGTCTATGGCAATTGTTTTTTGTTGTTCGTGTTTATAAGCTTTTTTATTGAAATATGGTTCTGTGCTGCTTGTGTCAATCCATTCACCATCAGAGAAGTTTGAAAAGGTCTCTATATTGTCGATGTGCTTGTTTAGAGGTACTTTTTGTAATGTATTGATTTATTTAGTTAGTGGTTTCATTCTGTTTAAAATCAATATAAAAATCTTCTCTTTAGTAGAAAAGCGCTGTCAGTTATAGCTTTGAGGATAAGTCGCCTGCGGCAGTATTTAAGGGTAGATTGTGACTTTTCATCAATTTTATAAGATTGTGAAGAACTCTACGGTGGAAAATGTTTGTAACATTCATTTTTTGGATTGATTTACCATGACTAGATTAACACTGGTAGATACAGTGTTAGGTTCAATAGTAGGTCAGCTTTTCTTTGTACATATTTTGTTACTTTTCATTTTTGCAAAGGGGCCTTACCTTCAGTCGTGGCTGGTTTAGTTTTGTTGAGTCAGGTCACTAGATCTTTTGTTTTAATATTTTCTATAAATTGTTTTGGAGGTGGATGACTATATGGTTTGAATTTATGCTTATCTGCTCTATTTTTCCTTTCTTTTCTACAGAGTTGCCTTTTATTAGGCATATGTTGTGTCTGTGCAATGTATATGCATGTATTGTGAATGGCTGCGTGGGTGTGATTTGTGAGCTTAATACAGTGCTGTTTGATTTTGAGGTGGCATATCAGGTGTGGTTGGCAAGGTTTTGAGAGCAAGAGTCGGTAGAGGTGTGATGGTGTTGGGTTAGTGTGTAAGGAAGTGGTGGTGTGATTGAATCAGTAGGGACATTGTGCAGTTTTTAGGAAAACAGTGGGTGTTGCAATGGTGGTGGTTAGATGGGAATAGGAAGAGTGTGAATGGTGCAATATAATGAGTTAGAGTCAAAGAAATGTTGATTTGAAAAAAGAGTTATGTGGAGTAATATATAGTGGAACTGTCCTGTTGTAATTACATACATGTGCATGGTATATTAATGTACTTACTTTGTAGGATGTGAAGGGTATTCTTTTTTCAGTTCTTGTCTTCAGCAATGTTCTTCTTTTCTGTAATTGTAAAAGAAAGTTAGTGGGGGTAGGTGGTAATGGGAAGTATTTTTAGTAAGCATGGTTTTGTTATTTATGACAGTAGAAGGAGTTGTTGGGAAAAACAGTTAATGAAATTGCTGGACGTTTAAAAATATGTGTTTTTAGGAGCATTTTCATGAAAGTTAAGGCATATGTGCATTTTTAGAAACTCTGTGTGTGATGTTTTGTAAAAGAGAAGAGCATTTGATGAAAAAGATTTGCAGTGCACGTTTAAATGGCACTTGGAGTGTGGAAGTTTAATATGTTAGGAGTATATGCAGACTTGCCAACATGATGCATTCTGATCTGTAGGTGGTTATGTAGTCCTAGATTTTTTGTTTGCGTTCTGGGACTTGTAGTTCCACTTTTTCCATTATAAAAGTTGGATTACAAGTCCCAGATTGTAGAGAAAAAATGAGGACTGCATAAGCAGCTAAAGATTGGAATGGGTTATTTTAGGAAGTATTCATGTACTGTCAATATATTAAACTGGCACACACTGAGTGTCAATTAAAAATGCTCTACAAATCTATTTTATCTGCTTTTACTTTCTTTTATTAAAAAGTGACACAGTGCTACTGTAAATGCAGATAGGCATTTTTTTACTTTCATCAAATGCTTATGAAGAGAAACATTTTGAAACACAGAACAGTGTAATTGTTTGCTGCTTCATGTGAGCAGGTGATGAATGCTGCAATGCATGGCATTGGCTAGAGTGGTTAAAAAAGAGAATATGCTTATTGAGAAGCTTATTACAAGGTAAGTAGCAGGAACCCTCTCTCGCTCTCTCGCTCTCTCTCTCTCTCTCTCTCTCTCTCTCTCTCTCTATATATATATATATATATATATATATATATATATATATATATATATATATATATATTCAGTAAATAAACTTTGTTAAAGGGACGTTATGGTTCAAAGTAAAACTGAAAAAAACCTGAAATTCGCTAGTTATGGTAAGCTAAGCAACCATAACTCGCGCCACCACCGTGCATTGCTAAGACTAACACCCAGGACATCAAAGATGACATCACAAATGTCATTGATAACATCACTGATGACATCATGTTCAATGGTTTGAAACAGTTATTGGAGGACCACATAAAAGAAAAAATTAAATACCATTGTCCCACCTGTACCTGTGTCCCCTCTCCATGTCCCAGTGAACTATCCCCAAACCCTCAACAACAAGATAAATGTTTTGATGAGACTTCCATCCCTTCATACCCTCCAATCCATCCTCTCCAAACCCTTAATTTCCCTGTTTTTGTATCAGTTTCTGCTTCACCCTCTCTTTCATAATTTGTGTATATGTATATAATATAAAAAATTTTATGTTTCTTTTAATTAAATTCTTTGTGTCTTTTTTTTAAAAAAAAGCAGTTAGATTGTCTGCGGAGAGCGCACCTGTCGAGCCTGTCTGTAATTAAAAAAATGTGGATGTCCTAAGGACACTACACCTATCCGTACCATTCGCAACCAAGATGGAACTGTTCTTAGAACACACCAGCTGTCCGGGATGTCCGTAAATCAACAAAATGGGGGTGTCCTTAGGACACTATACCTGTCCGTACCATTGGCAACCAAGATGGAACTGTCCGTAGAACAGGCGTGGTGTCCGGGATGTCCGTAGTGAAACAAAATGGAGGTGTCCTAAGGACACTATACCTGACCGTAAATCCTGCAAACATTGCGCCTGTCCGTAACTGTCTGTCTCACTTGTGTCGCACTTTTAATTAGTTTCAGGCCCCGTACAGTGTCCGTAGAACACCCAGCGCATGCGCACAACCGCTCCTGTGCATTTGGTGTCCTGCGGACACCCATTCCCTTCGCGGACGTGTTCCCGACGTCATCTTGTGACCGCACCCACGCTGAGCGTGTGTCCTAATTTGCGGACTCTGTCCGGTTGCCCAACATTTTAAAACAACTTATTCAGACAATCCAAATTATTTTACAGTAAAAAATCACCATTTCACATGTCCCGGACAATTGCCCTGGCTTTCCACATACTTTTTGTAACTTTTTGAACACTTTTGAGTGTTCGATATGTTCTCGAGGCGCACCCCTCCACCCCTACAAAAGGCCACACCCCAGAGCTGATCTTCATTGTACTTCTGGCTATTGCAGATTGACTTTTGCTGCCTTTGCTGCTCTTGCTGAGATTACCTCATCAACCCTAATGGCATCCATGGCTGCTGTTGCTACATCTGCCTCAGCACCACCCCCAAACCCTCCACCACCACCACCTCCCCAAGGGCCTGCAGAGGGGAACACGCGTGAGGATGTAGAGAACGAGGATGAAGAGGATGAAGAGAATGAGGTCGAGGAACTGCCTACTACCAGCACTTGCCGGGAGTCTTGGGTGTGGCGGTTATTTACCGTTTATGGTAACATACCAAAAGCATGTGCAAAAAAGGTCACCTGTAACAAGTGCAAATTGGTGCTGAGTCGTGGGAGATGTGGTTTGTACAGCTTTGGTACGACATCCATGAAGCGACACCTAACTTCGTTCCACAGTGCGGACATTCGCAAGGTTGTACCTTGTGATAAATGTAGTAGGTTGAGTTCCTCTACAGCATCCTCTGTTTCCGCTCCTCTCACCACAAGAGACACTCCTGTGGGAGAGTGCATCTCTGCAGCTGCTTCACAGGCCATTCACAATGCTGTTGACCCTTACCTTTCGAGGGTCACAATATTGTGTATGTACTGCGACGCAGTACTCTGCAGCGGGGAGAGTCTTCAAAGTGCGTTCGAGACTACGGTCACGGACCACCAGAAGACCTGCTACCTACCTAAATAAGGCCCACCCTAAATCTTCCTCTCTCCACCTGCCCTTTCTTATCCCTGTGGTTGGTGTCCCTGCCTTGCCCTCCTTTCCCCTCCTCTCCTAGCTTGTCATGTGTAAAAAAGCAAAACAAAATAAAACAAAAAACCCAAAAAAGAGGCTCTTTTCAGAGCCGCCTTTCACAGTTTAAAAATAGTCAAATAAACAGTGCAGGGCCCTGCGCAATTTTTAAAAGTCTGCGGACAGTCCTAGGGCAGATACAATTTTGGGGTGCTGCCCTAGCAAAACCAAGGCACTTTTCTCTGGGAGTAAGTGGTGGCTCTGAAAAGAGTCTTTTGGTGGTGTTTTTGTGTGTTTGAAGAACTTGGAATCGTCAACATGTAATGCAAAATAAATGACTGTAATTCCAAAAAAGGTTGCAATGCATTTTGTACATTTCTCAGAAAAATCTGATTGCCAGCATATGTGAGATGGACTCCATCTTTGTGAAAAATGTATGTGCTACGAAACATAATATTTTCATTGTGAAAAGAGGACATGCCAACCTCTCTTAGAAACGCTCAAACAGCCTTATTGACATTGCGCCTCGCTTTCTCCATTTGTGGACTTAATGAAGAAGAACGCAGCCACATTTGTCTTTGCGCACTACGAGAAAAAATTACTACGGAATTTGGAAACACGTCCATGACCTTCTCAAGTCCTGCTTTCATTGCAAATTGCAAAGAAATTCCAGACACGTGTCCTAAACTGTTCCCTCCACAATGAATTATAATTATGTCTGGATGATGCTCTGTCTCTAAAGTAGCACAGAGAGGTACCAAGTTCAGCCACTTCATTCCACGCACTCCATGCCAGTGCACTTCCACATGAGGGAATCCAAGATCTGCAGATACACCACAACATTCTGCATGCACCTCCAACCAATGTATCCATGAGTCTCCCAAAATCCAGATAATCTGTTTTCGAAAAACACACAGCCATAGCTATCTGTTCTACTCTCAGGAAAAAGAGGTTCTCACAAAATCTCTCCTTACACAACACAGCCACTAAACTTTACTGACCAATCTCTAGCTCCGCTCATTCTCATTTGCATGCCTCTCCACCCCAGAATCCCCATATGTAATATGCGCTGTCCGCAGACTACCGCCATGTCCATGGACATATAGAAGATCTGAGCGTGGTGAATGTACATTTAAATAGTGTGCCTCATTTCCCCTTTGATGTGGGCTCTGAAAAGAGCTGTTTTTTTGTTTTATTTGCAGATGCCTGTTATTTTGTATTTTTTGGGGGGTTTTCTTCTTACTTTACAACTAAAATCTTCACATAACCTTCTCCAAAGCAACCCTTACATTCCAAAACAGCATGGCATTTCCCAAAAAAGATAAAGAAACACCATCTGCTTCAAAATAAGCAGCATTACTCAAATCAATATTCTCGTTGTTACAGAAGAACATACCAGCTCTAAGCATGAAAGCATGCATACATCGATTGATTGCATACCTAGAAATGTTTTGCTGAGGACAAAAAACAGAACTATTGTCCCATATTGCCCTAGGTAGTAATCCAGAAAAAATTACTTTCGCATTTGGAAGGATGTTGATTACTGCTTGAACCAACTGTTCCAAATCTGCCTAAAAAGTAGGGGAACTCACGTAGCCCAAATGGAAAGTACCATAGTGCAAAACTACTAGATGGGGACTGTTCATCCTGCGCATATATTCAAAAACTTGGAGAATTGCCTCGACATTGCAATCAGGCACAGCGCTCCACACCACCTCCGCTCCTCTAACATTGAAATTGTTTGCCACATGCCTGCATTGAAAATACTGCTGTAAACCATGGACAAACATATCTACGAGCACCAACACCCTGACTTTCTCCACCTCTGCCATCTTCACTACACACACTCTCTTTCTACCCAAATCCACAAAGTCAACATCTGATTGGCTGATCCCTACAGTCCCCTTTCCATGCTGGATTTGCTGGAAAACCCTGTATGTGGCACGCCCTACCCGCGGACAGCCGCGGTGTCCGTGCGGCATGTAACTCTTAGCCAGCCCTTCTACACTTTCCACATCACTCTCGGTTCCATTCCCTCAGTGTATACAGCTAAGCAGTCACACAACCATCCACCAATCACATCCAAAACCTCTACATTTAACTCCATCATCAGAGTTCCGCACTTCAAATGTACTGTTGATCACTCTGAGTACAAGTCTCATATCATTGGAAAGCACTTACTACAAAAACTACTGTACAAGTCTCGAAGATTTCTACTTACAGCTCTATACATATCCACATGCATGATTACAAACTACAGGTATGCATATTTTATTCAGAGTGCATGTACAACTCTTATGAATCCATATAAACAAGAGTAATGCCACTAAATCGCCATAACCTATACATACATGCCAACGCCCCCGATTGAAGCGCGAAACTTGCGATTTTTCATTGAAAAATCACACAATTTTTTACTGTCTCCCGCCTAAATTAATGCTAATCCCAATGCAATCCTATGAGAAACATAAATGTTCCTGATTGCTGTGGTGAAATCTCCTTCTCAGGTGCTCCCGATTGTTGGCATGTCTACCTATAAGATGAAATTATTCAAATTTTTCCCATTTACTATAATCAACTATCACTTTCAAACATGTCTGCTATCTACAACACAGCTGTAAAAAACCAAGTGAATTTCATGAACACAAAATTCTACTCATTTGCAAGCATGTTGAACTAACATACTGTAAATAAAATATAAAGGCTGCACATAGTCAAATGAAATGCATGCATACACTATGTTCAGATATCAAACAGGAATACTACCACAGAAACATAAAAATCAACGTGTACATTAAGATCGGTGCTATAAACAAACACAATATTACTAACTTCTTTCTTTTACAATTGCCTTCCCAAGCAACGCTCAAACATTGCTCGAACATTTTGCTGATTTCATTTTGTTTTCCTCCCATAGTTTGATTAACATTGCCAATTGCCCCACCTCCAGCATTCACGGATTGGCCTGTTCCCTGGCCCATCCATTGGATTGTGTATTTGAAACACAACACACACGCATCGCGCACGCGCATCTCGGGCAAGTACTCGAGATAAGTACCGCTTTGCCGCTTAGCCGCATAGACACAGAGTTGCGGCTAAGTTCTGGTTTAATTTTTACAATTTCTTCTGATTTCTTTTATTCCATTTTTCAGGATTTAAATGTTTGGGTGAAGCGTTCTTTTGCAACACACATTGGCTCCTCTGCTTGTCCCATATTGAGATTTTGATTATAGATCGATCTACTCATAGCAGCTTGATTGTTTTTTTGATTGTTTTTTTAACGCTAACCTGCATTATTTTTGCGTTTTGTTGTAACATTGTGTTCTCATTATATCTTACATAATAACTTCTTACACCTCCTACAAACTAACAACTTGTATGCCTTCCATTTGACCATTGTCGCTTGCTTGTCAATCAAAACCAATATCACAAGGTCTCCCCAATTCTGCCCTGCTTCCGCAAACCTTTTTTTCTGCCACATCGATCACACCTCGGTCTGGCATTATGCAAACAAGATTTCCTTTTAACTTCTCAAACACTAGACCAGATATATCCCCACCAGTGTCTCCAGTCTCTAGTCCAGCAATAGAGACACATACTCCCTCCCCCCTGACTATTGGGAAAGTCAAGGTGTCTCATTGTACGCCACGAAGGCCTATTAACACTCAGCCTATCTCGGACATGACAATGATGGAATCCACTAAAAATTGCGAAGGGGGTCATAATTCGAGGCTGTCCTTTTCCCAATAGCATTTCCCCAACTATTATCTGACTCTATGGTGCTTTCAATTCATGCTAGTATACAAGAGTCTGGTCACTCTACTCGGGGGATTGAATATATATCCAGTGCCACCTCTGCGTCCTCTGACGCGTTGCATGCGAATGCCTTACCAATGCTCAAATCATTCGCACTACCAACCCCACGTCCTAACCAAGCTTACCCTACTGACAACAGTGCACAATCTCTGCTATTGATACAACCTGCTCTTGCAGCAATTAATACAGCAGTGTTCAGTTTGTGCAAACGTTTCTAATCTTTAGATTCTAAAGTCACGCGCCAAACCTTACAATTCGAGGAATTGATTAAATTGTTGTCTACGCAACAGCTGTCCAAAGCCTCCCTAAGTAGGGAATCCTCTGGTGAGTCTGTCATAATGATCCCCAGACAGGTGGACGTAGGAAATATAAACCCTACCACCACTCATTCACCATCACTAACATCTCCGGTGGTGGTTCCGGTTGCTTTGGCCCCCTGTCCTCTTCCGCCAATTTCTGGTATCATTGGCCTTGAGACATCTCATGTGGAGGAAATTGGCCTGCCTGTACCAAATACAATTGCAAGTGACAAAGTGCCTCCTAGACAAGTGGAGAAATCTAAGGTGCAATCCGCTTGTACAGACGGTCAATGTCACTTGCAACAATTGAAATCCAAAAATCCCAAGCTCAAGAATAACAAAATAAAATCAATAATTCCAATTAAGCAAACAAAAAACATGATTGGAACCAAAAATGCTGAAAGCACTCTTAACACGTTTTGAAAGCACTTTTCAAATCATCCACTGTGTCCACAATGCATCAACCTCTTGAGTCTGTTCCAAATACCCTTGAAGTAACTAACCAGGCTTTACCTCTAACATCAGTTAATAATGGCAAAAGTACTTCTAATCTTTTGTTTAAACCCCTTGGCACAACAACAACTTTGTCTGAAGTACACCAACCTCTCGGTTTTGCTCAAAATGCTCCTGATCGAGCCGAAGCGGCTGAGGTAACTAATCAGGTTTCACTTCCAATTTTAGATACTAATGCCAAAATGAAGCCAGCCATGATTCATTCTCCATTAACTCAGTTGATTCATGCTCTTCGTGATGCTCAGAAATTGCCCACTGTTAAATCTAACTCAGTGCCCACTACCTCCACATGTGGCAAGCCAACTCTAACTTCTAATTGCCGGACGGTAGTGGGTTCTGACTCATTGGGCCCACTCGTGCCACCACAGTTGGCCCTGGCTCCCTTAGTGCCACCTAAAACAGTATCTTTTGCACCATTACCACAACACCCACTGACCGAAGAGCTGAAAAAAAGAGTGGATGAATATCTATCTAGTAATCTTGCGATGGCAGTTACGCAAGTAGTTGCCCACCCTTTTTGTTCATATAATGTGTCCCCAGGGGAAAGTGATTTGGCTGATTGTGCAAACCTAGCCAACTTAGGCGAATCAAGACCAATACAGAGGCAAAGGAATGAATGGCAAACTAAGTCAACTGGTACTATGGCCTCTCCAAAATGGACGTCTCGCAGAAATGACACTCGGTTGCCCTCTCGACACTTACATCCTCAGCGTGCCAAGTTTCACACGCTGATTTTAAAATGTAGAGAGGGCAACTACCCAATTTATGATCTTAATCATCAAAGTGTATTAAACATATTTGGTGAAATTGATGATTTGTCCAACATTTCCACACTTGACATAGATCAGATTGAATTCCTAACTGACTCTCCGGTTTCTGTGGTGAGACTCTGGATACCATCAGGAGTTGTTCGGCATTCAATTTGGCATAGCAAAATGCTCTTATTCAATATGGGTTTTCTATTAGCAGAGGACCCTCACAATGTTTCACCGAAAACCAAAATAAATAGTATCGCACCTAAGATTTACCAAGGTTCTAGGCACAAAACTAGAGAAAATTGGGCAACTGAGAGGTTAGAACAATTACCATTACAACCATCATCCTTACAATGTATTTTGTTCCATAAAGTGAGTATTGTTATTCCCGAGGGCATAATCATCTGTCCAACTCATTAAGAGGGATGTGTGAAATTGATCACATAGCGTTGCAGGAGACATGGCTAATGAAACCTCCAGTGTTGGACAATTATGAACTGTCACTTATTCCAGCAATTCCGACTGGAGGTCGTCCTTCATCTGGCCTCCTTATTGCAGTAAACATTAAAGCAGGTTTTTCTATTATTCCATGGGCTTCTGTGGGAATATATTTACAGTTAGTCAAAATCCTTCATGGCCAACAAATATTTGCCTTAATCAATGTATACAGAAACATTGCTAGCATGGCTGATGACATGTGTTTGCTGGTCTATATGATCTGTTCCATCTTATTTCACTAGATAGTTCAATCACTTATACCATCATATTGGGAGACCTAAACTTAAATTGTTGGAAAGACAGTCCCAAGAATCAAGCAGTGACCAAATGGAAATCACTCATGTATATTTGAATCACTGTAGATGGGCTATTAACAAAGACAATTCCCACTTATCGAGGACTAAACGAAGGGTGCTCACTGGCCTCTGCAGTTTTCAGTTACTATATCCAGGATGTCAAAGACTCCCTGTCAAAAAATCATCTCAGACTCTACTAAGATAAACAATGTCCAAATACAAGCGCTAATGTACGCTGACAATTTGGTCCTTATTTCAAGAACCCAAGTTGGCCTACAACGCCTACTTAATGCGTTTTTAGAGTATGTCAAGGTAAATTAACTATCAATTAACTCCTCTAAAACACAAATTGTGCAATACTCACCCAGACGTTTAGGGCCTCTCTCGTTTGTCTGAACCATTGGTTCTATTCCAATTCAGGTAGTTTCAAATTATTGCTATCTGGGAATGGTCTTCGATGGTAAGTGCAAAGGGCAAGGACAGCTGGAACGGATAGAGACTAAGTTAACATCAGCCATATCTCAAGCACGTATCATCATTCATAAATTTGACAAATTCTCGATCTTGCCGATGTGGGACTTCTGAACCAAAACAATAGTCCCGATATTATTATATGGGCTAGATATCAACACATCATTCAAAAATAGAAACATAGTCTATAAACTGTACTATGCTAAATGTCCTGCTTTAGAACTAGCCAATTTAAATAACACTCTTCTACATGGTACACCCAAAGACCTACAAGAAGAAATCGACCGTATCCAGAGAAAATATATTGGAAGTGAAAGCCACTTACAAAATGCAATAGCTTTACAACAGACTAGCAACCTTCTACTACACACATACAAAAAAGAAATACTAAAATTTAAAAGTACATCCGCTGAAGTACCAAACCATGTGTGTGTGTGTTGCCGCAGACATTTTTACAAATGTAACACAAAAACTATAGAGGTAACATAGAAAATAGAAGACAATGAAGATTCCAAATGTTTTGAATTAGCTCTCTACCTTTTAGCAGAAAACAAATAAGAAATAACTGACCCCTTAATACTTTGCAGTTACTGCACTACAAAACTTGACAACAACCAAACTCCTTCATGTGCTATCACAAATAACTTGGAATTATTCCCACTACCAAAACCCCTGCAACAACTCAATTTATATGAGAGCATCATAATTCAAACAATGCACCCATTTCAAGCAATAATACGCCTTCAACCAAAAACAGCAAAATTACCTCCCTCTGAATTGGTAAAAGGCGTTCGTGGCAAAGTAGTTTATTTACCATTAGATCTGACAGAAAATGTGCACACTCTAGGAGTGCAACGTCCAATAGAGCAATCTTTAATCGTCTTAGTAAATGGTGTACCAACAAAAGACAAAACAATTTGGCAACAACTCGTAGACTTACATAAAGTAAGACAAGCCTTGCAATATCTAAAAGACAATAAGGAAACAACTGAAATAATTCAAGAGTCACCAGAAACTGGTCAGTTTGAACTTCCAGATCCTGCTACAGTATCCAATATTTTAGACCATTATACAATTCATCCATTACATCCATTACACTCTAATGATACCATAGATGGTGCACTAGAAACGTACCAAATGCGACAAACCAAAGGAACACCAATGAGCATATGGGAAGAAAGTATAGAAGCACGTGCTTTTCCTTTACTATTTCCTACTGGCAAAGGAGGAAGTACGATGATAGACCCACTGAGATAACAGCATCAGAATACCGCTCATTACGAATGTATTCTGAAGATCCCAAATTTAGACAAATTGCGGCACCGTACTTAGCACCAAGGTCCCTTTGCGGGTTGGTTTTTAACGCCTGCAAAAAGCAGGCGTTAAAATCGCCAACCCGCAAAGGGACCTCGTAATCAGGCGTTAAGGGGTTAACGGCGCCGCCACCTTTTATGGCGCCGTTAACCCCTTAACGCCAGGGTTGTAATGAGGGCCAATGTGTCACTATGAAGAAGATACAGAAGACTTAACTATACTACAATCAAAACTTAACAAAGACCAGCGCACCATTTCTGAAGAAGTAACAAAAGAAATTGCACATGGTGAACAACACGAAAATAAAGAATGTACCTGCCAAAATTACAAACCTATACTGCTATACGTCAGTGGTGAAGCTGGTTCAGGAAAAACATTCTTAATCAAAATCATCAGCAAGTTCCTTCAACAATTGACAAACAACAAACTGTCAGCTGTTGTAACTGCCCCCACAGGTTTAGCTGCCTACAACATAGGCGATGTCACTTTACACCGATTACTACTCCTTCCAGTAGAACACCAAAACAAATCAGACTATTACAAACTTTCTACAGAAGCTGCAATGGAACTACGCAGAGTGTTTAAACAAATGAAAATGCTGCTAATAGATGAAGTGAGCATGGTCTCCAACCTAATGTTGGCTTTGATTCACCTCAGATTGCAAGAAGTACTTGAAAGTAACAACGAAGAACTCTTTAGAGGGAAACACATTATCGTTTCAGAGATCTTCAATTGACACTGGTGAAAGGTGAACCTATTTTTAAAACCTTAGGTCACAAAACTGTTGGCAGCATAGGAAATGTCAACCTTAGGCAACATTTCCAATACAGAGAATTAACAGAAAACATGCGCCAATCTGCAGACCTCACTTATGCCAACATTTTAAAAAGTATTAGAGTTGGTGTACTATCTCAAGAAGCACAAGCAATATTAAAAACCAGCACATCCATGCACTTTATGGCGATAACTCATGTGCTACTGATGTTATGGAACAATTAGAGCACAAAAATGTCAATTGGATGTCCTTAATGCCAACTCTTGCAAGCTGTTCCAAATTCAATGAAACAATGTTGAAAAAAGAAATGCAACCAATAATTGAACTTTGCTCCACAGACAAACTGGACGTACATGGTATGACACTACCCATGTGTCAACAAGCCACAACAAGACTAAATACTTTAGAAAATGCTATCTCCAACACATCTGGTTTGGAGAAAATATTAAAATTATCCTTAAACTGTAGAGTAATTCTTAAACGTAACCTTGACGTGAAGCAAGGACTAGTTAATGGAGCACTGGGTACAGTTGTTGGCTTTCAAACATACCCATGTGACAACAACATTCAGTTTGTCAATATTCTCTTTGACAAACTTTCAGAAGTAAAAAGGATAGGGCGCTCAACAGCTTGATTCCTTTTCTTCAAAGACATGTATGTACGCAGAGAACAATGTTCTCTAACTCTAGCATGTGCAGTCACCATTCATAAATCCCAAGGTCTTACCCTAGACAAAGCATTGATAGATATTGGTAGCACAGTCTTTAAAGAAGGCATGAGCTACGTAGCACTATCACGCGTATGTACACTTGAGGGTCTATTTCTAATCAACTTGGATGCAAGTAAAGTAAACGCTGATATTCCTTGCATTTTAGAATACAATAGTCTACGTTCACTATACACCCCCCATCTAAAAACATATCATGTTCCACAAAAAGGAAAACGTTGTAAAAGAAAACTAATTCAAACAGAAATGCAACAGGATCTGACTGCAAATCCTCCAAAGAGAGTAAAAGAAGCTAATACTTCATCAATGACCACAACCAAAGAAGAACCTATTAGTCAAAGTAACTCAGGTACTTCTTCAAAGAAGCAACACACACTTCGAAAAACTGACTTGGACACAGAACTATCTGGTCCATTCAAATTTTCAAATATAACTGGTGTAAGTTGCTATGCAAATGTAGCAATGAATATTCTATTTCAATTGCTACCAATTGTTGACAACATTTACTTACACAGTACAGACCAATTGTTTTTGCAAATGTTAGTCCTTCATAGAAACGCAACAAACAATCCTGACAACATGTATAGTGTTCACGGAATAAGACAAGAATTGGACTACTGTGCTGGAATGGTGAAAATCACTATAAACTCACAAGAAGATCCACAAGAATTTCTAATGTACTTACTACAAGTACTGGAAAAAAAAAAACATACCTTTAAATGAAATCTTCCAGATTTCAATCATGTGGAAACATACATGCACTCTCTGCAACAATGTGACACAGGAACAAATTCCTAATGAGTGCTTCGTATATGTATCCATACCTAATTGTGAATCCGTTCCATTTCAGCAACTTGTACAAAATGCAAACCATGGTAGATTATGTACTACCTGCAATTCAGATAATCGCTCTACCTTACAAATACAAACACATAGTAACTACGAAATACTAATGCTTCTACGTTACAATGCAGATTGTACCAAAAGTAACTGCAAGCTGACTGGATTCACACACGGTCAAGTATCACTTGGTAAGAAAACCTTCACAACAATAGGTATAATCTACCACGTAGGAGCCACAACCAATGCAGGTCACTACACTGCATATATAAAATAGAAATGTGGATGGTTCGAATGCAATGATAGTACCATTACTCTAAAGCAGAGATTACCAGCAAATCTTACAAACGTTTATTTAATCTTCTTCAAACCAACATTTCATAACTAATCTGTACTTCAACATTAACAAAAATTCAATTAAAGAACTATAAACAGGTAGAATATGCCAACAGGTATCTAACTGGCCCAAGATTCTATAACAACCAAACAGATAAATGAATACCACTAAATTATAACAAAAAATAGACAGTTAGAATATGCCAACAGGTATCTAACTGCTTCAGAAATCTGCAACAAGCTGCAACAGAACATTAGCCAGAAACAACAAGTGAACACTGAAAACAAACAAATAGACTGCAGCATAACAAAAAAAGTTATTTTTTAATCCGACATGGATTTTTATTTCCCACAGACCCAATGATTTGAAAAACAAACACAGAAACTGAGCAAAATGCATAGTACACTGGTTTGTAAACTAAATATGAGGGTGGAAAAAAATCTGAAATGTCTATTATGCAATGTAATAGGTCTTTATAAAATATATACACTAACATGCTCTTTTCTTTTATCACAGAAATTGAAAAAGAATATTTCCTCCAGTTACCACACTCAAGTAAAAAATATATCCAATCTCAACAAATCAAACAGTAAGTATAATTTCAAACATTTGATAGGTATTCGATTCCGTGGGTGTGATCTATGGCTGTGATATGCTGCGGTGGTTGTGGCCAGGGCCTAGAGTCTTGGGTGTATGGCCTACGGTCTTGGGTGTATGGCCTACGGCCTATGGTCTGTGGTCATGCACCCAAGACTCTAAGCCCTGGCCACAACCACTGCAGCATATCACACCCACAACCACCACACCATATAACACCCATGCTGGCTTATAACTTCAGTACTTATAACTTCGGTCTTGGGTGGATGGCCTTCGGCCATGCACCAAACACTCTAGGCCCTGCCCACAACCACCTGATAGATATTCAATTCTATGGGTGTGATCTATGGGTCTGATATGCTGCGGTGGTCGTGGCCAGGGCCTAGAGTCTTGGGTGTATAGCCTACGGCCTACGCCCTTTGCCCATGCACCCAAGACTCTAGGTCCTGCCACTACCACCGCAGCATATCACAACCACAACCACTACAGCATATCACACCCATGCTACCTTATAGCTTCAGTGCTTATAACTTCGGTCTTGGGTGCATGGCCTTTGGCCATGCACCCAAGACTCTAGGTCCTGGACACAACCACCGCACCATATCACACCTATGCTGACTTATAACTTCAGTGCTTATAACGTTGGTCTTGGGTACGTGTACTTCGGCCATGCACCCAAGACTCTAGGTCCTGGCCACAACCACCTGATAGATATTCAATTCTATGGGTGTGCTGTATGGGTGTAATATGCTGTGGTGGTCGTGGCTAGGGCCTAGAGTCTTGGGTGTATAGCCTATGGCCTACGGCCTTTGCCCATGCACCCAAGACTCTAGGTCCTGCCACTACCACCGCAGCATATCACAACCACAACCACTGCACCATATCACACCCATGCTACCTTATAACTTCAGTGCTTATAACTTCGTTCTCAGGTGCATGGCCTTTGGCCATGCACCCAAGACTCTTCGTCCTGGCCACAACCACTGCAGCATATCAAACCCATGGTGGCTTATAACTTCAGTGCTTATAACTTCGGTCTTGGGTGCATGGCCTTAACAGCCACCGCAGCATATCACACCGATTGTGGCTTATAGCTTCAGTACTTATAACTGTGGGCTTGGGTGCATGGTCTCTGGCCATGCACCCAAAACTCTAGGCCCTGCCCACAACCACCTGATAGATATTCGATTCTATGGGTGTGATCTATGGGTGTGAATGCTGCGGTGGTTGTGGCCAGGGTCTAGAGTCTTGGGTGTATGGCCTACAGCCTGCGGCCATGCACCCAAGACTCTAGGCCCTGGCCACAACCACTGCAGCATATCACACCCATGGTGGCTTATAACTCAGTATCACACCCATAGAATCAACCATTTTAACTACGGCATATACTCAATTTGCACCCAAGACTCTAGGCCCTGCCCACAACCACCTGATAGATATTCAATTCTATGGGCCTCATTACACGGTAGGCGGTGGACCAAGGTGCTATTAGCACCTTGGTCCATGCCGGTAAATTACCGGCACCGCCTTGGAGGAAACGGGAATTACCGCCTTATCCCAAGTTCGGGAAGGCGGTAATTCCGCCTTCCTCTATTGCCCTTCCCCAATCCCATTTTTGCCCCATAGGGCTCAATGGGAATGGGGAAGGCGCTAATTACGGTACTGCAAATTGCGGTACCGTAATTAGCACCCTGGTCCCTTAGCGGGTTGGTTTTTAACGCCTGCAAAAAGCAGGCGTTAAATTCCCCAACCCGCAAAGGGACCTTGTAGTAAGGCGGTAAGGATTTACCGGTGCCAGTAAAATACCGGTACCAGTAAACCCTTACCGCCTACCGTGTAATGAGGCCGTATGGGTGTGATCTATGGGTGTGATATGCTGCGGTTGTTGTGGCCAGGGCCTAGAGTCTTGGGTGTATGGTCTATGGCCTATGGCCTGCGGCCATGCACCCAAAACTCTAGGCCCTGGCCACAACCACCGCAGCATATCACACCCATGGTGGCTTATAACTCAGTATCACACCCATAGAATCAAACATTTTAACTGCGGCATATACTCAATTTTAATGTCCACTGACACCACTTGTGTCCTTAGAACAGTTTCAACTTCCCTGCGCACCGCACGGACGGGAATACTATCCTTACGACACCCCTCATTTTCACTAATTACGAACATCCCGGACAGCGCGGGCATGGTGAATACATCAGTAGCACCTGCCACCTAAACAAATACAGTATTTCACCCATCTCTTACTCCCTAAACCTCCCCAAGCACTCTTGCACACCAAAACACTCCCCAAAACTTCATTTTGCCTCTGTTCACCGCCGCGCTGTCGGCGGATCCAAGATGGCGGGCACATCGGAACAATCTGACACACATCACGCCTCACTCCAGCCAATTGGCGGACATGTTGCATGTCCGTAGACATGACGCAAGCCCATTAGCCAATCGGTGTCCTGCCCGCGGAGCGAACAGGGAAGTGTCTCTGCGAAGCGGACATAGATATCACTAATTTTTTTAGACCTACTTTTTGTTCATTTTAAAGAAAACTATTGGACGGATTTTCACAAAATTTACAAAAGCACACTTTTGGGACCAATCCGCTGCTCCTGCCGCAAATATTGTGAAAATCTGTACAGCGGTTTGGGCTGTAGGCGTGCGCAAAGTTTATCCCTCATTCAGCCTATGGGAAAAAAATAAGTTTTGGGACCCCTCCTATAACTTTCCCCCCCCCTCACCAAACTTTGCACAAAGGTACAGAGTGGGCCATATACCTTATTTGGTGAGGATTCATCCAGGGGGAGCAAAGTTATAAGCCGCCCAAAAAGTGCTCTTCCTATGGAAACAGCAACTTAACCATAACTACACAGACACTAAACTGAATGAGGAAAAAACTTTGCGCACAGCTACAGGTCAAACCGCTGGACGGACTTTCACCAAATTTGCGGTAGGGGCAGGGGCTTGGTCCAGAAAGCGTGCTTTTGTAAATTTGGTGACCTTGCGTGCAGTACTTTAAATTAAAATGACCTAAAAGTAGTTGTAAAAAAATGTGTGATATCTATGTCCGCTTCGCAGTCACACTTCCCTGGTCGGTCCATGGACAAGATATCGATTGGCTAAGGGGCTGGCGTCATGACCGCGGACATGCGACGTCTCTGCTGATTGGCTGCAGAGAGACATGTTCTGCGTCAGATTGTTTGGATGCGCCCGACATCTTGGATCCGCCGATAGCAGCGCGACAACCATCGGAAACATGCTATATTTATAAAACTCTTTTGCCTTGTCATAGAGCGATGGGAAAGGTTCAGACAGTAAAACTTGGGTGATGAATGCTTTTGTTCTGGCGGTCGGTCTTCATGATGCATTTTCTATGGCCACCTTGTACGCACAGAAAATGAGGGGTCTAATAACGGTAGTATTTCAGTCCATGCAGTGCACAGGGAACTTGTAACTGTTGTAAAGAAACGCGTGGTGTAAGCGAACATTGAAATTGACAACATGCCGTAATTGCATTACTTTTTCTTATGGGTATTGTATTCATTAGTACGCCGCCATGGGGGTGACATGCTACGGTGGTTGTGGCCAGGGCCTAGAGTCTTGGATGCATGGCTGTCGGACGAAGGCCGAAGGCCTTACTTCCAAGACTGTAGGCCCTGGCCACAACCACCGCAGTATGTCACACCCATGGATACATCCGTAGCAATGTGTATCGATTGCTTTTATTTGTGGGGAGTGTGTGCAGTCTTGGGTGCATGGCCTTATAACCTCTTCATGATTTATTTTCTATGGCCACCTTGCACGCACAGAAAATAAGGGGTGTAATAAGGATAGCATTTCAGTCCGTGCACTGCACAGGGAACTTGTAACTGTTGTAAGGACACGCGTGGTGTTAGCGAACATTGAAATTGACAACATGCCTTAATTGCATTACTTTTTCTTGTGGGTATTGTATTCATTAGTACGCTGCCATGGGTGTGACATGATACAGTGGTTGTGGCGAGGGCCTAGAGTCTTGGATGCATGGCTGTCGGCCTACAGTCTTGGAAGTCTTACTTCCAAGACTGTAGGCCCTGGACACAACCACGGCAGTATGTCACACCCATGGATACACCCGTAGTAATGCGTACGATTGCCTGGTTGTGGGAAGTGTGTGCAGTCTTGGGTGCATTAGCTGTCAATCTCTGCATTAGAGTAATGGTGCTATCATTACATTCGAACCATCGACATTTCTTTTTAATGTATGCAGTGTAGTGACCTGCATTGGTTGTAGCTCCTGCATGGTAGATTATACCTATTGTTGTAAAGGTTTCCTTTCCAAGTGACACTTGACCGTTTGTGAATCCAGTCAGTTTGCAGTTGTTTTTGGTACAATCTGCATTATAACGTAGAAGCATAAGTATTATGTAGGCATTATGCGATTGTATCAGTAAGGTGGAGCGATTGTCTGAATTGCAAATAGTACATAATCTTGTTTGCATTCTGTACAAGTTGCTGAAATGGAATGGATTCACAATTAGGTACGGAAACATACACAAATCGCTCATTTGGGATTTATTCCTGTATCACATTGTTACAGAGAGTGCATGTATGTTTCCACGTGTACGATATCTGGAAGATTTCATTTACAGGTATGCTTTTGTTTTCCAATACTAGTAGTAAGTACATTAGAAATTCTTGTGGATCTTCTTGTGAGTTCATAGTGAATCTCACCATTCCATCACAGTAGTCCAATTCTTGCCTTATTCCATGAACACTGTATGTGTTGTCAGGATTGTTTGTTGCATTTCTATGAAGCACTAACATTTGCAAACACACACAATTGGTCTGTACTGTGTAAGTAAATAGTGTTAACAATTGGTGGCAATTGAAATAGAATATTCATAGCAACTTACCCCAGTTTCATTTGCAAATTTGAATGGACCAGCTAGTTCTGTATCTGAGTGCATTTTTCAGAGTTTCTGTTCCTTCTTTGAAGACGTACCTGGTTTACATTCCCTAATAGGTTGTTCTTTGTTTGTGGTAATTGATTAAGCTTTAGGTTCTTTTGTTTTCTTTGAGGGATTTGCTGTTGGATTCTGTTGCATTTCTGTTTGATTTAGTTTTCTTTTACCACGTTTCACTTTATCTGGAACAGGATATTGTTTCAGATGGGGGTGTACAGTGAACGCAGTCTATTGTATTCTAGAATGCAAGGAATATCAGCTTTGACTTTACTTGCATCAAAGTTCATTAGCAATAGACCGTCAAGTGTACGTAAGCGTGATAATGCTACGTAGCTCATGACTTCTTTAAAGACTGTGTTTCCTATATCTATCAATGCTTTGTCTAGGGTAAAACCTTGGGATTTATGAATGGTAACTGCATATGCAATAGTTAGAGAAAATTGCTCTCTACATACATACATGTCTTTGAAGAGAAGGAATCGAGCAATTGAGCATCCTATCCTTTTCACTTCTGAAAGTTTATCAAAGCTAATATTGATAAACCGAATGTTGCTGTCACGTGGGTATGATTGAAAGCCAACAACTGTACCCAGTGCTCCATTAACTAGTCCTTGCTCGACGTCAAGGTTACGTTTAAGCATTACTCTACAATTTAAGGATAATTTTAATATTTTTTCCAACCCAGCTGTGTTGGAGATTGAATTTTCTAAATTGTTAAGTCTTGTTGTGGCTCGCTCACACATGGTTACTGTCATACCATGTGCGTCTAGTTTGTCTGTGGTGCTAATTCCAATTATTGGTTGCATTTCTTTATCTAACATTGTTTCATTGAATTTGAAACAGCTTGCAAGAGTTGGCATTAAGGCCATACAATTGACATTTTTGTGCGCAATTTGTTCCATAAAATCAGTTGCACATGCATTATCGCCATAAAGTGCATGAATGTGCCAGTTTTTCAATACTGCTTGTGCTTCTTGTGATAGTACACCAACTCTAATACTTTTTAAGATGTTGGCATAAGTGAGATCTGCAGATTGCCGCATGTTCTCTGTTAATTGGAAATGTTGCCAAAGGTTGACATTTCCTATGCTGCAACAGTTTTACGACAGAGTTTCTGGCCTAAGGTTTTAAAAATAGGTTCACCTTTCACTGGTGTCAAATGTAGAAGATCTCTGAAACGATAATGTGTTTCCCTGCAAAGAGTTCTTCGTTGTTACTTTCAAGTACTTCTTGCAATTTGAGGTGAATCAAAGCCAACATTAAGTTGGAGACCATGCTCACTTCATCTATTAGTAGCATTTTCATTTGTTTTAATACTCTGCGTACTTCCATTGCAGCTTCTGCAGAAAGTTTGTAATAGTCTAATTGATTTTTATGCTCTACTGGAAGCAGTAGTAATCAGTGTAAAGTGACACTGCCTATGTTGTAGGCAGCTAAACCTGTG